>NW_006408682.1:6482604-6502602 GCF_000296735.1 Chrysochloris asiatica
TGTACCAAAAGGAAATGGTTAATGTTCAACCATTTCAACAGGTACCATATGATCAAGAGCC
Organism: Chrysochloris asiatica; assembly: GCF_000296735.1. Taxonomy (NCBI): domain Eukaryota; kingdom Metazoa; phylum Chordata; class Mammalia; order Afrosoricida; family Chrysochloridae; genus Chrysochloris; species Chrysochloris asiatica. The sequence goes on from NW_006408682.1 coordinate 6,482,666, forward strand.
ATGATACTCAGGGAGGAAGTCCAAAGTGCATTGAAGGAATTGGCAAAGAACAAGGCACTAGGAATTGATGGAATCAAAATTGAAATCTTTCAGGAAAGTGAGGCGGCACAAAAGGCACTCACTTGTCTCTGCCAAGAAATTTGGAAGACAACTATCTGCCCAACTGATTGGAAGAGATCCGTATCTGTGTTCATTCCAAAGAGAGGTGACCCAACGGAAAGCGGAAATCATCAGACAATCTCTTTGATATCCCATGAGAGTAAAGTTTTACTAAAGGTAATATAGAAATGGCTGCAAGCATACATTAACAAAGAACTTCCAGAGGTTCAAGCCAGATTCAGAAGAGGCTCTGGAACAAGGCATATCATTGCTGATGTCCGATGTATCTTGGTTCTTGGCAGAGAATATCAGAAAGATGTTTACCTGTACTTTATTGACTATGCAAAGGCTTTTGATTGTGTGGATCCTGACAAGCTATGGAAAACATTGCGAAGTATGAGTAATCCAGAACACTTAATTGTGCTCATGAGGAATCTGTACATGGATCAAGAGGCAGTGTCCTACCAGAACATGGGAATACTGAATGGTTTAAAATTAAGGTGTGTGAAAAGGATGTATTCTTTCACCATACTTATTCAACGTGTATGCTGAGCAAATAATCTGAGAAGCTGGGTTATATGAAGCAAAACGTGGCATCAGGATTGCAAGAAGACTCATTAACAACCTGCAATATGCAGATGATACAACCTTGCTTGCTGAAAGTGAAGAGGACTTAAAACATTTACTGATGAAGGTCAAAGAGCACAGCCTTCGGTATGGCTTGCATCTCAGTGTAAAGAAATAAAAAATCCTCACCACTGGATCAATAAACAACATTCTTATCAATGGAGAAAAGATTGAAGTTGTCAAGGACTTCACTTCATTCATCTTGGATCAACCATCAACACTCTCACAGAAGCAGAAGTCAAGAAATCAAACAATGTATTGCATTAGGCAAATCTGCTGGACAAGACCTTTTTAAAGTGAAGAACAAAGATGTCAGCTTGGGCACTAAGGTGTACCTGACCCAAGCCATGGTATTTTCAATAGCCTCACATGCATGTGAAAGCTGGACAATGAATAAGGAAGACCGTAGAAGAATTGATGCCTTTGAATTTTGGTGTTGGAGGAGAATATTGAAAGTGCCATGGGCTGCCAAAAGAACCAGTAGACCCGTTTTGGAAGAAGTGCAACCAAAGTGCTCCTTGGACGCCAAGATGGCCAAACTTTGACTCTCATACTTTGGACATATTGTCAGGAGGGACCAGTCACTGGAGAAGGATATCATGTTTGGTAAGGTGGAGGGTCAGAGAAAAAGAGGAAGACCCCCAACGAGATAGATTGGCCAAGTGGCAGCATCGATGGACTCAAGCGTGGCAACAGTAGTGAGATTGGCCCAGGATTGGGCAGAGTTTCGTTCTGCTGTGCATAAGGTTGCTGTGAGTCCATACTGACTTGATGGCACCTAACAGCAACAACAAAAAGGTAAGGTGATGAAGATAGTCCCCATCCCTCCCACCCTTGCTATCTTCAACTTAAGGACTCTATGTGAGTGCCCTTCCTGTGAATTTGAAGTCCAGGATGCTAGTTAAAATACTGTGTTTATAGTGGATGAAACAGCCTTCATAAAATGCGAGAAATATTTTGAAGTCAATTATATATTTTTAAATAGATTTTTATATGCTTAATTGATTTTGCTTTCTTAATTGACAATATTGCCAATGAGTAACAACCTAATTTGCATTGCTTTATGGGAGTAAGTGGAGATTCAAAATAGGGGAAAGAGAAATTGTGTTTCAGAGCATCGTGTTTAGCAGAAAGTCCAGTGCTTACTCTATGGTGCCACGGCAGTTATTAGATGCCATGTAAATAATGAAAGAAAAAAATAGGTCCTGCTTTAGATTATAAAAAAAAGAAGAAGAAAAAGATCAGTTGAGTTAAACCCTTTATATTCGCAAGCTTGTGTAATTAGAAACAGACTTTATTTACTTCCATCATGATATTTAAAATGTCAGAATGTTGCATCTTTTACAGATTTCCAGTTTTAAATTTTGGGGGTGTGAAAATGTATAATCTCAACTTTTCACTGGTCAAATAAATTCAGAAAACCCCATAACTGTCCTGGGTTTATCATCTGTTTAAGCTAGAGATGGAATCTCTGGGTGGTGTAAGCAGTTAACGCATTAAGCTATAACCAAAAGGTTAGTGATTTGAGTCTACCCAGAGGCAACTTGGAAGAAAGGACTGGCAATTTACTTCAGAAAAATCAGCCATTGCAAAGCTTCTGTGATGCACCTCTGCATTGGTAAACATGAGGTTGCCATTGATCATCAGTTGGAATACACTAGAGGGCAACTTTTACTTCAGCGTAAAGAAAACAAAAATCCTCACAGCAAGACCAATAAATAACAACATGATAAAAGAAGAAAAGACTGCAGTTGTCAAAGATTTCATTTTGCTTGGATCCACAAACACTCTATGGAAGCAGTAGTCAAAATAGCAAATGTTGTATTGTTATTAAGAGAGATTTTTTTTTTTTTTCCTGTGTCTTGGAGAAACATAAAGGTTAGAATGTCATATGTGAACTTATGTGAGACAAAGGACAAGAAAGAAGGACCAGTGGAACATTTTAAGAGTGTAAAATACTCTACACATGGGGGCGGGGGTTGCCACTATAATTATAACGTTCCCCATGTCATTTTTTATAACTATCAGCAAGAATGCAGAATTTTTCTGATGCTAACTTTTTAAAGTTGGATACTAAATGTGATTGAGAAACAAATAAAACCACAGTGCTTTTAAGCATTCTGTACACTGTAGTCTGGCCCTCTAGTCCTATAGAGAAATGTTCCACGAGCAGTGTTTGCCATTGCTTCTAGCATTGGAAATGGTTAACAATCTTGCTGAGGAAGAACACCCAGCAGGACCAACAGGTTCCTAGAGCCTACGGCATGATGATGTCTCTGCTCGTTGTGGCCTTGCCATTTTCAGAGCATTTTCACCTCCACAAATGAACACTGCCATGCTCCAGCCCCCACTACATCTGTTGTACAAGCTTCAGTTCAGAGCCTAGAAACAGGGACAGATGCCACCCACTCCAGTGCACTTGCTGCTCCACCAACTGTTAGCAATTGCGGGGCATGTTTTCTGCTTTCTCCGTCTCTCAGTTCATGTGTTTCTGGAAGGTAGCTGACAGGTAAAGAATATGATTTTACTGCCAAAATCCCCCCCACGGTGCAAGAAGCCATTTGCTATTCTTTAGAAATAAATGGAAAACATAAAGAAAAATATGGAAATAGGAAAAAAAAAAATGTCTTACAGCACTGTAGTTGCTGTTGTTAGGGAGTGTCAAATGGATGTGAATTCAGTGACCCTGTGGATTCTCGGCCTAAATATGAACTAGAGACTCATACCTTCCATTCAGACAGATGTAACTTATATTGTTCATTCCTGTATTCATTCAACAGACTAGACTACGCTGTAGGATAAACACTGGAATGCTATCTACAACGTTGGCTGTTCAAACCCACCAGCTGCTCCTCAAAGAGCCTGTGAGTCAGAACCAACACGATGGCACTTAACATAGCAGTTAGCAGAAGGTTTTGCAAGGAGTTTATGTCCAAATAGGTAAGTGATAATAAAATTGTTGACTATTATGATAAAAATTTTAAAATAGACTCCAGTGAATGAGAACTTTCACTATAGAACACTATTATATTAGAGGACCTGCAGTCTATGTGTGACTTTCACAGATATCATGTTCTTGGCTTGTTCCTAATAATGGATATTTCAGCCTAAATGCAAAAGAGTATGTAAGTGATCATCTTTTGACATACAGGTAAAACGTGATGGGAGAGGAAATAGAGACCACCTTTCTTAGATAGCAAAGGCAGGGCTATTTGGTGGGCTGAGATGAAGGGGAATCATGTCCAGAAATGAGGAGACAGCTGGAAAAGCTGTTGTGCTCTTCCACAGGATCAGTAAAAACAGGTCTTTCATGAAGAGAAACCAAGAGTCTAGAAAATCCCTGGGAAAGCACTAGAAAACTTCCTACCTCCTCTCTGGGCAGTCGCTTCTTTCTTAGGTGTCAGACCATTGTTTATTGAAATTCAAATTAGATCTTCAGCCAAGCTAACTTTCAGACTAAAAATGCATACAGCGTAACAGAAATAGATGATCACTTACGTCTCTCATGTAGGAAATCTGATTCTTTTACGGATGAGACCCAGCGGGGAAGAAATGACCTGCTGTGGTAAGGAGTAGCTGACATTTAGATTTCCAATTTCCTGATGATGCCCAAACCTTTTGCCAAAGGGCTCTGTAATGGATTGAATTGTGTTCCCTAGTAAGATTTGTTGATACTCTCTACCTGTGGGAAAATGGGGTCTTATTTTGAAAACATTATCTGTTAAGTCATACAAGGGTAGGGTGGGTCCTAGTCCTCATTACTTCTGAGTGGTGTCTTTTAAAAAAGAAAAACAGAAAGGAAAAGAGAGGCCTGTGGGTGAAGACACTGTGTAAGGATCTATCTACAAGCCAAGGAATGCCAAGAAACAACCAGGGCTATCAGACACTAAATGAGACAAGGAAGGATCGTCTCCTACAGGGGAGACACAGCTCATGACCTGGACAACACCCACAATTTGGACTTCTAACCTTCACAGCCTTGGTGTAGTACTGTTGGATTAGCACTGGTCTGGTAACCACAGTTCAAACCTACCGACCACATTTAGAAACCTGATCCAGGGTTACAATGAGTTGAACAGACTTGACAATATACAACAACAACAACACAGCCTCAAGAATTATAAGAAAATACATTTCTGCTCCTTAAAACCCTTCACTCTATGATATTTTTCCCTTTGCCCTGAGATACTGGTGGCTCAGTGGCAGAATTTTTGCCTTCCATGGGGCAGACCTGGCTCTGGTTATAAACTCACAGCTACTGCCTGTCACTGGAGGCTTGTGTGTTGCTAAGATGCTGAACAATTTTCAGCAGAGCTTCTAGATTAAGGTAGATTCAAAAGAAAGCCTTGGCAATGCATTTCCAAATAAGATCATCAATGAAATCCCCATGGGTTATAATGATGGTCTGATCTTGTTATTCATGGAGTGGTCATGAGGTGGGTGTCAACTCTACAGCAGTTAACAACAGAAAATTAAGACAGGTTACTTCATAAGAGTCTTCTGAAATGTAAAGTAACACCATCTCCCAATTTGGTATATAAGTATTTGGGATATAAATTGGCAACACTGTGAGCATGTGACTTTGTTGTTTAAGAAGAATTCTCTTGGAATTCATTTATGAGTTAGGACATTATTTGAATAATTCTTTAGTTTAAGTTACATCCAGTCGTGTGATGGAGTCAAGCTGTACCACTTCAAAAAAGACCATAGTTAAACTTTCAGTTTTACTAGCTATGTTAGTAATTTGATATCAGCCATGAGGGGAGTCCAGACTCTTATGGCAGGGTTTCATTCCAAGGAATCCTTCGCAACTTGGTTCTGACTTGATTTTTTGTTATTATTTCCTTTCAATATCATCAAATTTATAAATTGGATCCTTATTTGTCTTTAGGAGTTGGAGGCATGACATATAAATGTACACATACGTTTTAATATATTGTTGTTGTTAGATGCAGTTGATTTGACTCTAATTCGTAGCTACCTTATACGTAACAGAATGAAACATTATCCTACCCCATCCTCAAATTTGTTGTTATGTTTTAACCCATTGTTTGAGCCCTCCTTGGAAATCTTCCTGTTTTTCGCTGACCTCCTTTACCAAGAATAAAGGCCTTTTCCAGGGACTGGTACGACCAGATAACATGTACAAAGTACATGAGACAAAGTTTCGTCATCCTAATTTCTAAGGATTATTTTCTCTGTACTTCTTCTAAGACATTTATTTCTTATTCTGGCAGCCCAGGGGACTTTTTTTTTTAAGTTTTTAAACGCTCTTTGATAAAGATGAAAGGAACATTTAGAATCTGTGTAGCAGTAGCGGGAACAGAATGGAAGCCTTATGACCTGAGGGCCTAGAACATTCGTTGGAATGAGAAAAGGACTGCTTATTGTTCCTAGGTGCCTTCTGAGTCAAATATGTTGTTATGTTTGAGTCCATCGTTGCTATCACCTTGCCAGTACATCTGTCGGGGGTCTTCCTCTTTTGCGCTGACCCTCCACTTTACAAAGCACAATGTTCTTCTCCAGGGACTGGTCCCTCCTGATAATAAGTTCAAAGTATGAGAGACGAAATCTGGCCATCTGGCTCCTAAGGAGCACTCTGGGTGTGTACTTCTTCCAACACCCATCTGTTTGCTCTTTTGCTGTCCATGGTACTTTTTTTTTTTTCAGGGTACTTTTAATATTCTTCCCCAACATCATAATTCAGGTTAATCAATTTTTTTCCAGTCTTCCTTATTCACTGTCCATCATTAACATGCATCTAAAGCAATTAAAAATACCTAGGCTTGGGTCAGTCACAGCTTAGTCCTCAAACTGGCATCTTTGCTTTTCAGTACTTTAAAGAGGTCTTTTGTAGCAGATTTGCTGAAAGCAATACATTTCTTGATTTCTTGACAGCTGTCTCCATGAACAGTAATTATTGCTGTTGGTGGTACTGATCACAGGTACCTTTGTGCAACAGAACTAAACTGCCCAGTCCTGTGCCAGCCTCACAATTGTTGTTACACCTGAGCCCATTGCTGCTACCATTGTGCCAATCCATCTTGTTGGGGGGTCTTCCTCTTTTGTTTCTGAACCTCCACTTAACCAAACACGATATCCTTCTTCAGAGATGATTCCTCTTGATAATATGTCCGAAGTGTGAGAGACAAAGTCTGGCTGTACTAGCTTCCAAGCGCTCTGGCTGTATTTCTTCCAACACAGATGTTTGCTCTTTCGGCAGTCCATGCTACTTTCAATATTCTCCTCCAACATCATAACCCAAATGCATCAATTCTTCCGTAGTAGTCTTCCTTATTCACTCTCCAACTTTCATATGCATATGAGGTGATTGAAAATACCGGTGGTTTGTATCAGGTGTACCTTAGTCTTCAAACTGAATTCTTTACTTTTCTGCACATCAAAGAGGTCTTGTACAGATTTTCCCAATGCAATATGTCATTTGATTTCTTTACAGTTGCTTCCAGGAGTGTTTATGGTTGATCTGAGAAAAATGAAATCTTTGATAACTTCATTCTTTACTCCATTTATATGGATGCTGTTTATTGGTTTAGTGGTGAGGATTTTAGTCTCTGCTTTTAGCCAAGATCCATCTGATATCAGCAGTGATATCCCTCATTCCACATCCTCTTCTAAATCTGGCTTGAACTTCTGGAAGTTCTTTGTCATTGTATGGTTGCAGCCATTTTTGTATTATCTTTAGTGAAAGTTTACTTGCATGGGTTATCAGTGATATTGTCCAATGATTTACCCATTCCACTGGGTCACCTCTCTTTGGAATGGGCACAATTACAAATCTCTTCCAGTTAGATGGCCAGGTAGTTGTCTTACAAATTTCTTGGCATAGATGAGTGAGTGCCTCCAGTGCCGCATCAGTTTGTTGGAAGATTTCAATTTGTATTCCATCAATTCTTGGTATCTTGTTCTTTGCCAGTTCTTCAGTGCACCTTGGACTTCTTCCTCAGTATCACTGGTGCTTGATCATATGCTTCCTCTTGAAATGGTTGAGCATCAACCATTACTTTTTGGTACAGTGACTCTGTGTATTTCATCTTCTTTTGATGTTTTCTGCATTGTTCAATACTGTGTCCACAGAAGCCTTCAATATGACAAGTGGAGGCTTGAATATTTTCTTCAGTTCCCTCAGCTTGAGAAATGCTGAACTTGTTCTTCCCTTTTGTTTTTCTAACTCCCGTTCTTTGTACATTTCATTTTAATATTTGACTTTATCTTCTGGAGCTGACCTATGAAATTTTCTATTCATCTCTTGTATCTCCTCATTTCTTCCATTTGCTTTAACATCTCTACCCTGGAGAGCAAGTTTCAGAGTGTCTACTGACATCCACTTTGGTCTTTTCCTTCGTTCTTTTCTTCTGAATGACCTTTTGCTTTCCTACTGTGTGATGTTCTTGATGTCATCCCACAACTCTTTGGTCTTTGGTTCTTAGTGTCTCATGCTTCAAGTCTGTTCTTGAGATGATCTGTGAATTAAAGTGGGATATATTCAAGGTCATGTTTTGACTCTTGTGGACTTGCTTTCATTTTCTTCAGCTTCAGTCTGAATTTTCATATGAGCAATTGATGGTCTGTTCCACAGTCTGTACCTGGCCTTGTTTTAGCTAATGATATGGAGCTTTCCCACTGTCTCTTTCCGCAGATGTAGTCAGTTTGATTTCTGTGTATTCCAGCTGGTGAAGGCTATGTGTATAGTCAACTTTCACGTTGCTTAAAAAGAGGTATTTGCAATGAAGAAGTCACTGGTCTTGAAAAATTGTATCATGAGATTTCCAGCAGTTTTTTTCACCAATGACATATTTTCCAACTACTGATCTTTCCTCTTTGTTTCCGACCTTTGCATTCCATTTGCCATTAATTGTCAATACATCTTGATTGCACATTTGATCAATTTCTGACTGGAGAAATTGGTAGAACTCTTTAATTTCATAATCACTGGATTTAGTGTTTGGTGTGTAAATTTGATTAATCATGGTATTAACTGGTCTTCCTTGTAGGCATATGGATATTATTATATCACAGACAGCATTGTACTTCAAGACAGATCTTGATATGTTCTTTTTGATGATGAATGTGACACCATTCTTCTTCAATTTGTCATTCACACCATAGTAATTCATGTGATTGTCAGATTCAAAATGGCCAATACCAGTCCATTTCAGGTCAGTAATGCCTAGGATATCGATGTTTGTGCATTCCCTTTTATTTTTGACAATTTCCAATTTTCCTAGATTCATGCTCCATAATTCCATGTTCTGATCATTAATGGATGTTTGCAGTTATTTTTCTTCATTTTGAGTTGTGCCCCATAAGCAAATGAAGGTGCTGAGTCTTTCCTCCATTTGTGTTGTCATAGTCAACTTTATTTTGAGGAGGCAGCTTTTCCAATCGGATGGGCATTTGGAACGCCTTCCAACCTGACGGGCTCATCTTTTGGCACTATATCTGATAATGTTCTGGTGTTCTTCGTCATGTTTCAGTATTCAGTAATCTCGTGCTGGCGGTGTTCCTCTGCTATTCATAGTTTTCAGTGACTAAATATTTGGAAGTAGTCCATGTCTCATTCCTAATCTGTTCATCTGGAAGCTCAGCTGAAACCTGCCCACCAAGGGTGACACTACTAGTATTTAAAATACCCATGGCTGAGCTTCCAGAATCACAGCCACAGTATGAAAAACGGACAGAGGAGTGGTGGAGCAATGACTGAGGATCTGAGTAACCCGAAATCCTAGACTGCTTAATCTTTTCTCCGTTTGCCATGATGTTGACTACTGGTCCAGTTTTGAGGATTTTTGTTTTCTTCACATTGATTAGCAATTCGTACTGATGGCTGTAGTATTTGATGTTCATCAGCAAGTATTTCAAGGTCTCTTTTCTTTCAGCATACAAGATTGTATCACTTGCATATTGCTGGTTGTTGATGAATCTTCCTCTAATCCTGATGCCACCTTCTTCTTCATATAGGCCAGCTTCTCATGTTATCTACTTAGCATACAGATTGGATAAATATGGTGAAAGATGCATCCCTGAAGCACTCCTTTCCTGATTTTAAACCATTCAGTAGCCTCTGGTTCTGTTCAAATAATTCTCTCTTGGTGTATGTATAGGTCTGCATGAGAACAATGAAGTGTTCTGGAATTTCCATTCTTCTCAATGTTATGCATAATTTGTTATGCTCCATACAGGCAGATGCCTGTGCAAAGTCAATAAAATGCAAATGAACATTTTTCTGGTATTTTCGACTTTAAGCCTAGTTCCAACTGATGTCAGCAATGATACAACAATGAGTATTTTAGTATATACATATTGTTGTTCTTAAGTACTGTAGAGTCAGCTCTGACTCATAGCAACCCTGTATAGGGTTTCTGAGAAGCAACTGATGAGTTTGAACCATCAACCTTTGGTTAAAACAGACCTTGCGGTATCACATTACCCATTATTAATGATAATATGTACAAAGAGAGCAGTAGAGAGATAGAAAGAAAGAAAGAGAGGGAAAGAGAACAAAAGACTCAGATGGCTTTAAGTGTGGTTTATTTTAACTCAAGTACATCACAAGTCAGGAATTGCTACCTGTATTTAGACCATAGAAATCAGTAAATGCTACAAATCCATGCTGGGAATCTGGTTGTCAAATATTTGTCAGCACATCACTGATTACATCAGTAGCTGAATTTATAATTGGATGAAATATTCATTAATCTATCAAAATAGAGCATCCATTTAATGGACCAAGTCTCTCCAGCAATAGCATGCTCTGAATATAACAACCACACTTAATAAATATTAAACAATATGAGATAAAAGTGGTATCTTTTATCTCCACGAATCACTTCAACCGTCCTGTGAAATGCCCACTTGAATAATAAGAAACTACAAGAGAACGTGAGCATTATCTTGAGGGATTAGTCTGTGAAAGCCTAAGTGCCTACTCAGTATCTGAATACTAGAGATAGCTAGAATTAGAATGTGTGGGGTCAGAAATGTCCATCCAAGTGCAGGGCCTGTGCATTCCCTTAAACCTGCACCTACAAATCACTCCATATGGCAAAATCCTTCAAGAGAAGAAAAGTCCATTTACTGCTTCCTACATCCGTCCCACGAGAGTGTAATTAACCACTCCGGAAACGCTTAAACCCTATGTCACACAGAAGGGTCTAGCTTTACCTACTTTTTCTAAATTGCTAATTGACATATTTTTGGTTTATAATATATATAAAAAATGGAAGGCTTATAGATAAGTCAGTAGCTTTTTAATTTTTTTTTTTCCTTCATTGTTTTACTTAAATGAGTTAACGGGTCTATGAGCACCTGAGTATTCCAGTAGCTAAAGTCATCATTAGCTATTTTCTTGGCTAACACAATAATGGCCCTTAAATTGTCTCCAGTATTTCCAATTACCTTTGAAAACATGTGGAATGTCAGAAACCCTAATGGGAAACATACATGATATGATCCTTATGGGAAATCTTTTCTCATATTAGTAGTTTTCACAAAGTGGTTTTAAGCATCTAATAGAAATGGTAAAACAAATTTAGAAATAAATGGTGAAAAATCTAGAAGAGAGGATGTTGTGTTGAAAAAAATGCTAAAATCAAAGGATAACGTAATGATTTAATGATTCTCTGGCCCAATCACTTCATTTAACATTGAGAAAAAGAAAGCTTAGGCATGATATTACCTTACAAAGATACCAGTTAACTTGAATTCAGCCAAAACTAGATCCACCCTCACTCTGTTTTTTTTCCACTGAAAATTATATCTCTTGTACTAGCCTATGAAAAATATCCTTTATTTTAGGGGTTGTGGTAGGATATGCAGTGGACTTCCTACGGCAAAGTTGGCAGTTCAAACCCACCAGCTGCTCTGTGGGAGAGAGATGAGACTTTCTGCTCGCATAAAGAGGTATAGTCTCAGAAAATATATACAGGGCCACTATGAGTCAGAATCGACTTGATGACATGAGTTTTGCTTTGCTTTGTTTTTACAGGAACTCCAAGTTCCATAGCTTTAACTCTCTTTCTCTTCCCATCTCCCTCTCTCTCTCTCTCTCTCACACACACACACACACACACACACTCATATATATATACACACATACACAGAGGAATTAACAACATCACTGGAAAACCATTTAATTAGCAGCTGGGAATGGGGAGGAGTATTGAAATAAAAGCATGACTGAGACTCTGTTCCTGCCTTTGAAGTTATTTGTATCTGAGTTAAATTTGTATGTTGTATTATGAATTATTATGGAGTCCTGGTGTGGCGCTGGACTGCAAAGTCAATCTGAATCTCAAGGTCAATGGTTTTCAAGCTCACCAGATGCTCCTCAGAAACCCTATACAGAGTTGCTATGGGTCGGAACAGACTCTGTGGCACTTAAACAACAACACCAATTATGAATTACATAAAATAGTAAACAAGGTGTTTCAGAGGAGTTGGAGTAAAATTATTGAGTGTAAGTGAGCATAAAAGTACAAATCTCTAGTTTCAAAATAAGATGATGATACCAAACTACTGTTGAGTCAATTCCTACTCACAGTGACTCCATTGGGCAAAGTACAATGGCCCATCGGGGGGTTTTCAAGGTTGTAATCTTTATGAAAACAGACTGCCACATATTTCATCTATGGAATGACTGGTGGGTTTGAACCACTGACATTTCAGTTAGCAGATGATTACTTAACCACTAGGTTACTAGGGCACCTTAGTGTGATGAAATCAGCTGGAATTTTATAGGTATACAGTGCCACATTGGAATAATCAATATGAGTTTAGATCCTGATATTTTATAATATTTTCCCTATGCTGGCAAATTCAGGATGCTGAGTTTTACTAAGCAAATTTACAAGTTAGTGACTGATTACACCTAACCTTATTTTGTTAAGCAGCAATATGAGAAAATCATTGCCAAAGGGCCTGGATTACCTGTCAACTGGCCATCACATTCTCTACCCTGCAGCAAAATGAATGTGGAAACAATACGCTCCTTGAAGCAGTAGATATGCATTATTTATCTTTGTATGCCCAGCACCTACTGTAATGCCTGTCACATCCAAAGTGCTCAATAAATGTACAGCAAATGAACGAATAAATGAATGAAATACCCGAAGGCTGTTTGTTGAGCATGATCCAGGGCAAAGCGAATTGGATGAGTCTCAGAAACAGTGTTAGCTCACATGAAACACTCTCAAAAAGTTGCAACTTGTACATAGAAACTACGAAGGATCTCCACTGTATTCCGTGTGTCTCATGAACTCTGATGCAGTGACAAGTTCAAATCTCTGATCCCAGAAGGGTAAAGGTCATATATCAGACCCCAGAAAACCATTAAGATGTGAGACTCTTGGAAACTAGCCATCTAGTCTTTTGTGGCAACTCCTCAACCTCACCATTTGAAACATCTCCAGTTCCTTAACCTGAGGTAGCCCTGGTGCAAGCTGAACAGAAAACCTTCTTCCTTGGGAAGCTTCTAGGATGGGTATTTCCAGCAGACGATTGGGGAGCCATGACCATTCCATTGAATTCTCATTCAACCAGTGCGTGACTGGTAGTTGTTTTTTTCCCTATTCAATGCAATTTGATAGCAAAATGAATTGTTCCCACGTCACAGAGGCTGATCTTAAGTCAGTGACTTTTTTTTCAACTTTTCTGTACCTCCATTTGGCCAATTCATTCTTAAGTCAGTTAGAGTTGATTTTCTTTTACAAATTTTTGTTTTTTAAATTAGCATACAGAGAAATGGACTTTTTGGACTTTTTTTTTTTTTTTGCAGGTGCAGGTCTATGAATTTTGACACATATATAGAATTGTACAATCTTATCACAACTGGGAAACAGAACAATTGCATCATTCTTCCCCAAACTCCATCATGCATTTTATTTGTAGTTACATCTTCTTCAACCCCAACACCTAGAAGCCACAGGTCTATCATTAAAGCTTTGTCTTTTCAAGAATATTATATGAATGGAATAATACAGCGTGTGGGTCCTGGTGTGGGGCTGTGGGCTAATGCATCAGACTGCAAAGTTGTTTGAACTGCAAGGTTGGTGGTTCAAGCTCACTAGCTGCTCCTTGGAAACGCTTTACAAGGTCGCTATGGGTCGGAATCGACTTGATGACATTTAACAACAACAACAACAACAAACCTAGGCAGACTGGCTTCTTACACTCAGCATAATGTCTTGATACTCATTGAAGTTATTAAATGTATCAATAGTTTATTCCTTCTGATTGCTGAGTAATATCCTGTTGTATGGATGTACCACAACTTGCTTATCTGTTTGTCAATTGAAAGGTGTTATTACGATAAGGGGACAGAAGGAAAATTACTGGTGGCAGCAGAATATGTCAATAATGGAGTCAGTGCAAAAAATCCACAGAACCATAAAACAAAACAAAAACCCCACCAGATATAAAGAAGGTGGGAACAGGATATGGACCAGATATAGAAACTGTCTCCTTTTCAGATAGACAGGGTATAAACAAGATACGGAAACTACCTCCAGATAGGGAAACTACCTTCTTGTGTGCTTGGAAGCCACCGGGGTTTGTTAACCCTTCCTCCTTATTCCCTTACTCAGCGTGGTTTGCCAACCTTCAGCTATGTTAAACTACCCATTAACGTCCGCCTTAACCAGTTTTCAGTGCAGGTGCAAAACATCACCAGAGGACCCCCCCACACACACACACACATACATGGTGCCAACCAGGACAGACCTGGTTCTTGAACTAGGATCCTAGCATTTAAGGAGACATGCATGGACAGTTAAGTATCCCAGACACCTCTGCAACAGAATCCATCTTAAAATCTTAGACTCCATGGGACACTGGATGCACATGCAGCATGGGAAAAGAGAAATATGGAAACAGCACAGGAAAATAGAAATTCGCTAACAGGAAAGCCCAATTCCTTTTTTGAAATCTGTCAGAAGTGCCTCTGCAACTTAACTCCTCATTATAAAAAGCATCTTAGACTGTGAACACAAAGAGAGTTGCTGCTGTCTATGGCACATCTCCCCTGCATACTCTGATGCAACTCCTTAATACTGTACTTCATTAACCTCTAGTTTTATGTAGTCAAACCCAGTATCAATGTTGGAGTTATATCCAGTATATGGCACTTATAAGAAGCACTTCAATAAACACTTAAGGAAGCTCAGTGGCTCTGTAGAATAAGCACTGGACTATGAACCACAAGGTCCCCGGGCTGAGTCCACCATCCATTACAGGAGAGAAAGATGAGACTTTCTGATCCTGCAAAGTCTTAAAAACCTTATACAGAGTGGCTATGGGTAGGACCTGACTTGATGACACTTACCAACAACAACATAAACATTTATGTCCATGTTTTCAGTGTGAACTAAAATTTCATATCTCCTTGGAGTAGGATTGTTCGGTCATATACTAAGTGAATGTCTGCTTTATGAAAACAAAACAAAAACTGTCTAAGTGTTTTCCAGAGTGGGTGAACTATCGAGCATTGCCACTCACACTGTGTTTGAGAGTTTCAGTAGCTCAGCATACTTGCCAGTACTTAGTATAATATAATAGATATTATGTAGTAGCTCCTTGTAGTTGTAATGACTAATAAGTCATGCAGATATACCACTGTAATGATAAAAGTGTGCCTGTCCCAAGATACAGTCTTTTCAGTCACATCATGTGATTGCAAAATCTGAACAATAAAAAAACAGGAAGATAGAAGAATTAATGCATTTGAACTGTGATGCTGGTGGAAAATATTGAATATACCATCAACTGGCAAAAGAACCAAGAAACCAGTCTTAGAATAAATACAACCAGATGGTCCCAAGAAGTGAGAATGGAAAGACGGATTTACTGACTTCTAACATGCCATCACCAAAGTCAATCCCTATAAAGGAACAGCTTGATTGGTGAAGTAGATGGTCAACAAAAACAAGGACAGTTCTTCAATGAGATGGATTAACAAAATGGCCACAGCAATGGACTCAAGCTGGACCCATCATGAAGATGGGGCAGAACTTGGCAAATTTTCATTCTACTATACATAAGTATTTGTAAGTAGAATGAAAATTTCCAGTTAGGGTGTTATGAAAATATTGAGTTATGTTGTTGGAGGAGAATGCTGCAAGTGCCATGGGCTGCCAGAGGAACCAACAGATCTGTGTTGGAAGAAGTGCAGCCAGAGTGCTCCTTGGAGGCCAGGATGGCCAAAGTTCATCTCTCATACTTTAGATGTATTGTCAGAAGGACCGTTCGCTGGAGAAGGATATCATGTTTGGTAAGGCAGAGGGTCAGAGAAAAAGGGGAAGACCCCAGCGAGATGGATTGACAAAGTGGCGTCATCAGTGGGCTTAGGCGTGGCAACAATTGTGAGGTTGACCCAGGACCAGGCAGTGTTTCATTCTTTTGTGTATAGGGTCGACTCGATGGCGCACAACAATAACAATACATAAGTATGGAGCTGCGGTTTAATGCGCTGGAATGTATAGTCGGTTTGGGCCACAAGGTTGGCAGTTCAAGCTCACCATTCGCTCCTTGGAAACCCAATACAGGGTTGCTGTGGGTCAGAACTGACTCAGTGGCATTTAACAACAATAACAACAACAGTATGCATAAGGTTGGAGTCCTGGTGTGGCGCTGTGGGTTAATGCACTGAACTGCAAAATGGGTTTGAACTGCAAAGTCAGTGGTTCGAGTTCTCCAGCCACTCCTCAGAAACACTATACAGTGCTGCTATGGGTCGGTACTGACTCAGTAGCCCTTTTAGTAGTAGTTGTTTGTGCCATGGAGTCGGTTTCAGCTCTTAGCGACCGTGTACAGGGTTTCCGAGGCTGTAAATCTTTACGGGAGCAGAAAGCCTCATCTTTCTCCCACGGAACAGGTGGTAGTTTCGAACTGCTGACCCTGCGATTAGCAGCCCGATTCGTAACCACTACGCTACCAGAGCTCCTTAACAACAACAAATACATAACTTGCCTTGAGTCTGAGCAGATTCCACAGCAGCTAAAAGCAACAATGGCCAAACATACTGAGCATTTTTTCGTGGGCATATTTGTCTTCCCATATTCTCCTCTCCACTTCCCTCCAGTTGATTTTGACTCATAGTAACCCTGTATAGGCTTTCTGGGGTTGTAAATCTTTAAAGGGAAAGAACACCTCTTCTTGCTCCCGTGAAGCAGTGGCTGATGGGTTTGAAAAGCTGACTTTGTGCTTAGCAGTTCACTGTTGATCCTACAGTGCCACCACAGCTTAGAGAAGTGTTTATTTTGTCATTTTACTTATTCTTAAAATTACCTTGTTTTCATAATGGTGAGTCAAGAGTTCTTTATGTATTTTGGATTTAAGTCCTTCATCGAACATGTGATTTACAAAGTTTTTCTCTGAATCTGTAACTCGTCATTTTATTTATGGACTCTTGATTGTCTTTCATTGATAAGGAATGTCTATTCACCCATACCACATTGTCTTTATTAATATATCTTCATAAAATTAATCTAAACATCAGCCAGTGTGATTTCTCTAATTTTATCCTTCTTTATTGAAAGTGCTCTGACTATTCTAGCTTCTTTATAATTTCAGATACTGTTCTTTTGAATAGTCTTGTCCATGTCTACAAAATATCCTGATGGGATATTGAATGAGATGATATTAAATCTGCATATCAGTTTATCCTTACTATGTTCAGTCTTCCAGTCCCTGAACACAACACACCACTTCATGTATTTCAGTCTTTGATTTCTTTCCTTAGAATTTGTGGTTTCTGTATGCAGATCTTGAACATGCTTTGGTAGATTTATACCTACTTTAACATATTACAGCTATGGTACATGATATAAGGGATCCTGGTGGTGTAGCGGGTTACACACTGGGCTCCTAACCACAAGGTTAGCAGTTTGAATCCACCAGCTGCTCCCAGGAAGAAAGATGAGGCTTTCTGCTTCCATAAAGATGTACAGCCTTATAAACCCTATTCGTAGGAGCTCTGGTAGTGTAGTCATTATTAATTGGGCTGTGACCTGCAAGGTCAGCAGTTGGAAACTACCAGCTGTTCTGTGGGAGAAAGATGAGGCTTTCTGCTCCTGTAAAGATTTACAGCCTCGGGAACCCTGTACAGGATCGCTGTGAGTCAGAACCGACTCCACGGCACAAAACAACAACAACAACAAACCCTGTGCATGGAGTCCTGATGTAGAGCTGTGGGATAAAGCATTGCATTGCAAGGCTGATTTGAACCACAAGGTTGGCGGTCCAAACTCACTAGTCACTCCTTGGAAGCCCCATACGGGGTCACTGTGATTTGGAACCAACTCAGTGGCACATAGATGCTGCAGCACACGATATATTTTAATTATTTAGTTTCTGTTTTTTCTACTTGCATACGAAAATATGATACATTTTTCTGTGTTGACTTTGTATCCAAGGAGCTCTGGTAGCGTCCTGGTTATAAGTCAGGCTGCTAACCTCAAGGTCAGCAGTTTGAAACTACCAGCAGTTCCACAGGAAAAGGATGAGACTTTTTGCTCCTGTTAAGATTGTGACTTATTAGTTCTAGGAGAATTTTTTGTGGATTACTTGAAATTTAAAAATAAATCATGTCAGAAATCAGGACAGTTTTAGTTTTTCCTTTTTAGCCTTTATGCTTTTTAAATTTCTCTTTCTTGATGTGAAGACATTAGTGAAGACATCTTCTATCATGTTGAATAGGAGATGAGGAGTAAAAATTCTTGCTTTTTTCTCAATCATAAAGGGTGTTACGTATTGAATTATGCCACATAAAAAGATATGTTGAAGTTCTAGCCTCCCATACCTGTAACAAAGAACTTGTTTGGAAATATGGCCTTTGAAGATGTTGTCAGTGTGGTGACCACGAGTTGACTCATACTGAAGTGGGGTGACTCCTAATGTTCTGATTAATTTCCTTATGAAAGAGACCTACAGAGACAGCAAGGCAGCAGAAGAATGCTGTGAGATGCTACCGCTCCCAGCCAAGGAAGTCCAGGAATGATCGAAAACGAGAAAACAGTTTCTCTTTCAAAGTCATCAGAAGGAATCACCATGGCTGATATCCTAATTTGAACTTTTCGTTTCCAGAATTTTGAGACAATACATATCTGTGCTGATAAGCCACCCAATTTGTGATATTTTATTGTGGAGGCCCCTGGAAACTGATATAGGGAGAAAGCATTCATCTTTCATGGTAAACTATGATATTTCCTATCATTTCTTTTTTTGCAAATAACATTTTGCAGGTTGAGAGAGCTTTCTTTTATTCCTCGATTTCAGATTTGCTGAGGTTTTATCATGAATGGATGTTGAATTCAAATGCCTTTTATTTTTCAATTAATTTAAAATGTATTTTCCTTTTTAGACTGTCACTACAGTAATAGTTTTTCTTGATTAGTAGATATTTAGCCAATATACATTAGAGTCTAACTCCATTTGGCCATGCCATAATATTCTATTTACATATTGTCACATTAATTTTTCTAGTATTTTGTTGGGAATTTTCAAAATCTATGTTCCTGAAGAATGTTGGAGTCATGGTGTGGCTCTGTAGGGTAAGCACTGGACCACAGGGTCAGCTTGAGCCACAAGGTTGATGGTTCAAATTAACCAGCTCCTCCTCAGAAAACTACAGGTTCACTATAAGTAAGATCCAACTCAACAGCGCTTAACTACAACAACGGATTTTATTTTTAGAAATTTTTTTTCATTCAGTTTTTGTATCGCAGTAATGGTGGTCTCTTAAAATTAGTTGGGTTCCTTCCTTTTGTATTTCTGTCAGATATTATGTAAAATTTGTGTTATTTCTTCTTTTAATGCTTTTCCTAGGCAAACCATTTGGTTCTGGAGTTTTCTTCTCTTGAAGGTTTTTAGTTTAATGTCAATCACTCTAATAGTTATAGGATTAGTTAGATTGTCTATTTTATCTCGAGTAAGTTTTTAAAGTTTATGGTTTTCTAGGGATGTTTCTATTTTATCTTAGTTGTTAAATTTTGTATAGGGTTGTTGTTGTTAGGTGCCATCGAGTAGGTAATGACTTTTATTATGCACAGCAGAATGAAACACTTCCCAATCTTTTCTTTTTCTGTTATTTATTTGCAGTCTACTACTCTAATTGGAAGGAGCTCTGGTAGCATAATGGTTACAAATCGGACTGCTAATCTCACAGTTAGCAGTTTGAAACTACCAGCTGTTCCATGGGA
>NW_006408682.1:6503217-6504397 GCF_000296735.1 Chrysochloris asiatica
TTGCTGATAAACATCAAAGAATACAGCCTTCAGTATGGATTGTACATCACTGTAAAGAAAACAAAAATTCTCACAAGTGGACCAACAAATAACATCATGATAAACAGAGAAAAGATTGACGGTATCAAAAACTTCATTTTGCTTGGATTTACAATCAACACTCATGGAAACAGTAGGTAAGAAATTAAACTACATATTGCATTAGGCAAATCTGCTGCAAAAGATCTCTCAAAAATGTTAAAGAACAGAGATGTCAATTTAAAGACTAAAGTGTGTCTGACCGAAGCCATTGTATTATTATCAATTGTTTCATATAGAATAAGGAATAAGGAATGGATAAAGAAGACCATGGAAGAAGCATTGCGTTTGAATTATGTTATTCACAAAGAATAATGAAAGTACCATGGACTGTCAGAAGAGCAAACAAATCTCTCTTAGATGAAGTTTAGCCAGAATGTTTCTTAGAAGCCAGGATGGTGAGACTTCAGCTCATCTCTAGTACTTGGGTCATGTTATCAGGAAGAATTGGTCCCTGGAGAAGGACATTATGCTTCGTAAAGTGGAAGATCAGCCAAAAAAAGGAAGACCATCAACAAGATGGATTGACACAGTGGCAGCAACAACAGGCTTAAACAGCAATTGTGAGACTAGCAAAGGACTTACCAGTGCTGTTTTCTGTTGTGCATAGGGTGTCTAGGAATTGGAACTGCCTCAAGGGCAACTCATGACAAGAATATGAGTCATAATTAACTTGATGGTAGTGGATTTTAATTTATTCTTAATGTAGAAATCTCCTGACGCAGTTGTTAATCTAACTAAAAAATCTTTGGTTTAAATCCATCAGAACTCTGCAGGAGAAAAAAAGCTTGGCAGTCTGCTCTTATAAAGATTTCATCCTAGAAAGCCTGTGGGGCAGTTCTCCTCGGTCTTGTCGGGGCACTGTGATTCAGATCAACTTGAAGGCACACAACTCTAATAACAATAACAACAATTACTGTAAGAGAGCATAGCAAACCTAACAAAAGAAAAGAGAGAAGACACAAATAACAAGCATTAGAAATCACGTGGGTGATGTCCCAACGGAACCAAAGGAAATCAAAAGGATAATAACAGAATACTATGAAGAGTTCTACGCCAACAAATTTGAAAACTTAGAAGAGATGGATACATTTTTGGATAA
>NW_006408682.1:6509641-6512423 GCF_000296735.1 Chrysochloris asiatica
GTAGGGTGCGGGTTTCTGGGATATATACCCTTTGGGTGGTTGATGATGCATGGAGGGGATTGGAACCATGGCAATGAGATGATATACGATGGATTGAATGTAAAACTAAAGTTCCCCCATGTAAACTATCATATAATTCACAGGAAAACATTAAAAAAAAAAAAGAGAGAGCATAGTTTGTATGATTTCAATTCTTTTAAATTTGTTATTTCTTTGTGACCCAGGGAATAATCCGTCTTAATAAATTTGTCCTATGTGCTTAAAAATAATGTATATTCTGCTGTTGTTGAGGATAATACTCTATAAATGTTAAATAGATATAGTTGATTAATGGTGTTATTTAGTGTAGATCTTTGCTGATATTCTGTTCACTAGTTTTATCAATTTCTGAGGAACATTAAAATCTCAAAATATAATGAAAGATTTGCCTATTTCTCGTTTCAGAGCAATCCACTTTTTTTTCATGTAATTTGAAGTTCTGGTGTTAGGTTGGTTCACATTTAAAATGTGAAAAGTCTTCTTTGTAAATACATCATTGTATCATTATGCAATGTCACTCTTTATCTATGGCTGTTTGTTATTGTTTTAGTGCCGTGGAGTCGGTTCCAACTTATAGTGACCCTGTATAGGGTTTCTGAAGAGTGACTGGTGAGTTTGAACTGGTGACCCTGTGGTTCAAACCCACCATACGGTCCAGTGCTTTATCTTACAGTGCCACACCAGGACTGCTTATCCACAGTTGTTGTTGTTAGGTGCCATGGAGTTGGTTCCGACCCATAGCGACCCTGTACAGGGTTTCCGGGGCTGTAAATCTTTATGGGAGCAGAAAGCCTCATCTTTCTCCTGCGGAATAGCTGGTAGTTACGAAGTGCTGACTTTGCAGCTTACAGCCCAGTTCATAACCACTATGCTGCCAGAGCTCCTTGCTTATCCACAGTAGTTTTCTTTATTTGGAAATCTACTCTGTAACTTTCTTTTGATTAGTGACTTCCTTTTACATCTTCCTCTATCATTTCTCTTTAGCCAATGTTCATCCTTGTATTTTCCACGAGTTTCTAATGGAAAGCCAAAGGACCCACCTCTGTGCTTTCACTTATTCTAACAATATTTTTCCGTTATTATTGTTGCAAAGTGCAGAAAGCCTCATCTTTCTTGAACCAGGGATCTTGTGATTCACAGTCTAGTGTTCCTGTGCTACATCATGCATTTCCATCACTTAGTCTCCTTCATAAAAAACAGCTCCTTAGCCTTTCTTTCTCTTTCTTGACCTGTTTGAAGAATTCAGATACATTGTCCTGCAGAATGTCTTTCAAATGTGGAAACAGGGTTGGGCTGTTCTTCCCTCTTGCTTAGATCTAGTTATGAATTTTTGGTGGGAAGCCACAGAAATGAGGTATCCTCAGTGACTTGTATCAGAAGTCTCTTGGTTTGTTGAAATATTGGCATTGCTAACCTTTGTGACATTGTAAAGCACTGCCTACCAGGTTCATCCACCAGAAACTAATTGTTTCTGTCTAAGAACTAGTTTAAGAAGTAAGCTGAAGAAACAGTGGCTGCCTACCTACCCTTGTGAAACTCTTTCTCTTGGTCCTTTAGGTTGTGCTTGTGCTGACTTAACTTCTAGGGAATGCGTTATTTGAATTCTTCCTGGAATCAAAACAAACCCTCGTTATTCAGCAGTTGCTTGTTTGCTATTCCCACATGAGAGATGGGTGTCGACGTCTGGGTGGTAGAGGATGTCTCCCAGCCACTGCCCAACCACCACAGCTATTGTGCATGCCTGTGGTGGCCAAATGATTGGGGACTGACCAGCTCCTTGGGTGGGAAGGAAAAAGGTTACTGAATGACAAGGCACTGAATTTCTTGGGAAAAAGTATATCCCAGACCTGACTTCTGGTTCTCAGATTAGTTCAGTGTGGAAGATATTCTGAAGATGACTTTCAACAAGGAGCCGTTCAAGATAGTTCAGTTCCTAAAAGCAC
This sequence comes from Chrysochloris asiatica, assembly GCF_000296735.1. Taxonomy (NCBI): domain Eukaryota; kingdom Metazoa; phylum Chordata; class Mammalia; order Afrosoricida; family Chrysochloridae; genus Chrysochloris; species Chrysochloris asiatica. The sequence continues at coordinate 6,511,624 of NW_006408682.1, forward strand.
TCCCTTCCAGCTCCTTGGTCTCTACCTGCTATGTGTACTGCAGCCAGTGTGAGCTCTCTAGAGTTGAGGAAGAGTTGAGACAAGTAATCAATATTTCATTTCTAAATTTATAACTCCAATGTAATGCAAGTCTGACAAAGCAAATGTCCATTAAAGAAAAAGAAGAATAAATAAATAAATTCACTCCAGAGTGGTTCACGTGGCTTCCTGCATGTATTCACACTAATAAACTCAAGCCACATCTACAGATGAGTTCATTGTATTCACGTTAGCCTAGTGCTCTGCTGTGGTCCCATTCACTGTGCATTGTAGCAATTAGCACTGAACTTCCAAAGTTACCGAAAGGAGATGAATAAACAAACAGAGGGCAGAGTCCAGGCCAGGTGAAGACATGTTGTCTCAAGATTCATTTCCCCTAGCAGTTTAAAACATTTAGGGAATAAATTATGGATTACTCCATTTTGATTTCCTTGTCTCTTCAATAAATCCTTTCCAGAAGCTTGAGTATGCCGTTTCAGAATGGTGGTAGCAAAACCCTTGAATAGCCTATGTTCCATGAATTTTTTTCTTTTCACTAAAATTCAGGCATATAAGAAGGGTTAAAAAAAAAAAGAATATTTAAGAACAATATTTGACAAAGGCAAGTGGAATGGAGTATCACCCAGGGCTTCATCATAATTCCTCTAGCTCTTGGTTGCTCTGGAGTAGCCAGAAAACAAGACACCAAGTCTATGTAAATACACAAGCTCACTGATAGATTGGAGGTTCGAGTTTACCCACAAGTGTTGAAGAAAAAAGGC
>NW_006408682.1:6513348-6545356 GCF_000296735.1 Chrysochloris asiatica
CTGATTTTAATGCAAAGGTTGGAATCAGAGGAAGGATCAGAAGTTGGAAAACATGGCCTTGGTGATAGAAATAATGCTTGATATTCCATGATAGAATTTTGCGTGACCAATGTTTTCTTAATTGCAAATACCTTTTGAAAAACACGAAATATGATAATCACATAGACTTTACGAGATGCAATACAAGAGAGGTGACCCAAAGGAATGCAGAAATCATGACAATATCATGAATACCGCATGCAAGAAAACTTTTACTAAAGAGAATTTTTTAAATATCTGCAGCAGTCAGTACATTTATTGGTAGCTTTCAAGCCAGATTCATATGGAGAGATGGAACAAGAGTCATCACTGCTGATGTCAGATGGATCTTGGCTGAAAGCAGAAAATAACCATAAAGATGTTTACCTATGTTTTTTAACTACTCAAAGACTTGTAGTTGTGTAAACTATGATAAGCAATGGAAAACATTGCAGAGAATGAATATTAGTTGTACTCATGAGGAACCTACACATAGACCAAGAAACAGTTGTTCGAACAGAAAAAGTGGACACTAAATGGTTTAAAATCAGGAAAGGTGTGCAGCAGGGTTGCATTCTTTCACCATATTTGTTTAAATAATCTGAGGAACTGGATTATATGAAGAAGAAAGTGGCCTCAGGATTGGAGGAAGATTCATTAGCAACCTGTGATATGCTGATGACATAACCTTGCTTGCTGAAAAGGAAGAAGAATTAAAATACTTACTGATGAAGATCAAAGACCATAGCCTTCGGCATGGGTTGCACCTGAATGTAAAGAAAACAGAAATTTCCATCAATGGACCAACAAATAATATCAAGATCAATGGAAGAAAGATTGAAGTTGTGAAAGACTAAATTTTGCTTGGATCAACCACCAAAACTCAGGGAAGCAGCAGTCAAGAAATCAAAGTAGTACATTAGGTAAATCAGCTGCACAAAACCGCTTTAAAATGTTCAAGAACAAATATGTCAGTTTGAGGATTAAGGTGTGTCTGACACAAGCCATAGTATTTTCAATAGCCTCATATGCATGTCCTAAGAAGTGACTAAGTGACTAAGAAGACTGTAGAAGAATTGATGCTTTTGATTTTTGGTATATTAAAAGTACCATGGATTCTCAGAAGAACAAGCAAATCTGTTTTGGAAGAAATAAAGTGAAAATGCTGCTAAGAAGGCAGGATGGCAGACTTAATCTCATATGTAATCAGGAAGAACCAATCCCTGGAGAAGGAAATCATGCTAGGTAAAGTGTGGAGGGTCAGCAAAATTTAGAAAGACCCCCCAGTGAGATGGATTGGAACCATCGCAGCAGCAGTGGGCTCAAGTGTTATGATTGACACAGGACTGGAAAGTCATTCATTCTGTTGTGCACAAGGTTGCTATGAGTGGGTACCCATGTGGGAACAACTAACAACAATAACAACAGGAAGCTATTGAAAATCCCATGGCTTGGGTAGGACAGACCTTAGTCTTCAAACTGACATCTTTGCTCTTCAACATTTTACAGAGGTCTTGTGTAGCAGAGTTGCCTAATGCAATAAGTCAATTGATTTCTTGACTGATGCTCCATGAGTATTGATAGTGAATTCAAGCAAAATGATGTTTTTGACAACTTCAGTTTTTCCTCCATTTATTATAATTCTATTGATTGGTCCAGTGGTTTTTTTGACATTGAAATAGAACCCATATGAAAACTGTGGTCCTTGATTTTCATCAGTAAGTATTTTAAGTCCTCTTGGCTTTCAGCAAACAAGGCTGTATCATCTGCATATTGCTGGTTTTTAATGAGTCTTCCTCTGATCTTGATACCACGTTTTTCTTCATACAATGCAGTATCTCAGATTATGTTCTCAGCATAGAAATTGAATAAGTATGGTGAAAGAATACAACTCTGGTGCACACCTTTCCTGATTTTAAACCACTCAGTGTCCCCTTGTTCTGTTTGAATGACTGCCTCTTGGTGTATGTAAAGATTCTTCATGAGCACAATTTAGTATTCTGGAATACCCATTCTTTTCAATGTTACCCATAGTTTTATCACGATCCAAACAGTCGAAAGTCTTTGCATAGCTAATAAAGTACTGGTTAAAACCTTTCCTGCTTTCAGTCAAGATCCCTCTGATATCATCAATGATATCCCTCATTCCATGTCCTTGTCTGTATGCGATATTCATGATATTATCCTCTGATTCCTGATTTCTTTGCACCACCTCTCTTTGGAATGGCAACAAATATGGATCTCTTCCAATCAGTTTGCTGGGTAGCTGTCTTCCAAATTTCTTGGCATAGATGAATGAATACTTCCAGTGCTGCATTAGTTTGTTGAAAGATTTCAGTGTGTAGTCCATCAATTCCCAGACCATTGTTCTTTGCCAGTTCCTTAAGTGCAACTTGGGCTTCTTCCTTCAGTACCACTAGCTTTTGATCATGTGCTACCTCTTAAAATGTTTGATCATCAGCAATTTCTTTTTTTGTACAGTGACTTTGTGTATTTCTTCCATCTTCTTTTGATGCTGTCTACATCATTCAGTATTTCACCCATAGAAACCCTGTATATTTCAGTTCAAGACTTACGTTTTCTTCAGTTCTTTCAGCTTCAGAAGGGTGGAATGTTCTTCACTTTTGGTTTTCTAACTCTAGGTTTTTGCATATTTCATTATAATACTTGACTTTGTCTTCTTGAGCAGCCCTTTGAAGTTTTCTGTTCAGCTCTTTACCTCATTTTTTTCCTATTTGTTTGAACATTTCTAGCAAAATTGTTACGAGTGGGGCTGCTAACATCAGCAGTTTGAAACTACCAGTTTTTTTGTGGGAGAAAGATGAGACTTTCTGCTCCTGTAAAGATTTACAGCCTCAGAAACCCTATACAGGGTAGCTGTGAGTTGAATCCCAACCACAGGACACACCACCACCACCACTACCCTGTAGAACAAGTTTCCGAGTCTCTTCTCATAACCATTTTCGGCTTTTCCTTCTTTCTTGTCTTCTTAATGACCTTTTGCTTTCTTCCTGTTTGATGTTCTTGATGTCATCCCACAACTCTTTTGGTCTTCAATCATTAGTGTCTAATGCATCACATCTATTATTGAGATGATCTCTAAGTCAGGTGGGATATGATCAGGGTCATATTTTGGCTTATGTGGAATTGTTTTAATATTTTTCAGGTGCAGCCTGAACTTGCATATGAGTAATTAATGGTCTGTTTCAGTCTGCCGCCAGTTTGTTTCAGTTGGTGATGTGAAGGTTTTCAGACTCCTAGTGTGGCATTATAGTATAAGCATTGGACTTCAAATTACGAGGTGAACTGTTCAAACCCAGTGGTTGCTCCTTGGAAACCCTATATATGGTCACTATGTGTTGGAGTTGACTCCATAGCGCTTAAAAGCAACATGAAGCTTTTCTATCATTTCTTACCATAGATGTAGTCAATCTGACTTCTTTGTATTCCATCTAGTAAGATCCATTTTATATTCATCTTTTATTTATTTTTAAAAAGATCTTTGCAATGAATAAGTGACTGGTCTTCCAAAATTGTATCATGCAATCTCCAACATTTTTTCTATCACCAAGGCCATGTTTTCCAACTACTGATCCATCCTCTTCATTTCCATCTTTGCATTCCAATCATCAGTAATTATCAATACATCTAGATTGCACGTTTGCTCAACTTAAGACTGAAGAATTTTGTAGAATTCTTCAATTTAATCAGCACTGATTTTAGTGGTTGACGTGTAAATTTGAATAATACTGAGATTTACTGGTCTTCTTTGTAGATGTGTGGATGTTATCCTATCATAGATAGTGTTGTAATTCAAAGATAGATCTTGAAATGTTCCTTTTGATGATGAATGTTACACTTTTCCTCTTCAATGTATATTTCCCAGCACAGTAAAGCATGATTGTCAGATTCAAAATGGCCAGTATCAGTCTATTTCAGCTTGCTATGCCTAAGATATCAATTTTTATGTGCTCTATTTCATTTTTGACAGCTTCCAATTTTTCTAGGTTCATACTTCATACTTTCTGTGTTCTGATTATTTATGGATCTCTACAGCTGTTTCTTCTCATTTTGAGTTGTACCCCATCAGCAAATGAAGGTCCTGAGGGCTTTACTCCATTTGTGTCATCACAGTCAGTTCTACTTTGAGGAGGCAGCTCTTCCCCAGTCTTATTTTGAGTGCCTTCCAACCTGAAGGGCTCATCTTCTGGTACTGTATCTGACAGTGTTCTGGTGCTGTTCACAGTGTTTCAATACACAGTATTCTGGTGCTATCTGGTGTTCCACTGCTATTTATAAAGTCTTCAGTTGCTAAACCTTCAGAAATAGTCTGCCTCTTCTTCTTCCCAGTCTGTCTTTGTCTGGAAGCTCAGCTGAAAAATTTCCACCATGGATTACCCTGCTGGTATTTAAAATACTGGTAGGATAGCTTGTAGCGACACAACAACACACAAGCCATCACGGTACAGCAAACTGACAGACGAGTGGTGGAACATTACAACTAGTACTGGACAAGATCATGTTGAGTACTGCCCTATTCAAAATGGAGCCTTTTGTCACCTTTAGTTAACATTACCCTTTTACACATATATCGCTCACTCTTGAGTCTACCCACTTTCACCATGAGCTTAAAAGAAACAACCATGACTTACTTATCAAAGTTTATGAACGTATATGTGTTCTTTTATTGCTTTATACTTTGTCTGGTATTCCTAAGATAATTACTTTTCTATACTTCCCTCGTCTTTTTATTTTCAAGATTTATTCTTTATTCTCCATTTCACACCTTTCTTCCTTCAATATGTCTCTCATTAGAAATTGTCATTCTTCCCAGTAATCTGCTCGAGTGATGCAATATGCTTGAAGCAAGGTCCAGGTAACTTCTGGCAGTTTTTATTTTGTAAAAACCATTCACAGTCAGCCAGTTTGGGGAAGCTATTTGGTGAAGTTTGGAAGCAAGTCTGGGCAGGTAAAGGTCAATCCCTGAGACAATAAATTGGAGGTGACCTAGATAGATTATTTCTGGATTTTTCTTTATGGTTGATGGAGAGCAGTCACTGTGTCTATATCTGAGATATATTTGGCTGGTCTTTACTCATTCAAACCTAATTCTTTAATGAAGAGAACTAAGAAGATGGTACAGAGGGGAGTGTGACTGAACTTTATTCTGTGTCAGAATTCCTCGTCTTCTTCTATATCTCCATGCAATTCCCTAGCTTCCACTTTTTCCCTGAAGTATCTTTTCTCTTTTCTTCTTCTCGTATTTCTAGAACAATAGACTCCCTATGATGATAGTTGAAGAAAGTGGCACAGAAAGAGGGTAGAGGGACATGAAAGAATCTAATAGAAAAAGCACAGGTTTTTGAAGTCAGAAAAGTTGGAGTCACTTATAGATCCACTCCCTTAATGGCGCCAAGCCTTAGTTTCTCATTTATATAATGGAAACCATGATATTGTTCATATGAACCTTTTGAGGATTGAATGAGACAACACATGTAGAGGGTCTAGCACAGTGACTGGTATATATCACCTGGCCAGTCAGTTGCTGTCAATTTACTACCAACTTACGGTGGTCTCTATGTGCTACATACGTTTTTCAATGGCTGATCGTGACAAGTAGATCATCAGTCCTTTTTTCCAAAGTAACTGTGGATGGATTTGAACCTATGCTTCTGTTAGCAGTCAAGTGCATTAGCCATTTTCACCACTTACTGGTACATATGTACTTTTGACTATTATTTTCCTTTCTCTTCTCTCAGCACCATCCTTAATCTTGTTTTCTAACCTCTCCATGTCATTTCCTTAGTACTTTCTCTCAAGTGACTATCCCAAGAAACCACCTTGCTTGTTCTCCTGCCTGGCACCATTTTGTTCTGTTCCTTCCCTGGTTTCTCTTTCTAGTGAAACTACAGCCCCACACGAAGACGTCCAAGGCTTTCACTTCTGTGAGTCTTCAGAATCCTTTCTTTCAAAGGTGAGTTTCTGCAGGGATTTCTTGATTTTTCCACTGTTACTCCTCTTTCACCCTTTGTATTCCTGGCACACTTACTGCTTTCATCACTAACCTGGCACTCAACACTCACACAAAACCAGTTGCAGGGAAGTCAGTACCAACTCACAGTGACTCCATGTGTGTTGGACTACAGCTATGCTCCATAGAGTTTTCAATGGCTGATTGATTAGAAATAGGTCACCAAATCTGTCTTCTGGGATGCCTTGGGACAGACTTGAACCTCCAACCTTTCAATTAGTAGACCAACACATCACCATTTACATGACCTAGGAGCTCCTGTTGTTTATCTATATGGGTGAATATGCTAAACTAGATTATAAGGTTCTTGAATATTAGAATTTGCCGTACATGTTGGTCCCAACTCATAGCAACCCTGGATAGGGTTTTGAGGTGGCAAATCTTTGTGGAAACAGAAATCCTCATCTTTCTCCATGGAACAGCTGGTGGGCTCAAAACAACAACCTTGTGGTTCATAGCCCAGTGCTTGTCCTACAGACACACTGCACTTTCCTTGTGTATGTGTATTACTATGGAACCTGGTAAGAAATATCTTCATATTTATATAAAGATATTTCTTACTAGGTTACATTGTTGTTGTTAAGTGCCATTGAGTCGGTTCTGACCCATAGCGACCCTGTATAGGGTTTCGGAGGAGCAGCTAGTAAGTTTGAACTGTCTACCTTGCAGTTCAAATGGCTTTGCAGTCTGGTGCATTAACCCACAGCGCCACACCAGAACTCCCCTGGGTTTCATAGTAATTCCTGTATATAAGGGAAGTACAGATATATATATCCTAAGGAACTTTGGTAGCATAGTGGTTATGAGTTAGGCTGCTATCCTCAAGGTGAGCAGTTCGAAACTACCAGCTGTTCTACAGGAGAAATATGAGGCTTTCTGTTCCAATAAAGATTTATAGTGTCCGAAACCCTATACAAAGTGTGGTACTTATCCTATAGAAACTGTCTCTCTGTCTCTTTACATATGTGTGTGTGTGTGTGTGTGTGTATACACATATACATACATATAGAATCCTGGTGTGGCGTGCTATAAGATAAGCATTGGACTGTTAACCTCAAGGTCAGTTGCTCCTCAAACACCTTACACAAGGTCACTATGAGTCAGAACTGACTCAACTGCACTAAACAACAACAACAGCACACACACACACACATATATATTAAGATTTTTTTTACTACTTTTCATATAATCTCTCACACATGGTGAATACACAATCAGTATTGATTGGTAGATTGATGTCTCCTATTGTTTGTTTCCTCATCACACAGTTTTCTGTAGCTTCATTGAATTGTTGTAACTGAGTGCCGCCAAGTCAGTTCGGACTCATAACACCCCTGTGTAGGGTTTCTGAGGAGTGACTGATGAATTCATACTACCAACTTTTCAGTTAACAGTCCAATACTTATCCTGTAGTGCCATACCAGGACTCCATAGCTTCATTAAGAGAGGGTGCAAATGTATCTTGGTTGCAGTTTTATAGCTAATGACAAAAGCTACTAGAGGGTCTCTGGGTGATAACAGTGTAAGTAAAGACTGCCACCCCTGCCTCCGTGGACTGCAAACTCACATGGCCAGAGCCAGGCATGAGAGTTCTTTGGGCTTTAGCATCTGGAAGAGTGTAGAAGTTTGTGTCTGTAATGATGAACTCTCCTTTCCCTCTTGAAACACAAAACAATTTCTAGCTGATTTTCCATACTTAGCTATGGGCCCCATTTGAGCTACATCAGTCAGGGCTGGGAAGGCCCTATGATGCCATCCTGTCCATCCACTGAGGGGCCAGCGGCTCCCCACTGTACATTCCCTAACTCTGTATCCAGTTTACCTGAAGCCCTTCAGACAGAATTTCCAAGTGGGAGTTTCAACTAGATCCCCTCAAGATGAATTTCTGTGTTCAGTCAGATGTTAGCATTGCATTATTTGGGTTGTGTAAATGGAAGTTGAGTGAGGTGAATTTCACCCTCCTCCCCACCTTAGGCTAATTATTGAAGAAAGTGTTTGCAGACCTGGAATCTCTCATAATTCATCCTGCCTTCGCTTTCTTCAGCATTGGGGCTCATAAATCTCTGTTTGTGATGACATAATCGGTTACTAGAAGAATGTTTGTGGTTCTGCCAGCAGAGAAATACAGGTCCAGACTCCACGTAAGCAGAGAGAGATTCCTTCCAAGAGCAAAGCCTTCCATCCTTTTCTTTTCTTACTCGCAAAGGTTGACATGTCCAAACCTTCCCGTGAGTGGGGGACCAAAACACAACAAACTAAGAGATCCTTATGTATCCTTGAAAGCCTAAACTCTCAAAACTTTATGAAAGAAATACAAAAGGGGCTTCAACAACAGTATGGAAAAATTCCAGTCTCTTTTCGTTTCATTTTCCGCAGACTTTTTGAAGCTCCCACGAGGAAACAGTCTTTTCCAAATTTGTTCTTTTATCTCTGAGTACTCACAGCATTATGAACTAATTAACAGTTTTCTTTTCAGAGAGTTTACCTTTACCTTTGAAATACAGTCAAGCCTAATGTAATCTTCCAGTTCTAATTTCTCCTGCCTTCCATTAGTTACTATGACTGTAAATTTGCATATCTCTGACATATGTATTATGCGTTTGAAAAATTTATATAAAGAAAGAAGGCATCGTGGCACATTAGAACAATTAAGAAATTTAGTCCAAGACCAATTTTTAGAGACAAAGGAACTGAGGTCAAAAAAGTATCTGAGGTCAGTTTACTGAAAGTGGAGCTAGTGTCACAAGAGAGGCCAAAATCCAGCCTCCTCGCTCCTGACCCAGCATTCTTCATGCAGCACGGCTCTAAGTATGCATTAGGTTGATATCAGACAGACAGACAGTTCCATTCATCTTGGCACAACCCCATTAGTGGTTATGAGAATTCTATTATTAGAAAAAAGCTAGTGTAAGTATTCTCATTTCAAACTCAGGAAATGGAAATGAAATTGAGAAGTATTTAAATTCACTAAATAGAACGTTGGCTTGCTTGTGACGTCACTGCTCTTACCTTTAAGATGAAAGCATTAACTGGATGATCCTCAGGCCCTCTCCCAACATAAGTATCTAAATTTGCTAAATATTCTTTTTGACATCCACATTTTGTTTTCCTTTCAGGAAACATTGCTCCTTAACAACTTTAAACCTTCAGTTATATGTAATAATATCTACCAAAAAGTGAGGAGAGCAAGGAGTCTTGATAGCACAATGGTCAAGCATTCAGCGGTTTAATGAATTGGGCTGCAAACCGCAAGGTCAGCTGTTCGAAACTACCAACTGCTCCGCGGGAGAAAGATGAGGCTTTCTGCTCCCATAAAGATTTATAGCCTCAGAAACCCTGTTCAGGGTCACTATGGGTCAGAACCGACTTGACAGCACATAACAACAACAACAACACAGGAGAAAGGCATGGTAATCTGCTTCCAGAAAGATTACATTCATGCAAACCCTATGGGACAGTTCTCATCTGTCCTGTAAGGTCACTGCTACAAGTCAGCATTGACTTCATGCAATAGGATTGGCTTTGGTCTTTGTGGGAAGAGTCAATGAGATGGCCCCCATGAAACACATTTAATTTCTACACTGAAAATCAAGACTGAATAGTGAGTAGCTGTAAAATACAGCCATCTCCAGACTGTTGTTGTTAAGTTCCATCAAGTTGGTTCCAACTCATAGCAACCCTGTATAGGGTTTCTGAGGAGTAGCTGGTGGGTTTGAACCACCAACCTTGTGGTCCAGTGAATTATCCCACTGTGCCACCCCAGGACTCCAGGTTAAGCATGTGGATTATTATTTGTTGACAGGCTCTTCCTAGCAAATATTTCAGATTGAGGTCTGTGAAACCCAGAACCCATCAGGGTCCATTGGGGTAAGCTCAAGGAAACATTAGCCACTTTTATCATTGATCAAAACCACGCACTATTAGAAAGGTAATCTACTATTGCTTTGAAAATATAAATTCTAAAGCATTCCATGACTATTGTTTAATGGCATTTTGCATGCTGCTTTGAGTTGTTTACAAACAGTTTTCTCTGTTTGCAGAAGTAGTTGGGAGCCAATTGTAATTCTTTCTCATATAATTTAGGAGAATAAATGTTTTTCCTGCATAACAAAGTTTTTCCCTTTATCGGCTCACTCACTTGAGGATGTATCTGTGAAGACTTGAGACTGATTCACACACTTAAATGAACTTCTTGTCATGACGATCTTGATATCTATTAATTAGAAAGGTTGATTGCTGTAGTTGATATGGTTTGAACGTTGCCGTTGTTAAGTGCCATAGAGTCAGTTCCGACCCATAGTGACCCTGAACAGGGTTTCCAAGGCTATAAATCTATATGCGAGCAGAAAGCCTCATCTTTCTCCCATGGAGCAGCTGGTAGTTTCAAACTGCTGACCTTGCGTTTCACAGCCTGATTCGTAACCACTATGCTACCAGAGCTCCTTGTGGCCTGAATAGAGTCATCTAAATCTGACTCAGCTTATCCCCATATCCAATTTATTACTTATTTTAAATTAATAAATCCTTCCACAGAGCATATACAACAAGTGTCAGTAAGTAAAGATCTGCTTCGGGAAGAAATTGTCATGGCAAGCACACTGGGGTAATTTTTTATACAATAAGGAGTTCCTTTTAAGAAATAAAGGGGAAATTATATGCATGAATTTTTGTTTGTGTGGGAGAACCCAGTCTGCAGATAATAGTATCTCCATATTATATCCCTTGCCTTTCAGTTTTTGCCCACCTAGAGGGAGTTAACATGGTTTATAGAAAGAATGGAAGACTTCATACATGGATTAAAACATCACTGGAAAATTGGGTTCAGTACTGCCCCAGAGTCTTTAAAGAGGATATAGATACCCTGAAACTGTCTGTGGATTAGGGCTCTCAGACTTGAAAGAAGTCATACTGTATAAGGGATATTTAAGAAATCAGGAGACATCGTACCTGGAGTTAATACTCAGTAGGGACCTGCTGTTGTGAGCTGACATCAAGCCAGCTCTGACCCATGGAGACAGTATGAAAAACATAGGAAAGCATTGCCTAGTCTGAGACACAATGAGTGTCTTCATTATTTGAAGCATTGTAATATGGAAGGATTTTAATTATTATACTCAGTGCCTAGGCAATTGCAAGGAGAGAAACTAGCATATAATACGGATTCACTTGTTATAGAACCAGGAAGATGGAAAGCTTGATATAACAACATTTACAAAGAATTTGGGACCCAATGTGCTGACTACAGGTTAGGGAGATCACACTGGCTGCATGATTGTACTATATGATGCTTAAGGACTCTCCCAGTTCAAAGATTCTATACCTTTAAGACAGTACCTTTGACTACATTTTTGAGGTTTGAGGTTTATCTTCTATGTCATTGCTGTTAGGTGCTTTTGAGTTGATTCTGACCCATAGAGACCTTGTGTACAGCGGAACACAATACTGACCCCTCCTGCATCATTCTCACAATCATCCCTGTGTTTGAGTGTACAGTTCCAGCTACTGTGTCCACCCGTCTCACTGAGGTTTAAAAAGTTCCTTTGAAGCAAGAATGGTGAGACTTTGTTTTACATACCCTGGACATGTTATCAGAACTGACCTATCCCTGGAGAAGGACATCATTCTCATCTGTAGACTGAAAGAGTCCATCTAGCTCTGTGATGGTTAATCACTTTTTCTTTTTTCCCCAGAAAGAGAAATCTTTCCACCTCTTTAAGTGAAATCATATGTAGAACCTCAATGGAGAACATTTTTAAAAATCAACAAATGAAGGGAAGATTTTTTTCTTTGTAAAAGAGGAGTGGAAATCTAGAGCTTTGTCCCTCTTGACCTTCGCTTTGTCTCTCTTGACCTTCACTTTCTCCCGTCTATCATTTCTTTCCATCTGGCAGCCTCTGAGAATTCCTGGTGGACTCTGAGAATTACAGTTTGAAACCACTAGTTTAAATGCTTTCTGACCAGATCTACAATTTTACAGTTGTCATATAATTCTACAACTACTCTTTAACTGGATTACTAAACTCTAAAATTTACTTTTTCAGGGTTGTCATTGACATAAGGGAAAGGCTGTAGCATGGTGGTTGGAAGTAGGAGCTTCTGAACAAGAAGCCCTGGAGTTCAGGTTGCAGCTCTGTATCTTATTAGTGATGTAGCACTGGGTAATGTGCAGAGCCTCAGGTTGTAAATATACAGTAAAGATGATTTAAAAATATCACTTATGGAAAAACTTATGGTTGAGACATAAAATAAGCACTCAACAATATAGAGTTATTTTATTAATAAAGAAATCAAGTTAGAGATATCGATGCATTAGCAGTTCAATGGTAAAATTCTCACGTTCCAAGCAGAAACCTGGGTTTGATTCAGGATCGATGCTCCCCCTGCACAGCGACCACCCATCTGTCAGTGAAGCTTTGGTGTTTCTATGGCATTGAACAGCTTTCAGTATTGCTTCCAGACTAAGATGGACTTTGAAGAAAGAACTGGGTGATCTACTTCTGAAAATCATCCATTAAACACCCCTTAGGTCACAGTGGTCTGCTCCCATGCTGCATGGGCCACCATCTGTCTAGGGTCAATTCAAAGGCAAGTAACAGCAATAAACTGAAAGAAAACATCAGTTTCTCATACACAGTGACAATTTCTTATCTCTGGTAGTAGGAATTAGAAGTCAGTAATCTTACAATTACCTTCCAAAGCTGGTAATACAGTGATTTAGCCATTGGGCCACTAAGCACAGGTGGGTGGTTCAAACCCACCAGTCACTCCATGGAAGAATGATGTCTGCTCACTAAAGGTTGACAGGCTCGGGAACCTTAAGGAACAATTCTATTCGGTCCTATAGGGTCGCTGTGAGTTGGAATCGGCTCAGACACTGTAATTTGTATTTTGGTATTTAAAGAAAGAAATCCAGAATTCTTTTCCTTTTTTTGGCTTTGTCTGACCTTACACAAAATCCTCACTCACTTTAGTGCCTCCTCAATACAATGGAGACACAGTACAAATATCTAGGGGTCCAGTTTAATGAGGAAAGTGTTAATTTTTCAAACAACTTTTCCAAAGACCAAAAGTTCTCTTTGTAAAATTCCAGAGCTCCCCATCATAAAAACTCCTGATGTGGTGCTTTGGGATCAGCACTGGACTTCAAACCATAAGGTTGGCTCCTCGGAAACCCTGTACAGGATTGCTATGAGTCAGAACTGACACCATAGCACTTAACCACCACCACCATAATAACCCTGTTGGGGGTTGGACACTGGGTTTCTAACTATAAGTTCAGCAGTTCAAACCCACCAGCTGCTTTGCAGGAGAAAGATGAGGCTGGCTGCTCCTGTAAGGATTTACCATCTCAGAAACCCTATATCTAGCGTTGTTTTGAGCCTGAATCAACTCTATAGCAGTGGGTATGGGTTTAGTAAAATACTCCTCTAAGTCTTTTATTTTGTTTATGGATCGTCATCATTTTTAACTTAAATTGGTAATGTCGTTGTTCATCAAACGTTATTGCACATGAACTCGGTATAGAGTTCTAGAGGAAAATAAGGAAGTAACATTTTTATTTTGATGAGACTTGAAGCTACAAATCAGAGATATTTAAGATGATTTGCAGTGACCCTGGATGTCCCTGCCACTCATCTTTCTTGCCTCTTTAGTTCCCTTTTCCCCTCCTTTCCTAATTCCTGGGTCTAGCTTGCTGTTCTCTGTCCGTTAGCTAACACAGCAAGTCTTCTGATGTTCCTTGCTCCTAAACGAACTCTTCTGTTCTTTTCACATCTCTAGTGAGGGCCTCCGTTCTACAGTGTGGTGGTTGTGTGCAGTGGAGTTGGTTCAGACTTATAGTGACTCTCAATCGGGTTTCCAAGGCTATAAATCTTTATAGAAGCAGAAAGCCTCGTCTTTCTCCCAAAGAGTGGCTGGTAGATTTGAACTGCTTACCTTGAGGTTGGCAGCTCAACTCATAACCCACTACACTACCAGGGTTCTTTTCATTCTACAGTACGTAACTCGTAATGTCAGGGAAAAACAGGTTAATAAAACAAGATCACTGCGTTTAATTCTTCTCTTCCCCACATCTCATTTAAGGAGAATATATATCTTAAGTAATCTTTATAAAAGTAAATCAATCCACAGTAATGTGTAGGTGAGATATAAAATAGGACAATTCAGCTCAGTGTGCTATTCTGAACGTCTGTTGATTTTTTTTTCTAAATTGCAGAATATCACATCAACATGAACTGATTTAAGTGATGTAGAAGAACATGTCTATGAAAAACAAAAAACTGATATCTTGTACACATTGCTTAGTAACATATGAGGGTGAGCAAAATATAAAATAACCTATCAGAGACTAGTAGAGTTGGTTAAGAAACACTCCCTTGTGTGGATATATTTTCATTTGGGTTTTGAAGGAAATCACATACATATGCAAACTTGACCCCATTTTTTTCTCCCTTCTTGAATGTTTTGAAAGAAGGATGAGAGCACAGATATAGATTGGGATAGTCTGTCTAAGGCTAATACTCAAGGTAAGTGTGCTTTGGGGTTTAAAATACTAGCTGGAAGCTATTTACTGACTGGTTACTAGGAGACAGCATGACTCATTGCTTGTTTCCCCTCTGTGGGCAACTTTTAGTCATTTATCACCTAGTACACTGGATCAAGACTGATAGAATCTTTAGGAAAAATTATGGAGTGCTCTATTCTAGTAAACTGTGAAAATAAAATGATCCCTGAAGATGAGGTCTACTGACAAAGCATCCCTACACGTGGCTCGGATATACTAACAGGCTAGGGATTTGCTAATGTTGGAGTGATACACATGAGATACAATATTAACAATGCAAAGCTAACCCATACATGGCAATATTGAAACTAATGTGCACACTTAACATTGTATATCCCCTAAAGATATTTTTCTAATTTTCTATTTTCTAAATGAATTAATTTACCTTATAACCCACAGTTCCTAATTTCTGTAAAGATATTTGCAGAGATGTTTCAGTATTCCTTTAATAATCTCTCAAATGGTTTAAATGACTGCAGTAGATTTGAGAGAATTTTAAACAATCAGATCATTCAAGATTATATATACACTAAACTATAAATTATAGAATTAATGTATTATGGGTATGAATTGACCTAGGACAAAAATTGTTGTTGTTAAGTGCTGTCAGGTGGTTCCAATGCCTAGCGACCCTATTTAGGGTTTCTGAGAAGTGACTGGTAAATTTTAATCACTAACCTTGTGGTTCAAATTGATCTTGCAGTCCAGTGCTTATCCTGAGTGCCACACCAGAAAAAAATTAGGCAAATTAATCTATGTCTGCACACAAGAGTATGAGCATCAATGAAAATGAACAGTTTCTTAGAAATTTTAAAGCTTAGATTACTTAAGCTTTGTGACAAGAGAGGAAAAGACAAGAGGAGGAAAGTATTATTCAATATACAAAGAATGGAAAATGATGCATATGTGGTGTATCTGTGTTGTAAGAATGAGAACTAGTGGGGAGTTGGGGGCGGGCAGTGATAGTTAATGTTACATGCCAACTTAGCAAAGCTCTAATTCTTAGTGATTTGGTGAATTCTTTTATCACCTTCCATTTTCTGATCTGATGTGTGCAGCAATTGTGTAAACCATTTCACTGAAATACATTTCTCTCTGTATATTTATAAGGAGTCCTGGTGTGGCACTATAGGATAAGCACTCCAGTGTAAGACCGGTTTGAACTGCAGGTTGGTGGTTCAAACTCACCAGCTGTTCCTCAGAAACCTAGTAAAGGATCATTGTAAGTTGGAACCAACTCGACGGCACTTAGCAGTAACAACGTATATTTATATATGAACTTCACTGGTTTTGTTTCTCAGATTAAGACAGAGGCATGTGCATTGGAGTCCTGGTGTGGACTGCTATCTTCAAGGCTGGTGTTTCAAACCCAACTGCTCCTCAGAAACCCTATAAAGGGTCTCTGTTAGTCAGAACTGACTCGACTGTTCTTAGCAGTCAACAACAGCATATGCCATTCATGTGACAATAAGTGAAGGAGATGTGACAGAAGCAACTTTTATAGTATTTAAGTGTTCACCCTGTGTTCTGTCGTTTACCTTGGTATGTTCCAGTAGATAGCAAGATCTGTGCTTGCCAGGAACTTGCAGAGCAGGGAAGAAAACAAGGTACAAAACCCTCAGCCCGTTGAGGAGAATGAACATTTGGTAATGATGGCTCACATAATGCACATTTCTTGGGAGGAAAGAAAAAGCAAGAGAATAAGAATCTGCACTCTCTTTCTCTGCTCCATGGTAACATCCAGAGGTTGAAGAAGGACCTAAAAGTGATGGTTTTGTGATACAGCTGAGAAAGCTTCTAGCTTCAAGACTCTTGGCCCCTGGCTTGGAACACAGCTACGGAGCAGAAGGTCTGAGACTCTCCTGTGGGCAGAGACAATAGATCTCTGAGCAATCACAGGACAGAGAGAGGACCAGGTCCGTCCCCCACAAATGCCTTCACACATGAATCTGAAGCCCCAGTTCTGGCGCATACCTGTTGAGGTCAATGATGAGGAAGTTCCAGGAATAGTTAAGCCTGTATTTCCTCCAGCCCAGTGGGAAAAGGGCTTATAGATGATATTAAGTTGATTTATGAAAAATAAACCATCTGAGTTTATAGACTAAGATTTATACCTGCTGTTAAAATTCAAGTCTTGTTTAACCTATAGATACCAGACAGAAAGCACACACTCCAGAGACGGATTGTTTGGGTTCAATCCCAGCTCCACTACTAATTAGCTTTAGTGACCTTGGGCACATTTCTTAGCCTCAACACACTTCACAGTTACTTTCATTTACAAAGCTGGGATGATAATTATAATAAACATTTCTCATGACTTTTGCCAGAATTTTCATGAAATCATTTGTATCTCTGGCCCAGAGCAAAGGCCCAACAAATTGTTCTGTGGCGTTACAGGATAAGAACTAGATAGGAGTTCAAATCTGCTGCTCCTGAAAAACTCTATACAGGGTCACAATGAATCGGAACTGACTTGACTGCCCTGAACAACAACAACAACCACAATAAGCGTTCCTGAGTGGTACATACATAAAGGTTGGGGGATTTAAACCCATCCAGATGTTTCCCAGAAGGAGAACCTGGCAGTCTTCAGAAAAATCAGCCCTTGAAAACTCTATGGAGCACAGTTCTTCTCAGCCACACATGGGGATGCCATGAGCTGGAATTAACAGCAACGGAGAATAATGGTGGTTCATTAACTATTATGATTAGTGATTGGTTTCACTTCTATCATTATTTTAGTAGTTACTTAAATGTGAAAATAGAGATCTGTACTTAAACCACTTTTCTAAAATTGGTATTCATAAATTTTTATTCAACAGGTCTCAAAGTTTAAATTAAAAAACAAAACAAAAAATGTCTTTTTTCTTTTGGTCTCAAGAGACTATTAAATTGCATATGAAACAAAACGCCATTTAGGGAACTGTTTCTGGGAGAAAGTGATTTTGCCTAGGGCTTAAATCCTAATGACTTAAAAATCCAAAGTGCCAGCGTTCCTCCCACTCCCACCCCGGTTAAGTCAGAATGTCAATGATGTGGGTAGGAAATCCGTCCACTCGGCATTCTCCCATCAGATAGAAAGTAGTTGCATTTCTGATACCTAGGGATCCATTTGGCTCTTCTACGTTTTTGAACACTTGACAGATAAAGAAAGGGAAGACAGAGAATTATTTCCAATAAAATAGCATACAATGATGTGCCTAAGGTTAGCCAACTTAAATTCTGGAAAAACTCAGTGTTCAAAGTTTAGAACAAGAACCTATGAACTTTTATCTTAAAGCTACACAGAAAGACTATGAAGTAAGTCTGTATCCTTTGATTGTCATGAAAACTGGTAATAGTTGTGAACGACACAATCAAATGATTTCTCTTAAAAAGTGCCTGGAAACTTGATGGATGGGACTGTAGACAACCCACAGTACATCAACATTTAGATTTGGATCCGAGCTCCTAAGTATGTATTGTCTCATAACCGGCTCTATGTCCATGTTGCGTCTGTTCTTATTGGGCAGCTGTGAGGCATTTGGAGTGAGCTGTCAATCTACTGAAATTCCTGTGGAGCACAGTCCAGTCCGACACAGACACACTGAGTCAAAGGACTCAACTCCATGGCAACTGGTTTACTCACTAGGGCTTCAGTGCATTTCCTCTGGCTGCTGTAACAAATTATCACAACCTTGGAGACTTACAACAGTGAAAATAGATTTTGTTATAATTCTGGATGCCCAAAATCCAAAATCCCATTTCATGGGACCCAAATCAAGGTGTTGTAAGGGCTACGATTTGTTTGAAGGCTCTAGGGGTGAGTCTGTTCCTTGTTTTGTCCAAATTCTGGTGACTGCTGGCATTCCTTGAGTTGGAGCCATGTCATCCTGCTTTCGTGGTCACAGCGCCTTCTCCTCTGAGTGACTCTTCGGCGAATCATGTTTTGCCGCCCTTTTTAAAGGATACTGGTGATTGCATTGAGAATTCAGAAGGATAATCCAGGTTCATCTCTGCATCTCATGATCCTTAAGTGTAAACACTTTTTTTTTTTTTTTGCCATCTAAGTTAATATTCGCAGATTCCTGCAATTTAGAAATGGAGATCTACTGAGGGTCCACATTATACGTACTTCCTGGAACTTCTCATTAATCTGCTCAATATCAGTGCCAAATGGGGTTCTGCCCTTCACAAGTACCTCTGTTCCATTTAAAACATTGACCTAACTCTAAAACCAATACAGACCTCACATGGCCACCAAACTTGACAAAGTTTTCTTCTCAAACAAAAAACAGATGGTCCTTTTCCCAGGTCTTACCAACTTCATTGCGTAAAGTAGAGAAACTGATCAGAAGCTTTTTGTAGACAATCAGTCTCTGATTGTGCATGGGAAAGCAGAAAGCTTTGTAAAGGAGGCCCATTTGGAAATGCCTTTAGAAATCCACACACAAAGACTTATGATTGTCAGACATTGATTTCATACCCCCATCTAACAATTTCCAGTCATGTCTTTCTTTGTTCCTTGTTTTCTTTATTTTAATGTATTCCATCTTAGAGTTGTAATAAGGTGCACAAGCTGTGCATTTCAGGGTCCTTATTGTACTTTTTAGGAAGTTAAAACCCCCATCCTTTGACCTTATGCTTTCTAATACCACCTAAGGTGTGCCATAATTGCCCACAAATGCACGGTCTGTCATGTCTTATTGCTTAAATGAAACCCACTTCCACAGTAGGGTGAAAAGAGGGGGGCAGGGGTAGATCTCCTGCTATTTGCATCAGCACTTGTCCTCAGGAAATGCTGAATCTTGGCACTGAAAGAAAGTGTAAAAATGATGAATTCGTCACCTAATATGGACCACTGCACTCACAAGACTGCAACTCTTTACATTAATGGAGATTAGGATATAACTTTTTTAATTTGGAGCCTCATTACACAGTATAAATAAAAATAGAACCCCAGCTATATCATCTTTAATTGCCTCTAGACAGAATGCTGATTATCTACTGAGGTCTAAACCATGTGTTGCTGAGGAACCAGCTGAGTTTGTTCCCTGCTTTGAAAGCAAAGTCAGAAAAGATATGTGGGTATCATTAACTGAGGGTAGGAAGCTGAATATCTGCAGTGCTTCCAACTAATGTCATAATTGAACAAAACATGCAAACCACTGTATGTCAGCATGGCCAAAGTGATGAGCTCAGTTGTGTGAAGTTTGAGGAATGATATACATTCGCCCATCTAAATGTAAGAAGCCATCTATCTACTTCTACTTAGCCTTCTTGCTACCAAGGGTTTAAAACAACCACAGTTTTCACTCCTAGCCTGGCAGAGACCCAAAGAGATATGCTGATATTTAAGCAGTGATTGCTGAGTCTTTTAGCATCCCTTGGTACAACTGATTAAAGCCATTGATCAATACCAAACTTTGAGAAAAACTAGTATGGGCACGTAATAGACGACAGCCCATGAATAAATAACTCAGATAATGGCATTTGTCTTGCTATCAAGCTCATCTATAATTTAGTAAGAATATTACCCATTAAAAGAACACCTAGGATGATCAATGCCAAAATAAAGAATTAATTGGTTGCTCTCTTCTGGGAAGTCATTCAAAGAAGATAGATAGGGAAAGTGGAAGTCTGTGGCACTGTGGGTTAATGCACTAGACTGCAAAGTTGGTTTGAGCAGCAAGGTTGGCGGTTCTGGCTCACCAGCCGCTCGTTGGAAACCCTATACAGGTTGCCATGGGTCGTAACTGACTCTACAGCACTTAACGACAACAATTATAGTATCGGAGCCCTGGTGTGGTGTTGTGGATTACTGTACTGGACTCCAAAGTCGGTTTGAACCGCAAGGTCAGCAGTTGAGGCTCACCACCTGTTCCTTGGAAACTCTATACAGGGTTGCTATGGGTCGGAACTGACTCAACAGCACTTAAGAACAACAACAACTGTAATAATGAATGTAAAGTAGTTCCTAAACTACACCCCTATCTACAAGGATACCCTGTTTCAATAGCATTTCATATAGTGGCTTTTGGTTCTAACTTCCATAACTCAGTGGAAGCTTTTAAAAAGGCCCTTTTCTTTTTCGTGTAGGGATCAAATTCATGTCATGGCCAAATACAATTCACTCTGTCTTAAATAAATTAATTCACGAGTATAGAGATAGAAGTAAATTCCTTCTGGGATTCAAATATATATATATATGTATATATTATAATGTACATGAAGTATTCTATTCATAAGAGTCTCCTGCCCATTCTGGCTGGTACAGACTTTAGTTATAAATGGATACTGGCATCCTATTCCTCTGGGGTGGTCAGATGGCCAAGAGCAATCAAGACTACTTTGGAATGAGAGTAGTGACAAGATTATAGCTGAAAAGGCAGGTGAATACAAATGTCACGATCAAGATGTAAAGTACCCTTTGAAGGAGGTATTCCCACCTTGGTGGTTGTATATTGTCAAGTCAGTTCTGGCTCATAGCAACCCTGAATCGGGTTTCCAAGGTTGTAAATCCTTATGGGAACAGAGAGCCTGAGTTTTGTTCTGAGGAGCAGTTGATAGATTCGAACTGCTGATTTTGAACTTAGCAACACAGCAAGTAACCCAATACCTAGAGCTAAAGAAATGAAACTCATGGAAATGAAAACAATTTAAAAGCAAGGTTCCCATTGTGATAGCCCAGTCAGCTATGCTGAGGTGACTTGACAATTTCTAAATTTTGAAGGGATATGCTAGCCACACGCTGTTTCCGGCACTTGGGCAGCTTGATTATTACAGAATAAAAAAAGAGATGACATCCTTGTCAGAATATCGATTGGCAACAGATTTTGCCTCACTAGTTGGCCTGTCATCGGATTTCTTTGAGCTCTCTAGAGCCACATGGATAAGGTTGGAGTGTGTGAAAATTGTTATTGAACATCTTAGTCTATCAAGACTTATTTGGTTGACAATAATGTCTTTCAACTAATTTTTCTACGGATTCAGTAATTGCTGCATAAAATAAACTTGATTGTATTCCTAATGTCCTCTAGAGATGCTGTAAGTACCGTTTGCTAGTATTTATGGCCTGCAATCAAACAGGAGTCAAAGCCATAAATCATTCCTCGGAATATAATATTTTTGTTTCAAGAAAGTCCGAGCTTTCAACCCCAAAGCAACAAATCAGTCCACTCCTTATTGGGCCTGTCACAGCCCCATCCTTGAGTAAGACCACATTTATTACCATTGTCAGCTGCCTCGTGTGAAAGAACGGGAAGGAGGAAGGGCGAATATAAATATAAATTGAAAAGTACTGCTTTTGGGGGTTGGCCTGCCTGAGGAGAGAGGTAACCCGACATGGGGACTTTCACCCCAGGGTCACATATTTGATGTCCCATTTTCTGATGTGGTGATCGAGTTTCCATGTCACCAAGAGTCTGGCTGTTAACTGTCACCATAGCTGAGAGACTCGACACAGGGCAAAGTGCTCAGAGGACTTGGAGGCTGAACTTTCAGCCTTTTGACTGACCTCTAAAGCACTTTGGGCTTCTATGAAAGCAAGCCTGCTTCTAAAGTAACTGCATTATATTATTTTCCTAGTGAAGTCTGAGATGCCAGAGACAGACTGTGTTAGATTGTTGGCTATGTGGAAGGAGGATTTCACCTCTAGGGCTTTATCTTTGACATATTTGATGAAACCCTAAATATTCTTCTTCTAAAATAAGAAACTTGTGCTTTATGTCTCCTAGGGAAAACCCATCAGAGCACAGCCTTCCAGGAAAGGAGGAAGGGTACTGAATAACAGGGAAAATTTGCAAGATTTCCAAAGGCAAAACCTACATCTATAGTTGAGACAACCAATTGGATGATACTACATAATACTCATAAAAACTCATTGTCAGACCCAGAAGAAAACTAGTCAAAATATAGGACCTTTCATTGAAATCTAAATCCAATCACCATCTTTTGGGGTTATCTTCTTTATACTTAAGATGATTATAGTGGTTATGAATTGGGCTGCGAACCGCAAGGTCAGCAGTTCAAAGCTACCAGCTGTTCTGCGGGAGAAAGATGAGGCTTTCTGCTCCCGTAAAGATTTACAGCCTTGGAAACTCTGTACAGGGTCGCTATGAGTCGGTTCCGATTCCACGGCACATAACCACCACCACCAGTGTCAAGAAGACTGAATCACAGCAACCTTGACTCAAGGTGGCCCCATGTGTGTCAGAGTAAAACTGCGCTTCACAGAAGTTTCAGTGGCTGAATTTTGGGGAGCCCTTTCATCTGAGATGTTTTCTGAGTGCACTCAAACCTCCAACTTTTTGGTTAGCAGTCAAATGTGATGACAGTTTGCAATACACAGGGCCTCAATAGTTGAAAGAAGATGCCTTCTATTTTCATCTTCCTCATGGTGAAACAAACTCTAATATATATATTTGGTTTTGCTAAATAAAGCACTATAAAAATGAACACTACGACCAATATAGATAATATTGGCATGCAGACAATGATATGTCACTTGGGATTTGCATCCAGAGAGGTCTTTCCAGAATCCATCCACTTTTTTCATCTTTTTTTGCCTAATTTAAATGGTCCCCAACAAGATATAACTAAGGAATTAATTTTCATATATTTTAAGTTGTTTTTGGTATTATTGGCTTTAAAAGTCCCCAGATGTACCAGAAAACAGCCCTCATCAAAAACTTGTACCAAGTAGTTTTACTTGCAAAATACCGCTTGTACTTGATTTTTCCTTTAGTGTGGTTCTAATCATTACACTTACAGCTCTATGCCTAGGGATCATCTACCCTTAGCTTTATAAAAATTCAAATACCATTTATGTACTTAGAAAACAAAAAGCCAATATCTTACTCATTCTAAACTTTAAAAGAATATGTTGCTGTTGTTTCGTCAAGAAAACAAGTAGAGACAGAGTATCGGTGTTTTAATGAAAATTGGATTGGGGAAGGCAGAGCTAAATTGCTGCTGGGTTTGTTTGGTGTAAGAACAAAGCATTTATCTTCCCCAAGCCGCAGCGTCTCCATTGGAAATTGAGGGCAAAGTATTTTACAGGGATATGTTAGGGAGTAGTGCATAGGTGTATAGCACGCTAGAAATACATGCTAATCCTTCGGTGTAACTCAACTTCAGACAGGTCTTTATTAGAGAGCTGTGTATGGCTTGGAGCTAAACTAAAAAGAATTATGGAACATTTGAAGAGGATTGGGAAAAAACAACACAAGTGGAGATGATTCAATGTTGGGGAATAAGATCCATGAGAAAAGAATAAAGAATATCTTGGTGATAGAAGACTGTGAATGCTGAAGCAACCCTGTTGGTAAGCAGCACCCAAACGCAATATTAGGCCTTAGAGCAGCTGATGAGCTTGAACTGCAGACCTTGTGGTTGAAACTGACCTTGCAGTCCAGCGAGTTAACTCATAGCACCACACCAAGACTCAAATATATAGTTAATTAAATGGCAAAGCTAAGCTATATGGATGGAGTCCTGGTGTGGCACTGTGGGATAAAGCACTGGCCGCAAGGCTGGTTTGAACCTCAAGGTCTGTGCTTCAAGCTCAACAGCCACGCCTCGGAAGCTCTGTGTAGGGTCGCTGTGAGTCGGCACTGACTTGACGTCGCTTAACAACAGCATAAACTTGAGAAAGTCACCTAAGTGTCTCAAATTTTCTGTCCATTCAACTATAACCAGATACTAAACATTATTAGACAATTTCTGAATGTTAATTGTACGAATGAGCATTTATGTACATTAAGTTTCTATCTAAGACCTAGTACTGTTCTTGGGTGCTGTTTACCCGTAGCGTAGCTTTAGCATTCACAGTCTTCTATCAACTAAATACTCAAACTCAGTAGCTTCTTCTCAGAAACCCTACACAGGGTTGCTATGAGTCAGAGCTGACTCGAGGGCACTTAACAACAAGAATGTATGGATGAAAGCGCTGTCTCACTACAAAAGTATATAAAGCACTTACTATGGTACCCGGCCTAGTGTGGTGCTGTAGAATAAAGCACTGGACCGCAAGGTCGGCAGTTTACACCCACCAGCTGCTCCTCAGAAATCCTATTCAGGGTCACTGTGAGTTGTAACCAACAGCACTGAATAGCAACAACACACAATTAATGCTCCATATTGACATTTATTGACAATCCACTGAAAGATCAGTCATGGAAAACCCTAGAAAAATCAGAAACAATAAGGGCAGTCTGATTGTTGGCCCAGGAGCCATCAAGGCACATTTCCTCAGGGCAAACCCCCTTCCAAGACTAATAAGACTCAAAGGGAATACATGAGCAGACATGTGGTCTGGCTGGTGACCACGCTGGTCACCAATAAAGGGAAGTGGGGAGAAAATAGCAATGAAGTGGTGAACTAAGTCCTACCACATTCAATAGACTCCTGTGATCCTGGGTAGAGACCTGGTTGGCCAGCAGTATGGTGAGACCTGGGGACTCCTGGGCCCAGAGACAGTGAAATGGCCACAGAGGATTAGAGTGGAGAGTAAAGCGTCCAGGTGATATGAAGTGAGGGGAGATGCACAAGAACACCCAAACTTGCAGATAGTACCCACTTGACCTGGCTTCAATGGCTTGATGATCAGAGCTCAACTACAAGAAGAAAGAAGAGGGAAAAAAAGAGTAATCTGCTACAATTTGATGAACTTGACCTACACCTATGGATTCAGTAGCTCAAAAAAGGGAACAGATCTTTAGTGAGGATCATTCCCACCCCCTTGGTATGTAGGGTTGACAGGGATGGGCGACTTAGACATTGGCTACCCAAAAGGGGAGGGGGGGGCTACAAAGGCAAGAAATGACTAGCTTACAAACTTTCAAGAGGGAGCCTAGTTCCAGAGGGTGCACGGGAAGGTAGAATCTCCACTGAGTGGTTTCCATTCTGCCTGGACGAGGATGATGAAAGGAGACGGGGATAAGACTCATGGTACAGTAGTGAATAATTGGTATCAGGACTGACTATGAGGGTTGGAAATGGAAAGGCAGACATTTTATAACAAAAGGAGGGGAATGGTTGACTTTGCAGTCCAGGAGCGGAGGTCCCTGGGACCATCAAGGGAGAAGAGCAGAGTGCGGGACCCTGTCCAGGGAGGCAATGATGTCAGAGATGGAGCAGCTGAGGGAGAGGGGCTATGTGCTGGTGGCCAGGAGGTAGGCTTGCAGGGTGTACCCTTTGGTTGTTTGATGATGCATGGAGGGGATTGTAATCAATGTAATGAAACGAAATACCATACGATGAATGTAAAGTTGGTGTTCTCCCATGTAAACTATCACATAATTCCCAATAAAAACTTAAACAAACAGAAAACCATATGGGGCTCACACGAGTTGGGATGCATTCAATGGTAACTGGTTTTGGGTTTTATTATGATTATAGGTTTTAGAGTGCCACCATTTATTAACTCCTTTACTTTGAGGAATCAATATTAGTAGATATATTTTCACCTCAGCACCATTCCTGAGCATAAATTAAGCTTTCACAGTTGGTGTTAGGTACCACTGAGAGTAGGTTCTGACTCAAAGCAACCACACGTTCAGTGGAATAAACATGTGCAGTCCCACACCAGCCTCATAATTGTTCTGATTGAGTCCAATGCTGTAATCACTGTTTTGGTCCATCTCCTTGTGGTCTTCCACAGACCTTCTACGTAATCAAGCCTGTTGTTCTTCTCCATGAACTAGTCCCTCCTCACAGCATATACAAAGTACATGAGACAAGGTCTTGGCATCCTCGCTTATAAGGATGCTTTTAAGTTCTGGCTGTACTTACACAGTTCCAACACAGATATGTTCTGGCCGTCCATGGTGTACTCATATTCAATATTCTTTACCAACACCATAATTCCACTCCATCAAATTCTCTTGTCTTCTTTTTTCATTGTCTACCTTTCTATGAGGCAATTGAAAATACCATTACTTGGGTCAGGCACACCTTAGTCCTCAAAGATACAGTTTGCATTTTAATCCTTTAAAAAGGTATTTTGCAGCAAATTTGTCCAGTGTAATACATCATTTGATTTCTTGACTGCTGCTTTAATGGACATTGATCGTTGGTCCAAGTAAACTGAAATTCTTAAGGATTCCAATATTTTTTCTGCTTATGACATTGGTCCGAAGGAGCTCTGGTAGCGTAGTGGTTACGAATCGGGCTGCGAACCTTAAGGTCAGTGGTTCGAAACTACCAGCTGCTCCGCGGGAGAAAGATGAGGCTTTCTACTCCCGTAAGGATTTACACCCTCGGAAACCCTGTTCAGAGTCGCTATGGGTCGGAACCGACTCGACGGCACTTGACAACAACAACAACATGACATTGGTCCAGTTGTGAGGAATTTTGTTTTCTTTATGTTAAGGTATAATCCATATTGAAAGTTGTAGTCTTCATCAGTAAGTGCTTCAAGTCCTTTCGATTTCAGCAAGCAAAGTTGTGTCATTACTGAGTCCAGTACTGATACTGCATTCTATTTCATATAGTCCAGCTTCTCAGATTATTTGTTCAGGATATATTGAATAAATATTGGGGGAAGATACAACTATGAATTATACATCTCTTGATTTTAAGCCACACATTATTCCCTTGTTTTGATCAAATGACTGGTCCTTGGTCTATGAACAGGTTTCACATGAGTACAATGAATTGTTCTAGAATTTCTGTCCTTTGAAATGTTACCCATAATTTGTTATGATCTGCACAGTCAACTGTCTTTGCATAGTCAATAAAACACAAGTAAACATCTCTCTGGTATCCTCTGTTTTCAGCCAAGATCCATCTTCTGAATCTGGTTTGAATTTCTGGCAGTTCCCTGTGTATTACTTCAGCAACTGTATTTGAATTATCTTCAGCAAACTTTTAATTGAGTGCAAAATTAATGATACAGTCTGAAATTTTGCATATTTTGTTGGCTCACCTTTCTTTGGAATGGATACAAATGTGGATCTCTTCCAGTCAGTTTGCGAAGTAACTATCTTCCAAATTTCTTGGCCTAGACAAGTGAGTACCACCAGCACTATATCAGTTGTTGACACATTTCTACTGACTATCTGTCCATTCCTGGAGTCTTGTTTTATGCCTATATCTTCATTGTAGCCTCAGGTTCTTTCTTCAGTACCTTCAGCTCTTGATCATTTGATATTCCCTGAAATGACTAAATACCAACTAATTCTTTTTGGTACAGTGATTTTATGTATTCCTTTCATCTTCTTTTACTGCTTCCCATGTCGTTCAGTATTTTGCCTATGTTTTGTTGTTGTTAAGTGCCATTGAGTATGTTCTGACTCATAGCAACCCTGTATAGGGTTTCCAAAGATAGGCTGGTGGGTTTGAATCACCTACCTTGCAGTTAGAAGTCCACTGCTTATCATACAGCACCACACAAGGGCCCATTTTGCACATAGGATTCTTTAATATTGCAACTCAATGCTTGAAATTTTTCTTCAGTTCTTTTAGCTTGAGCAACAATGAGTGTATTCTATCTTTTCAGTTTTCTGACTTCAGGTCTTTGCACATTTCATTATAATACTTTATCTTCTCAAGCAACCCTTTGGAATCTGCTCAGGTCTTTTACTTCATCATTTCTTCCATTTACTTTAGCTTCTCTATGTTATAGAGCAAGTTTCAGAGTTTCTTCTCACATCCACTTTGGTTTTTCCTTTCTTTCCTGTCCCTTTAAGGACCTTTTGCTTTCTTCATGAATGATGTCCTTAATGTCATCCCACATTCATCTGGTCTTTGATCATCAGTATTCAATGCATCAAATCAATTATTGATATAATCTCTAATTTGTTTAATTTTCTTCATCTTCAGCTTGAACTTGCATATATAAGCAATAAAGGTCTGTTCCACTGCGTGTCCCTCACCCACTCTGACTGATGATATTGAACTTCTCCATGGTCCCTTTCCATAATTTGATTCCAGTATAATAATGTGGTGAGGTCCATGTGTATAGTCACCATTTGTATTGTTAAAAATGGTATTTGCAATGAATAAGTTGTTGGTCTTTCAAAAATCTGTCATATGATCTCCAATGTCATCTCTATCACCATTGGCATATTTCTCAGTTACCCTTCCCTCTTCTTTGTTTCCAACTTTTACATTCAAATCACCAGTAATTATCAATGCATTTTGATTGTATGTTTAATCAGTTTCAAACTGCAGAAGTTGATTGAAATCTTCATTGTCTTAACATTTTGCTTTAGTGATTGATTTGTAAATTTGAGTAACAGTTGTTTTAACTGGTCTTCCGTGTTTGCATATGGATGGTATCCTATCACTGACAATGTCCTACTTCAGAATGGATCTGGAAATGTTCTTTTTGACAATGAATGTGATATCATTCCTCTTCAATTTGATTTTTCCTGGCATAGTAAACCACTTGATTGTCCAATTCAAAATGACCAATGCCAATACGTTTCAGCTCATTGACGTCTAAGATATCGGTTTTTATCTGTTCCATATATTTTTTTACAACTTACAATTTCCTGTATTCATATTTCATTCATTTCACACTACAATTACTAATGGATGTTTACAGCTGGTTCTTCTCTTTTTGAGTCATGTCACATCAGCAAATGAAGATCCTTCACCAAAGGAGACATTCAGGCAGCCAACAAATATATGTGTGCTTGTGATCATTAGCTATTAGAGGATACAAATCAAAACAGCAATGAGATATCATCTTAGCTCAGCATTAATATAAAGTTCATAAAAACACAAAACAACAAATGCTGGAAAAGTATTCAGAGAGACTGGAACCCTCACCACTGCTGGTGGGACTGTAAAATGGTATAATCACTGTGGAAAACAGTAGGCACTTCCTTAAAAATTTGGAAATAGAAATACTATATGTCTCAGCAATCCCAGGACTTGATATATGTCCTAGAGAAATAAGAGCCACCTCACAAATAAATATATGCACATTTATATTCATTGCCTCATTATTCACAATAGGAAAAACATGGAAACAACTGGAATATCCATCAATGGAATAAATGGAGAAATAAACTATGGAACATACACATAATGGACTACTGTACAACATTCAAGAATAATGATCAGTCTGAGATGCACCTCATAACATGGATGAACCTGGAGGATGTTTGATTCACAAATGGACAAATATTTTGTGAGACCACTTTTGAAAATGTCAAGAAAAGTTCATCACACTAAAAGAAACATTCTTTGGTGGTTAATAGGGGTGGGGAGGGAAAAGGGTAAGTTAACAGCTAGAGGGTAAACACATGTTAACTCAGGTGAAAGAGAAGGTAATATACAGTAAGACAGAAGTCAGCAAAAACTTATGGAGTCAGAGAAGACACTAGGAGACATGTATGAGTTAAAAGCAACAGAGGTAAATAGTGTGACATAAACATCCTGCAAGAACACTGATTTACAAGGAGATGCATGGATAGACAACCAATCTTAAAGGCTGTGGGAGAAAAAGTAATAGTAAACCCCAAATATATAAATATTTCACAGAGGAGATATATGCATGGATTTTTATGTTGCTGCAAATATATCCAGTGAGTGTGGCGGACCATACATGGGGTAAAGTTATAAAAACTTCTTAACCTTGAGGGAATGAATTGCTGGGCTGGGGGCTCAGGACCGTTGTCTCAGGAGACACCAAGGCCGGTTGTCATAACAATTTCCACAGAGACAATGTTCTTTATCTTCTTTGGGTGAATAGTGACAGAGTCTTAATTAAAAGCTTGTGAACAGTCATCTAAGGTGTAACTATTTTGATGAGAACTGAAGGTGCACGGAAATAGTCCAATAGATTAATAGATGACATGAACATCAATCTCTACAACTCTGAGACCAGATGAATTAGATGGTGCCTGGCTATCATTACCAACTGTTTGAAAGGGATCACATTAGAAGGCCCTGGATAGAGTAGCAGAAAAATGTGAAACAAAATTGAAAATCATGGGAAAGATCAAGATTACTGATTGACTGGAACCCATGGTCATCCTGCAGGTCTGGAAATGAACTCACCCCCATGACTCAATTTTCAGCCAAAGAACAGACAAATCTAAAAAGGGAACATTACCACCGGGGCGCCATGCACACCTTATTATAATCCACAGTTTGAGATCAAAGGACAGCACTTACCCAAGGATGAAATGCAAACAGGAAGCACAGGGAAAATGTGAGATCATTAATGTGGGAATTGCAATCATGGCATGAAATAAAATGAATATGAATGAATTAATGGAAGATTCATCTGCTCTATAAAACATATCCCAATAACAATAAAAATTTTGAAAAAAGACAAAAACACAGTTTTACCCCATCCAGGGTTACAAATCGGGCTGCGAACCACAAGGTCAGCAGTTCGAAACTACCAGCTGCTCTGTGGGAGAAAGATGTGGCTTTCTGCTCCCGTAAAGATTTACAGCCTCGGAAACCCTGTACAGGGTGGCTATGGGTCGGAACTGACTCGACGGCCCTTAACAACAACAAGTCATCAAAGTCGACACTACTTTGAGGAGGCAATTCAGTTGTATGTAGCTTGAGTGGATTCCATTCCAAAGGGGCTCATCTTCTGACTCTGTATTAGATAGTATCCTGCTGTTATTCATAAGGTTTTAACTAGTAACCAGTTTTTCAGAAGTAAACCACCGTCTTCCTACTTCATCGTACACTAGACGCTCTACTGAAACCCATCCACTATAGATGACCCTGCTGGCATCGGAAATAGTAGTCAGCAACTTCCTGTGTCACAGCAACACGCAAGGCACCACAGTGCAGCAAACTGACAGACAAGAGGTGCTAAGTTAACCAATAGTTAGAAAATGCCAATAAACAAGAAACAGAACTGAATGGGCAAAATAGTTATTATAGACTATTAAGCAGACAGCTTGCTGCAAAACTTTCAAGCCAGTATGTTCTGTTTAGTTAAGTACTGTTAGACATTTCACCCGTTTCCTTTAAATTTTTGAATCATTGGGCCAAATGTAGTACTTTTTTGGATATTGTGAAAAATCTTGTAACTTTGAAAGCTTACATTTTTATTTATATAGGTAATTTTTGAAGGTTGTTTTGTGTGTGTATGTCCCATGTTTATATATGGTGGTAGAGGTTATTTACCTTGGAGTCTATTTCAACCCCTAGCGACCCTGTAAAGGGTTTCTGAGGTTGTAAATCTTTACAGGAACAAAAAGCTTCATCATTTTCTCTTAGTACTACTTGTAGATTTGAACTACTGACCTTACGGTTAACAGTCCAGCTTGTAATCCATTTGTCGAACTGGTTCAGACCCATAGCCACCTTGTATAGGGTTTCTGAGAGTAGCTGATGTGTTTGCACTGCTGGCCTTCTTGTTAACAGTCAAATGTTTATCCTACAGTGTAATACCAGGATTTCTATAATCCACTATGCTACTATATAAGGATTTT
>NW_006408682.1:6545646-6566726 GCF_000296735.1 Chrysochloris asiatica
AAATATATACTTTGTGGTCTAGTGCTTTATCCTACAGTGGCACACCATTGTACACTTTTAAATATATGTATATGTGATATTCCTGAAATACTCCCTCTAATTCCTCAAGAAATAAATACATTGACTATAGTAATCTAACTCAAGAAACGACCAAATACTCCATATGAACAAAAGGTGGATCTCTCCAAAGTGCCAGGCTCCCTGTACCTTCTATGTGTTCTGTCACTATGAGCATGTTTTTTAACACTACATATGATTGTGATGATTCAGTAGATGAAATCAGACAGCATAAGTGAAAAGAAGACAGTTTCTTAGTTAATCAAGATCCTAACAACCAAGATCTTCCAGGCTCAAATTATAATATCCAGTAAGTCTGAAAGTCATTGAGAAGATGCTGAAAGATCATGAGGCAGTCTGTTATTGTAAGACTGCCAGCAATAATGAAATAGAGCCAAAGAAGTCGAGAGGAACTTGTCAGTGGAAAATTGAATGTATTCCCCTTAAATACACGTCTACGACTCCAACTGAAGTCCACTTTAGTGGATTTCATCCCTTTGAGAACTGCCAAAACCCAAAATATACCAACAACAAATATGGAAAATTGTGAGGAAAAAACAAACAAACATGACAGTCTCCTACTCCAGATATTCTCCCCCTTTTTATGCCACATCTTTCCCGTAAGTTAAGACTACAGTGGGTACGTCTACAAGGTGGCATCACAATAGGTCAAGTTCTTCAACTTATTTAGCCAATCAACTTGTAAGTTCAGTGAAACTGACATAGTGATTGAATTCACCTGTACATTAAGTCAAACATAAATATGCCTTCTGTTGTCTTAATAGGCTTTGAGTCTTAACAGGCGAATGTTTAGGCTGAATTCCAATTTTAGTTTGCTTCTAAAATGAAGGTTGCTGCTCTTTGAACATTAAGTGATAATAATTACTATAATTACAGTTTACACAGTTTAAAAGTTATGAGAGTATCGTCGTATTTGCCTAATTGTTGTTGTTAAGTGCCGTCAAGTTGGTTACGACCCATAGCGACCCTGTACAGGGTTTCCGAGGGTGTAAATCTTTACGGGAGTAGAAAGCCTCATCTTTCTCCCGCAGAGCAGCTGGTAGTTTCGAACTGCTGACCGTAAGGTTCGCAGCCCGATTCGTAACCACTACGCTACCAGAGCTCCTTTATAGTGTTGTTTTATTCTGTATGTTTATGTTTACCAGTTCAAAAACAGAGAACTTCAGAAGTACCTGTTATCTCTTGGGATCCCACGGAAAATGAAGTTCTGTGTCTCATAAAGCATTCTTGGCAAATGCGTATGTAAACTAGAAAAGAAAAAAAAACCCATATGGTGTACAACATCTCTCAAATGAAAAATAAGGCTTCCCAAGGAAGGAGCCGAGGGAGATTCTGAAGTCAAACTACAAGGAACAAATGTGCTATTTTAATTTTGGCCTTAAAACTTCCTCTCCTGGAATAGTGTCAATATCACAATCTCTGCTCAACAGTACACACTGAATGAGAAACTCTGGTTGCTTTCTGGTTTGCTTTGCCTCAGAAAAATCACCCGAGCTCTAGACAAGATTTGCAATCACTGTGACACCAATCTTGTTGCTATTGGCTTCTATTATGTCAATCCATATTCATGGGGACTCAGTGCTACCCAGTCCTGAGACATCCCTATGATCCATTACAAATCTGTTTGTGACCCACTGAGTTTTTTTGGAAGTAAATCACCAGGTTTTTCTTTCTAGACTGTCTTAGTCTGGAAGCTCTGTTTAGCATCACAACAACACACAAGCCTTCACTTACAGCCAAGTGGGGGTTGCACATGAGATGTGTCAGCAGGGAATTGAATCCAGGTCTATTGGCTGGATGGAAAGTGAGAATTCTACCATTGAAACCCCACTGTGCAGGGCTTCCAAAAGATTCTGTAACTTAGTTCTCAAATAGTCCACAAGCAGACAACATCCTTCATTACAAACGATTCTTTCTTTTCTTTTCTTCCTTTCCTCCTTTTCTCTTCACTTGAATGTAAGAGGTGTATCCCTGGATCTCCCAGTTGTTCAGGTATATTTCGTCCCCTCCCCAAACTGCTTTCCTTCACTGAGACATCTGCTTCCACCTTGGAGGGGATTGTCTAGTGACTTACAATGCAATTCTGTAGTCTTCCCTACACCTGGAGAATGTGTGTCTTACTTCTGATGCTTGGTATGGCTAAGGACTTCAGTGGAGTATATAGAAAGCCTATATCCAGCTAAGACAATTTGTCAGTCTTCATTATCTCAAGCTGTGTGGCAGCACCACTGGAGTTAAGGGTCACTGTGGCTTCCAATTAAAACTCCCTATTGAAGATGGATTTATGTTTGGTCCATTTCAAAACACATTGGGCTGCAACTTATCATTTGTCAAGCTAGAAGCACTTTCCTTTTTTAGAGCAAAGGGTTTAAAAGCCATTCATTCATTTTGTTTAAGATGTAAAGACATAAATGAATGACTACTTTTTTTTTTTTTTTTTTAAAGGGGAAAAGAAAAACCTTGGTCCAGATGTTTTCTGAACCAATTGAGACATTTAGAATGAGGGTCAGTTTTGCAGACTTTTTGTCCTATATGTTGAACACTTCTGTTTTAATGTATTTACCATGAGAATGTTATGGCAAAAGAAAAAGACACTTTTCAATGATACTCAAAATCATATGTTAGGAATTTTGAACAGAGCCCAAAGCTTTCAGTGCTAGAGTTCCTTTTTCTAAGAGAAGCACATGACTTCCTGATTTTAAGTACAAGACATATATATTTCTAATCATCTTGGAAATAAAATCAAAGCCATGTAGTGACATTTTGGTGATGTCAGCACAAATAAATCAGTGACTTTGAAAAATATTTTTCAATTTCATACCTGTGGTTTAGAAAATGAGAGAGAAGGGAAGGAATGGAAAGGGGGGAAATATCTCAAGTCTTCTGGCAAAACTGATTCAGGTCTGGGGATCATCTTTGTTATATAATAAATGAGAGCTGAAAAGGGGAAGGGGACAATAACAAGACAGGAATGTGCCTCCTGCCAAGGGAGACCTCACTATCTCAAACACAGAATGACCTAGCTCAGTTATCTTTGGTTAAGATCCATTTGTTGGTTTTCCTCTAATTTTGTTTAGTTGTTTTTTAGAGGGGATCATAGCTGCGATCTTGCTTAGTGAACAATGAAGAACTTGTAATGTTTTTTATCTATTTTTTTGATAACTCTGAATTTATTTCTCTCTACTAACCCATTCTGGTCTTTCTCTCCACCCATAATCTAGGCAAAATCAATTAGGTTCATTTGCTCCATCTGCTTAGCTATGACCATTAACTGAGAAAGCAGAGTCCAGGCATTCACAACCCCCAGTGGGCAGGAGGTTGTGGTTAATGTAAGTCATCATCTGGCACTACTTTGCAGCCAGTAGAACTCTAAGCAGGTCAAAAAAGTCCTAATGCACAAAATATGGTTGTAGGGTGTGGAGAGCCTGTGCCTGATCTCTCATCCCCACAAGGGACTCTTGACACCACCTAGGAAGATTCTGGTAAAATAAAGAAACCTCAATTTGCAAACTTTTACCTACCTTAGTGGCGGTGGTGGTGTTAAGTGTCGTCAAGTCGGTTCCGACCCATAGCGACCCCATATAGGGTTTCTGAGGAGCAGCTGGTGAGCTTGAACCGCTGACCTTGTAGTTCAGACGGCTTTGCAGTCTGCCGCATTACCCCACAGCGCCACTTAGAGGAGAACAAAAAGAATCTCCTTTTTGCTAGGAAAATTGGGAGACAATAACATTGCCCCAAACCCCCAAGAAATAACCTTAAGACATTTCCTCTTACATCTGATTTAATCCTGAACACACAATGGAGTTTTGCAACATCCTCTCAGGAATAAGCCACCATAATATAAATTGAAAAAACAAACAATGACTAATATACATGGAACTACATTTGCCACGTGCCACATACAGGATGGTAAGCACTTGACAAACTTGATTTCATCTAATCCTTACAGCGACAATGATTTTATAATTATTAAAAAAAAAAAAAGAAGAAGAAGCAACTAAGGTTTTGAGAGGTTAGGTAGATTGTACATGGACATAACCTAAAAAATAGAAAAGCCAGAATTTAAAAACTGGAGTTGATCTTTGAATCTATAAGCTCAACCACTAGACTCCAAATGTATCCAGGAATCCTGGCGTAGTGCAAAGGGTTAACACACTTGGCTGCTAAAGGTCATTCAGAAGTGATTTATAAGAAAGTCCTAGTCATCTACTTACTGAAAAAAATCCTCTGGAGCACATTTCTACTCTGACACACGTGGGGTCACCATGAGTCAAAACTCAACTTAATGGCAGTGAGTTACCCTTCTCACCCCAGCTGAAAACTCTGCTTGAATTTTCCTGTCCCTGCGAGATGCCTTCTACTCTGACTCAGATGAAAAGTTCCTATTTTCCGTGCTTTAAGGAAGAGAGAACTGCCACAGGTAGACAACTGACATGCAAGTATACCTGGTAACATGCCCTCTTAGAAAGTAGAAACCCATCGAAAATGGCACAAGGGATCAAAACTGTGCTGGCATTAAACCACGACATGAATTCACCTCCCGAAAAGTACTGCTAGTTAAGCACTTTGAGTGGCATGTGTAACAGCTGAGGCCTTCTGGGAAACTGGGCATTTGCATGGCTGATCAGCGAACGAATTTCTAAGATGAGGTACAGCATTGGGTAGGTCTAGTTTCTTCGTATAGATCAGGGGTAGGGAATGTCCGGTCTGCGGGCAGTATAGTGGTGCTGGTTAATTGGATCAAACTCATGGCGACCCTGCATAGAGTTTGTAAATCTTTACAATAGCAGAAAATCTCATCTTGCTTCTGAGGAAAGCTGGTAGTTTGTCACAAAATCATTTGGTCTGACCTGCCAAGGCAACCGCAGTTCCAGCCATCACATTGCTGCTGTTGTTGTTAATAAGCACCATCGAGTTGGTTTTGACCAATAGTGATCCTGAATAGGGTTTCCAGGGAGTGGCTGGTGAGCTTGACCTGCAGAATTTGTGATTCAAACCCACTTTGCAGTCCAGCACATTAACCCTCAGTGCCACACCAAGAGTCCAGCCGTCACATTGTTGTCGTTATTAAGTGCTGTCGAGTCGATTTCAACCCATAGCGACCCCGTATAAGGTTTCCAAGGAGCAGCTGGTGAGCTTGAACCACTGATGAACCACTGACCTTGCATTTCAAATGACTTTGCAGTCTGACGCATTAACCCACAGTGCCACACCAGGAGTCCAGCCGTCCCATTGTTGTTGTTGTTATGTGCCATGGAGTCGGTTCCGACTCCTGGCGACCTTGTACAAGGTTTCCGAGGCTGTAAACCTTTACGGGAGCAGAAAGCCTCATCTTTCTCTCGCGGAACAGCTGGTAGTTTCGAACTGTTGTCCCTGAGGTTCACAGCCCGATTCATAACCAGTACGCTTCCAGAGCTCCTTAGCCATTACATTAGGGGTAAGTTAAACGTTTGACAAAATATAACTGGCTAATTTGTAAATTGATAATTTTGCATGGCCCATAAATGATATTATAACTATCCAAATGGCTCTTGCCAGAAAAAAGTTTCCTCATCCCTACTGTAAATGTTTTGCCCTTCCATCTTTGCTACCAACTGTGCATATATCAAATAGCGAAGTCTATTAATAAATGTTGTTGTTATGTGCCATGGAGTCGGTTCCGACTCAGTGACCCTGCACAGGGTTTCTGAGGCTGTTAATCTTTACGGGAGCAGAACGCCTCATCTTTCTCCCGTGGAACCGTTGGTAGTTTCGAACTGCTGACCTTACGGTTCGCAGCCCAATTCGTAACCACTACGCTACCAGAGCTCCTTTAATAAATACAAAACAAAATTTGGTTTGAACATACTCTATCCCTATTGTTTTCTTGATGGGTCCTCTAACACTGGACTTTCAACTGCGGTTCTATCTGTAAATAGTTCTAGAGTCTAGACCAAGAATAGAAATGGGATATCTTGGTGATTGATGCTTTCTCAATATCTCTCTCATTCACACTGTGATTTTCTTTTTCATGTAAGGCAGTGAATTAGCCAAATCATTGACAAGAAACTCAGACTGTATGTTTGAGTTTGATGCTAAATAAGCATCTTGGAATCTGGAGAGTTGCCTGATTCATTGGCTCTGGAAGGTAAATGTTTTGTCCAAGCAGTCCTTCTTTCTCCTCTGGATAGAGGAAATGAGTCAGACTATCAGAGGTGCCGAAATAGACAATGTTGTTCAAGTTACCCAGCAACACACAAGGCTCATGAGAGTGATTGAGTTTTCTGCCTTATCGGCACCAAAGTTGTTCTTCAGTCCAGGTTTGTCCCAGGTTTCATCAGGAATCCAATGGACAAACTGCAGGATTAGTGCTACAATATGGTAGGAACGCCTTGCCAACTGAGCTTGCCTTGAACCCCTATCCTGGCTATGGAACAGAGAAGTCAGAATCTTTTTGATAATGAAGTAGCTTCAGAGAACTGGAAATCAGCTAATCTAGATAAATGGGCTTGTGTGATAATGAAACAGTCTCAGGCTGTTCTAGAGGTGCAAACGTTATAAACATTAGCATAGTCCCATAACTGTCACCTGAGAGCGTTCTTCAGAAGATTAACAGCCTCTTTGGCAAATATAGTGTGATTTCTAACGTCCTCACGCATGCAGGCCATGGGAACAACAAGGGTTTTCCATTCCAGAAGACAATTCCCATATGTGGTCTGTGTTTCTATCACAGAAAAATGTTGTTGAGACTAATGGGGTGCAACCTCTGAATACTGGAGCTTCAATCCAAATGGGAAAGGTTCCCTAAAGTCCAGATCCTGTAGCCAACCTTTTTTAGTCCAAAAATTGGGCTGGAAACTTTGCAGGATTCCGTGGGAAGAACTGTTTGAAAACAGTTTTAAATCATCCCGTATTTTAATCAGGCTAAAAATAAAAACACAGCCTTTAGGTATACTGCCATTGGTCTCTGTCTCTTCTGTCAGCACAAACACATCAACAATGAGGAAGAATTAATACCGCTTTAAATATCTGGCCTCTTGCATATATATCATGGTGTAGATTTGGGTTGGTTCCAGTTTTAGAGAAAGATCCAGATAAATGATTCTGTTACTTTGATCCAAACCAGATTTCTTTAGCTGGGATTTGATTGTCTAAGATTTATATTTTACCAAGGAGAATACTAAGACTTCTCTTTTTTGCTGTAAATTGAAGGAACACAATTCAGGAGCTCACATGCAATAAAAGAACAATGAAAGGTAATGTTATCAAATATAATGATGTGATCTCAATGTAGTGGTGAATGTTAGAGGGTTAATGAGCATGCAGACTGCAGACTGACTACTGTTTAGATGTTTGAAACCACATAGAAACTGTTTCCCCAACAACTTAAAATGCACCCATGCTTCACTTATTGAAATGATTAGGTTCCATGACCATCTCATTACGTAAACATTGAATCTGAGAAAATGGATGGTGATTACATCAGATAGTGAAATGGAGGATGATGATGACATCATTACATAATGCCAAATTACATCATCACATTACTGCCAAATTATCTCACGACAAAATTGTTGGAGAGTAGCTTTTTCAGTTTTCGTAAACATGAAATGAGATTGTCAATAAGTGAAGAAAAGAGGTGTACACACAAATTTTTCCATTAATGGCATAAATAAGTGTTATAAAATGCCAACTTATATTTGAAGTCAGTGAGTAATTTTTCTGAGGGTATATATACACGTGTATGTCACATACTTTATGTTTAGACAACTGATGGCATATTGCCCATTGGATAGAGAGGAGGTACTTGCTTGGAACGGTGCTGCCAGCTCAGTCAGTGTTGAGTTTGTGGCATCTGGTAGCCATGTCTTGG
This sequence comes from Chrysochloris asiatica, assembly GCF_000296735.1. Taxonomy (NCBI): domain Eukaryota; kingdom Metazoa; phylum Chordata; class Mammalia; order Afrosoricida; family Chrysochloridae; genus Chrysochloris; species Chrysochloris asiatica. The sequence goes on from NW_006408682.1 coordinate 6,553,577, forward strand.
TTCCTACTTAGTCATAACTGTCACAGCTTAGCCACAGCCTCTAAGTTACAGCTGCCTCAGCTGCCACTGACATGTACCATGCCCAGACACCCCACGGGTCCATGCTAGTGAGGAGACACTAGATTAGCGTTACCTCACTCCATCCCTCAGGGCTTCCAATTCAACCAACCAGACAGCACCTCAGGTCCAGAGGCAGTCAATGACAGATGCACATTTGCAAACGTTACATCACAAATGGAGACCTAGGGCAGCTTGTGTGGGTATTAGTTGGTTAAATGTGGATTGGATATGTACAAATATATACACTTTATATAATAAGGTGTTCATCTGCTCAAGGTCCAAATCCCATACCATTATAATTCACAGAATGTATTGTTGACATTAAGGAACATATCTGTATACATAATTAGCCCTGTGAGTCAAAACACACACAACCACCACCCCCATGTGTATCAAATCGATCATGACTCATTGAGACCCTGTATAGGGTTACTAAGATAGGTTTGAATCATCAATCTTATGGTTACCAGTCCAGTGCTTATTGTACAGCATAACACCAGGAATCCATATTATTTTGTTAAGTTCTGTTGGGTCAGTTCTGACTAATAGTGACCCTATACACAACAGAATGAAACACTGCCCCGTCCTGCACCAGCCTCATGATCATTTTGAACTTTGAACTCATTGTTGATGCTATTGTGCTAGTCCATCTCCTTGGGGGTCTTCCACTTTTTTACTCACCCTCCACTTTTCCAAGCATGATATCCTTCTCCAGGGATCAGAGACTGGTCTCTTGTGAAAATATGTCTGAAGTATTAGAGACAAAGTCTTGCCATTCTTTTGAGGAGCATTCTGGGTGTAATTCTTCCAGCACAGATTTGTTTGTTCTTCTGACAGTCCATGGTAGTTATAATATTCTCCTCCAACATCATAACTCAGATGCATCAATTTTTCTAAGGACTTCTTTATTCTTTGTCCAACTTTCACATGCATATGAGGGTATTGAAAATATCATGGCTTCAATCAGTCACACCTTGTCTTCAAACTGACGTTTGTGCTCTTGCACACTTGAAGGAGCTCTTATGAAGCAGATTTGCCTAATGTAGTACATTGTTGATTTTTGGACTGCTGTTTCCATGAGTGTTGATAGTGGATCCAAGCAAAATGTAGTCTTTGATAGCTTCAGCCTTCTCTTCATTTATCATGATGTCCAGTGGTGAGGATTTTTGTTTTCTTTACATTGAGGTACAACTCATACCGAAGATTGTGATCTTTGATCTTCACCATAAGTATTTTAAGTCCTCTTAGCTTTCAGCAAGCAAGGTTGTATCATCTGCATATTTCAGGTTGCTCATGAGTCATCCTCCAATCCGGATGTCACATTCTTCTTCATACAATCCAGTTTATCTAATTTTTTTGCTAAGCATTAAGATTGAATTGTTTGGGAGAAAATACAATACTGGCACACACCTTTCCTGATTTTAAACCATTCAGTGTTCCCTTGTTCTGTTTGAATGATTGCCTCTTGCTCTATAAAAGGGTTCCTTCCTCATAAGCACAATTAATTGTTCTGGAATATTCATTCTCTACAATGTTGTCCATAGCTTGTCAGGATTCACACAGTTGAAAGACTTTGCATCGGCAATAAAGCAAAGGTAAACATCTTTCTGGTATTCTCTGCTTTCAGCCAAGATCCAGCTTATGTCAGCAGTGATATCCCTTGTTGCACATCCTTGTCTGAATCCATCTTGAACCTTTTACAGTACATTCCCTGTCAATGTATGGTAGCCATTTTAAAATTATCCTTAGCGAAATTTTACTTACATGTGATATTAGTGATACTCCCTGATGATTTTCCCTTTGCATTGGGTCACTTCCTTTGGAATTGGCACAAATACAGATCTCTTCCAATCAATTGGCCAGGTAACGGTCTTCCAAATTTCTTGCCATAGGTAAATGAACTCAGTGATGGCATCAGTTTGTTGAATGCTATCAATTTGTATCCCCTCAATTCCCGCAGCGTTGTTCTTTGTCAGTGTCTTCACTGCACCTTGAATTTCTCCCTTCAGTACCATTGGTTCTTGATCATATGCTATCTTTTGAAATGGTTGAACATCCACCATTTCTTTTTGGTACAGTGCCTCTGAGTATTCCTTTATCTTCTTTTGATGCTTTTGTATCATTCAATATTTAGGCCATAGAATCACTCAGTATTGCAAGTTGAGGCTTGAATTTTTTTCTTCAGTTCTTTAAGCTTAACAAATACTGAGCGTGTTCTTCCCTTTTTGTTTTCTAACTCCAGGTCTTTGCTCATACCATTATAATACTTGATGTCTTCTTGAGCTGCCCTTTGCAGATTTCTGTTCAATTCTTTTACTTCCATTTACTTTAACAACTCTATGCTGAATATCAAGTTTCAGAATCTCTTCTAACATCCATTTTGATCTGTTTGTTCTTACTTGTCTCTTAATGACCTTTTTCCCTCTTCTTGTATGATGTTTTTGATGTGTATCATTATCTTTTATATTGTTTAAAAAAGATATTTGCAATAAAGAAGTTACGGTCTTGCAAAATTCTATCATACAATCTCCAGGATTGTTTCTGTCACCAAGACCATATTTTCCAATTACTGATCCTTCCTCTTTGTTTCCAAACTTTGACCTCCAATCGCCAGTAATTGTCAATACATCTTAATTGTATATTTGATCAATTTCAGAATGAAGAAGTTGGTAGAATTCCTCAATTTCATCATCACTGGCTTTAGTGGTTAGTGCATAAATATGAATAATAGTGGTATTAGCTGGTCTTCTGGGTAGGTGTATAGATGTTATCCTATCACAGGCAATATTGTACTTCAAGATAGATCTTGAAATGTACTTTTTGATGATGAATGTGACACAATTCCTCTTCAATTTGGCATTCTCAGCATAACAAAACATATGATTGTCAGGTTCAAAATGGTCAATACCATCCATTTGAGCTCACTAATGCCAAGGATATTGATATTTATTCATTCCATGTCATTTTTGACAACTTCCAATTTTCCTAGATTCGATCCTCGTACATTACTTGTTCCAATTATTAATGGATGTTTACAGCTGTTTCTCCTCATTTTGAGGTATGTCCCATCAGCAAATGAAGGTCCTGAAAGACTTAGTCCATTCACGACATCATGGTCACCTCTACCTTGAGGAGGTAGCACTTCCCCAGTTGTATTTGAGTGCTTGAGGTCTTATCTTCCTGCACTAGATCTGACAGTATTCTGGTGCTATTCATCATGTTTCAATGTTCAATATTCTGTTGCTGACAGTGTTCCACTGCTATTCATAAGTGTTTCAATGGTAGCTTAGTGGTTATAAGTTGGGCTGCCAACCTCAAGGTAAGCAGTTTGAAACTACCACTGTTCCATGGGAAAAAGATGAGGTCTTCTGATCCTGTAAAGATTTATAGCCTTGGAAACCTTATACAGGGTCGCTATGAGTCAGAACTGACTCCGCAGCACATAACCAACCAACCACCAACAAACCTTCAGAGGTACTCTGTCTCTCTTCTTCCTAGTCTGTGTTAGTTTTGAATCTCAACTCAAACCTTTCCACTATTGAGTATTCTCTCTTAGTATTTAAAATACCAGTTTCCCTGTAGTCCTGATCTTGGTCCATTGAATTTTGTTTGATCCCCTGAAAGCAGTCCTTTGTGGTCAAAGATTCACCTCTTATGAGGTGATGACTATGCATTTGTGGCTTGAAGCTCAGCCTAAAACACTTTTTAATAAGGGAATATGATGGCTTGTTGATACACTGAAAAAGTATATTGAAAAGCAAGCAGATTATATTGAAAAAATGATGTATTTGTGTTTCTAAAAGTTGATTAAATTCTACAGCCAGAGTGTAGATAATTTTTGTCTAACCTTCTTGTGTTTTGTGTGTGTTTGTGTGTATGTTGTTATTGTTAAGTGTCATTGAGTCAGGTCTGACCCATAGAGGGTTTCTGAGGAGTGGTTGGTGAGGTTGAATGTTTGACCTTGTGGTCCAAGCTGACTTTGCAGTCCAGCACATTAACCCACAGTGCCGCACCAGGATCCTAGATATGGATATATACATCTGTTATAGGGAGTCCTGGTGTGGCGCTGTAGGATAATACGTTAAATGGAAAGGTCAGTTTGAGCAGCAAGGTTGATGCTTCAACCCCAACAGCCGCTCCTCAGAAACCCTAGACAGAGTCACTATAAGTCAGAACTGAACTAACAGCACCCATTATAATTAGGTAGGGAGTTTTAAAAAAATACTGACATATGGTCCGTCTTATAGATAGAATTGTATCCCCACAAAGGATACGTTGGAGTCTTGGTGTAGTACTGCAGTTCCACCAACCACTCTTTGTAAACCCTATTCAGGTTCACTATGAGCTGGAACTGACTTGATGGCCCAGAACCAAGAAGTATATGTTGAAGTCCTAATCCCTACTAACTGTGAATGCTAATTTATTTGAAAATAGCATCTTGCAAATGTAACTTTCTGATGTTGTTGTTAGGTTCAGTCCAGTTGTTTCTGACTTACAGCAACCGCATGCACAACAGTTCGAAGTCCACTGCTAATCCTATAGCACTTTGAGGTATCGCCACTCTGTTCAGTTCAGAAACTGAAGTTTGATACTGTTATTCCCCTACTTGGGATTCCCAGAGAAGCCATCATGGTACACTGGGTTAAGCATTGGCTATTAAGAAGCTCTGGTAGCGTAGTGGTTACGAGTTGGGCTGCTAACCTCATGGTCAGCAGTTTGAAACTACCAGCTGTTCCGCGAGAGAAAGCTGAGGCTTTCTGCTCCCATAAACATTTACAGCCTTGGTATCCCTGTACAGGGTTGCTATGGGTAGGAACCGACTCGACGGCACTTAACAACAACAACTAATTAAAGAAGGTGTGTGGATCAAATCCACCAGCCGCTTCCTGAGAGAAAGATTAGGCCATCTGCTTCAGTAAACTCTATGGAGTAATTCAACTCTGTCCCATAGGATTGCTATGAGTGACAGTGCACTTGGTGGCAGTGGATGGGTACTTGTGATCCTCAAGGGTTCTGATTGTGTATAGATGAAGTCCAATTCCTTTTAAATCAGTTTTCTTTGTCATTCCTTCATCCTTGATCTGGTTCTTGCCTATCTTTTCAACCTAGAGTTTCCCTGTTCCCCTATACATGTCCAACACTTCAACTACATAAAATAAAGCTCAGAGAATGTATCTAGTTTGCCTATGTCTACTTGACTTACCTAATTAAGTGTTCAGTAAGCATATCAAGCTTGACATGTTTAAAATAACATTAATTTTGAACACGTCAATGTGTTCTATGAGTGTTCTCTATCTCTATGAAAGTGGCTACCATTTCTATAAACCAAAAACTTAGGAGTCATCATCTTTCTGTTACTCCTTGGATCCAGATACTTGACTCCATCAAGTTGTTGTAAAGTGCCATTCAGTCAGTTCTGACTTACAGCAACCCTTTATAGAGTTTCCTAGGAGCAGCTGATGGGTTTGAACCTTCGATCCTGTGTCTACCAGTCCACTGCGTATCCTATAGTGCCACACCAGGACTCGACTGCCAGTATTTCAAAGCAATCTACCATTTGGCACCACCTGCAGCACTACCGAAGGCACCATCATTTATTCTGTGGACCTTGGTGACGATATCATCTTATCTGATTCCCTTAATGCCTCCCTACTCAGTCCATTCTCCATGAGTGATCTCCTAAGACTATTAATGATGTCATGACATCCTCCTTTCACATCAAAATGCAATTTAAATGTGTCAAGTTTACAAGACCCCAAAAAACAACAACAGAAACAGTTGCCATCAAGTCAGTTCTGACTAACGACAATGCTGTGTCTATGTCAGTATCGCTGTGTTCCACAGTATTTTCAGGACTGTGAACTTTCAGAAACAGACCATGAGACTTTCTCCCATGGTGCCTATGCTGCTGTTGTTATTAAGTGCCATCAAGTCCGCTCCAACTGACAGAGACCCTGTATAGGGTTTCTGAGGAATTGCTAGGGTGGGGGTGGGGGGCAGAGGTTGAACCACTGACTTGTGGTTAGCAGTCTGATGTGTAGCCACACCAACTGAGAGAGACGCTTCTGGTATGACACAGTAGGATTAGCACTCAACTGTGAACCACAAGATCGGTGGTTCAAACCCACCATTGGCCTCTCAGAAATCTCTATACAAGGTTGCTATGAGTTGGAACTGACTTTCTGGCACTTAACAATGACATTATGTATATGTGTGTGTGTGTATATATATATTTACTTTACTCCTGTCTGCCAACATGATTAGGTTCCACAAATAGACCATTAAGTGAAAATTGACTAAAAGTGAAAATGGAGGATTTTGTTTGTTTCAGATCATCGGTTCTACAGTTCTTTTAAAATTTAGAAAATATGAACATAGGAATAAATACAGTTAATAGTAACTGATGTCCTCATCACTGTCGTGCAGTCAGTTATGGATGACCCCTCTGGAAAAGAGTAGGCTTGGTGGGGACTAGGCTGGATAAAGCTAGGCCGTGCAAGTGGAGGAACCCACAGCTTTGCCGTTTCCTCTTCATTTCTCCTGACTGGCTCAGACTTTCCCTTCTGGAGCTGCCTTCAGGCTTCTCCCACCCCTGAAAACCTTGATTCAGGATCCCAAATTCTGTTCTGCCCTCCAAGCCTGGTATGTCACCAAATCTGTGGTGTTCTGCAAGGGCACCAGGACCTTTGATGGTGTTGGTGGTGGTACTTGGGTGATGTGGAGTCAGGTGTGACTCAGTGACTTGGATAGGGTTTTGAAGGCTGTACATCTGAAAGAGAGCAGAAAGCCTCACCTTTCTCCCACGGAGTGGCTGGTTGATTCAAATTGCTGACCTTGCTGTTAGCAGCCCTATTCATAACCCACTGCACTACCAGAACTCCTTCCTTACACTTTCTAGTTATTAAAAGTGCCATCCAGTTGATTCTGACTCATAGTGACCCATTAAATTCAAAAGTAATTTATTAAATACATATGGGCTATTGATTCTGCTAAGTGTCATTGAACTGGCTCCAACTCACAGCGATCCTGTATAGGGTTTCCGAGACTGTCACTCTTTGAAGGATGAGAAATCCTCATCCTTCTCCTTTGGAGCAGCTGGTGGCCTCCAACTGCTGCCCTTGTGGTTCACAGTCCAGTGTTTATCATACAGAGCCACAGCTCTCCTAAATATATATGTATTGCTGTCTATTTTAATGTCCTTGTTTTATGTGCTAAACTCTCATTCTTCATCACCTGCTGCTTCCTGTTTGTGCATTCCAACTTCCCTTCCTTTGTCTTTCAACTCATTTCTATACAGGAGGAGAAGCATGCTCCTGATTCTGATCACAGACAGGTAAAGCTATACAGAGCCTTTTTGCCCAGATAAAGATATTGGAAATATTCTGCTCAGAAGAAACTGAAGAAATCCAACAGCAAAATTTAGTGTTCCTATGAATGATGTGCTTTAAGATTACCTATGTCTTCTATAGTTCTGGACAGCAAATAGACTTCCTATGTAGGAATAGAAAGTTATTGATTCCCAGACCTTCCAGATGACCTTCAAAGACCTCTCCAAGTTGAAAACCCTGCAAGAATTTAGTCTTTGAAAAAACTGAACAAATGATAGAAATTACATGTATTTTGTGGATTACACAAAGATGGTACAGATCCGGTATAGCCAGCTTAACATTCCATTATCAGAAGGCTCCAAAAAGTTTGTGGGAAAATTCCATTATCTTTCAATTCTGTTTTTCCATGAAGTTTTTTTCATGCGCACTTGCACATTCCTATCATTATCTGTTCTTATTTTCAGGTCCTGAGTTTGATGTATGAGAATAACCCCAGTCACAGAAGAAACAATAAGGTTTTTTTCTGATGGAGTAGAAGTTAATTTTTTCCCCTATATGTCCCTGAGTGAACTTCTAGATGTCAGTCAGGTTCTTGAATTTCTGTTTTGCTTTGATCTAAGATCCTCTTATGTTTAATTTCTGAATTCTTCCCTGGCTACAGATCCACTATCTTCTGACTCTTAACTATTCACCTGTTAATATTACACAGCTTGTTAAGAATCCTTGTCCCCAAATTTAAAATGACATCAACCATCCCTCCCACCACTCTCTCAAGTCCTCACAGTTATTCCAGTGGCCCCACAGAACTCTATACTCACAATGTCGGAGTTTATTAGGGAAGTTAACTGGTTACAATGTAGGGTCAGAAATGTTCAGGTCAGGGCACAAATCTTCTAGGCAGGTCAGCCTCTCCTCTGCTGTGCCCACAGGCAGGCTTCTCTGTGCCTTGGTCTGGCCTTTGCCCTGCTGAGCAATGTTACAAAGCTCTTTCAGGACTGCTGATAAATGCCCAAAGGACACACCACTCCCCATAAGCTTCAGATTGAAGTTACTCACCTCCAGCTATGTGGATCGGCAAAGCTAGCTCCGCTAATTAAGTGCCTGGAGACCAGAGTCACTCAGCTTTACTTGGTCCATGGACTAGGATGCCTGCTGCTCTGTCTAGTGCTCTGGCTTTTGGTTCTGCTGCTGCTGCTGCTGCTGCTGCTACTCTGTCCCTCCTCCAGTGCACAGCTTTCTGTCACTGGGTTCAGGAGGTTCAACATTCTGTGATCTCAAGGTCCAATGGATGGAGTCTACCCCTGGCTTTTCTTCTTTGATGGTAGTGAAATCCTCCCTTTCTGCTTCTGTGATGACTTATTTCATACCCATGTTAGGGTTCCGAGTTTTTATAATTATCTCTACTAACAACCATTCACAATTGAATTATTTCATCTTCTCCCACTTTTTCTTACTCAGACCCATCAGGAAAATAACAGTGGTAGAAATTGGAAAACCCAGGACTAGAAGATGCATATGAAATAATTAACTATACCATACCCTGCTTCTACATTTTAGGTTCTAATTTCCTACCTAGTCGGGAAGATACATTTTCACCGAAGGTGTTTGATGTTATGAAAAACAATGGAAAAAAGCTTATATCTAACTTCCTGAGAGTCAGAGAGTTTGTCCTACTACAGAACTCACTGGTGGTGTTATTGCTATTAAGTGTCCTTGAGTTGATTCTGACTCATAGCAATCCTATGTAGGGTTTCTGCGAGCTACTTACTAATGGATTTGAACCACTAACCTTGTAGCTAATAGCTTCAGTACTAATCCTAAGTGCCCCTCCAAGACCCCACAGATTTCATTAATAAGGAATAAGTTAGTATTTTCTTTTTGGAGGTAACAAAACTGCCTTTTATTCTTTTATAGAGTACTTTTTTATCTTCTCACAAAGGATCATTTTCATGTTGTTCTCAATTGAGATTCAGTAAACACTGGCTTTTACCCACTTCCTAAGTTAGCCAGCCTATGAGAAAATGAGGACAAGAAAACAAAATACAGTGTTTCCAGAAAGTATAAGAAATTTCTCTACCCTTTAACCCAAAACTTCCACCAATGTAACTTGGGAGAATTCCTGAGACTTCAACACTTTTGTTGTATACTTGGTGTAAGAACAGTAAGAAGATTAATAAGAATAAGAAATTGGATAATATGTCTTACAAAAGAGGTAAGAGTTAATACTATTTAAATTGGAGAAGAGAAAACTTCTAAGAGGAAGAGGGTCATTTCAAAGAAGATATGGGCAGGCTTCACATTTATTATGTTAAGTGTTCTTGAAAACTGCATCATCAAAGGCAGAAAATTATAGAAACGGCTAAGCTTGCTCACATCCATTGTAACGCTGAACTTTGAGTTTTCAGTGCTCAGTACTGCTGGCAAAGATCTTTGAATGAGCAGATGAATGCCATGAAAAGTATAGGTGTTTAAATGTCTATGTTGAAAGCGTCAAGAGGAAAACTTTGCAATAGCATTAAATTAATAATCAAATAAGGATTGTTGTGGCGATCCAGAGTCATGACATCTGTTTTTTAAATTTCTTTAAATAACAATACAGATGTCATTTATATCTTGATTCTTTGTACTTCAATCATATTTTGTGTCCATATTTTTGTGCTCTGTGATTCTCGTCTTGTCATAGACAAATGGTCTGATGTTTTTCTCTAATGAAAAAATTTGACATTGGATGTTGCCTGAGCAGAGGCAGGTGAGTAGTTTTACAAATAAAATAAGCTAGTCCTTCAAATTGAAATAGTGTCTTAGATAGAGGTTCTTGGTGTTGGCAATGTTTGTAGGCCTTAATAATTACAACTGGACTCCAGTTAATTATTTCTGAAGAGCTTTGACTCTCTATGTGTTTGCACTCAGATTCTTCAGATCACATTATAAAATGCATATTCGAAAATCCTGGTGTGACACTGTAGGATAAGCACTGGACTGCTCACTGCAAGGTTCAAATCCATCAGCCACTCCTTGAAAGTCATATGCAGGGTTGCTACGAGTCAGAACTAACATAACAACACTTAACAATAACAAAAGGTGCAAAGCTAGAATAGTCTATGTTGCAAATGGTTGGACTTGTCCCGACTCCAGTATACAGTTATTACCCATAGTCTTATAAAAACCCATGCAGGAGATAACCTTTGGGAGCAGTGCCTTGCTAATTACAGGTTTGCCTCGCTTACCCTCACAGCTAAAATTTCAGCAGCCATCATGCCAGGTGGCTTTGTGCTGTGGCTGATACTGATTTCTTTGAGAAGGATGCTCTGTAAGTCTCCTCGAAGGCACATATGGTGGTTGTATTCTCTTCCTTTAATGAAAATATATGGCCTACAGTTTTCCCCAAGTCTGTGTTGTTTCCTGGGAATCTGAATGACTCCAAGACACTAGCCAAGGGTGGCTACCAGCTCTCTTTCTTCCCTCCCTACCATGTCTACTTGAGTCTTTCCTTTCCGTGATGAGGGTGAAAATGAAAAGGGAGCTTCCATTAAGAGATCGTTCCTGATCACTTCCAAATTTTGCAGCTACTAGACTTCAATAAACACTTTTACAAAATCGTTTGATAATAGAAGGTCTTGGGCATGCAAGCAGCAGCAGCTAATTTTTATTCAAATTAAACAATGAAAATGAGTCTGTTGGCTGCTTTGTTAGAAGTAGAATCACTCAGGCATGGCATTCAGCTTGGGCCCAAAATGAGCTGTCTCAAATGGAGTGGCTCTCTTTAGCCCAGTAAACAATGACCACCTGCTATTCTTTCCACTGCATCCAGAGGATAAGGAGCACTTTATTATTTTAACTAGCATGCAGCCTTGGGAGGCTACCCTAGTAGGCATCAATCACCAAATTTAAGGCTTATAAAGATATCTAGAAGGATATGAGAATGCAATACCTTAAAAGTCCCTTACACAAAATATGAAATCAAATTGAACTTTAATCTTTACAGCAAAGAAAATACATCTGTTTCCCTGGGGAATTAAAAAAAAAAAGTGAGCAAATTGTAAGTGACTTTTAAACTATACAATAAGACTGCCAATCTTATTCACAGGGAAAAAATAATTGGCACTTTATGTCAGTATTTTCCATGAATTATTTGAAAAACAGATAAAACGTGGCATTTATAGGGAGCCATATCCCACTGTTCTTCAAAGCCCTTTTCTACTGAATAAGTAATCACCTTGCACTGGTGATTGGCACATATTCATAACTCCTACTTGGACAAAATATGTCAGAAAAGCCAAGGGTTGGTTTTGTATGTTATATACAGCCAGAGTCCTTAGGGGAAAGAAAGAATTGGAGAACAAAAGAAAATGCTAAGCCCTGTCACCCTAGGGTTACAAACAGAGGTGTCTATTTTTCCTCTGGGCACTGCATTCTGGGTACTGGGACAGAGTCCTATGTGAAGAAAGACCTCACACTGGCAGGAATGTCAATCCACATTTCTTGTCTACGTTGGGAACTTGAGCTCCCTAGTTCCAATGTAGTGCAACACTTCTCTGACATTTACCCTTAAATTAGATGAAAAACAATCTCTGGACAAACTAATTTGTGGGGGATAGTGTGTGTTCCTAGTGTTTGTCATTTCTGTAAAAAACACTGAAGCCTAAGCAAAAATATCACCTTCCTCTATTGAAGAGACATGGGGTGTAAGGTTTGCCAAGTCAGTGAATTCAGGACTGTGTATGGAAGAAAGGTTAACTATGTTAGAGACATATTTTTTTTTTTTTTTTTACTTCTTGGCAGATGCGTCAGAGTGGGCGTTTGAAGTTTAACTTAATTCCTGTTTCTAAACATTTCCATGTCCTTCTTTTGGCAGTCATGTGACATTAAAATCTTCAGCAAATTAAAGAAATGAGTAAAACATATACCACACTAAGATATAGACAGCCTTAATGTATTATTCCTTCTGTGCATGACACATTTCACAATGTGATGTATTATAAGCAATTCATGAAATTGCTTCATGGGATATTTCTTTAGAAATAGATGTAAACCCTGAGACTACAAACCCCACACATCCTTCAGCGTGCCCTACTGTGGTGGCTTACATGCTGCTGTCATTCTGGAAGCTTCCAGAATGCCACTGGTGTTTCAAATACCAGCAGGATCAACTATGGTGGACAGGTTTTAGTGAAGCCTCTAGATTAAGAACAGAGTAAGAAGAAGGAATAGGCAATCCCCTCTGAGCAATTACGCCTTACAATTTTATGATTGGCAGTGAAAGTTTGTCTCACATAATGCCAGAAGATTAACCCCACAGGTTGGATGGTACTGAAAATACAACTGAGGAAGGACTGCTTCCTCAAAGTAGAGCTGGCCTTAAGAATGAGTGAAACAAAGTTTCCAGAACCTTCGTTTGCTGGTGGGACACAGCTCAAAATGAGAAGTTAACAGCTACATACATCCATTAATCAATGGAATGTGGAATGCATAGAGTAGGAATCTGGGCATATTGGAAGTCATCAAAAATGAAATGGAAGGCAGAAAGATCAATATCCTAGGTATTGGTGACCTAAGATGGGCTGGTATTGGCTATTTTGAATTGAACAATCATACGATTTATTATGACAAAGTGAATAGGAATGGTGTCCCCTTTTATTTAATTTTTTTTTAAAAAAAGAGCATTTTAATGTAAGGTTAATGTTCAACCATTTCAAGAGATACCATATGAACAAGAGCCAATGATACTCAGAGAGGAAGTCCAAAGTGCATTGAAAGAAGTG
>NW_006408682.1:6567993-6574104 GCF_000296735.1 Chrysochloris asiatica
TTGGAGAAGGATGTCATGCTGGGTAGGGTGGAGGGTCAGAGAAAAAGAGGAAGACCCCCAACGAGATGGATCGGCCAGGTGGCATCATTGATGGACTCAGGGGTGGCAGTGGTAGTGAGGTTGGCCCAGGATCGAGCATTGTTTCGTTCTGCTGTGCATGGGGTCGCTATGAGTTGGTTCTGACTCGATGGCACCTGACAACAACATAGAAGTACAGTGCTGTCTGTGATAGAATAATATCCATATCCCTACAAAGAAAAGCAGTTAATACCACTATTATTCATACTTACATGCCAACCATTAAAGCCAATAATGAAGAAATTGATTTATTTTACCAAATTCTCCAGTCTGAAATTAATCAAACATGCATTCAAGGTACACTGATAAAATACTGGCAATTGTAATGTGAAAGTTGGAAACAAAGAAGAAGGATCCATAGTTGGAAAATAAAGATGATGCTGGAGATAGCATGATAGAATTTTACAATACCAATGATGTCTATATTGCCAATACCATATTTCAACAACATAAATGGTGACTATACATGTGAACCTTACCAGATAGAATACACAAAAATCAAATCGAGTACATCTATGGGAAGAAATGATGGAGTAGCTCAATATCATTAGCCAAAACAAGGCTAAGGGTTAGCTATGGAAGAAACCATTAATTGTTCATAAGCTGAAGCTGAAGAAAATATGTCCACAAGAGCCAAAATATGATCTGGATTATATCCCACCTAAGTGTAGAGATCATCTCAAGAACAAATTTGATGTATTCGACACCACTGAATAAAGACCAGAGGTCTTGTGGGATGACATCAAGAACATCATATAGGAAGAAAGGAAAAGATCATTAAAAAGACAGGAAAGAAAGAAAAGACCAAATGCGATCTTAAACATAAAGACACTTAAGTGAATGAAAGAAATGATGGAGTTAAAAGAGTTCATCAGAATATTTCAAAGGGTGACTGGAGAAGAGAAAGTCAAATATTAGCAATGAAATGTGTAATGACCTGGAATTAGAAAACCAAAAGGGAAGAGTTCATTCAGCATTTCATAAACTCAAAACAAAACTTAAACCTCAGGCTACAATATTGAAGGATTATATGGGCAAATTAATGAATGGCACAGCATGAAAAGAAGATGGAAGGAATACACAGAGTCACTGTACCAGAAAGAAGTCGTTGATATTCAAGCATTTCAAGAAGCAGTTTTTGGTCAAGAACTGACAGTACTGAGGGAGACATTCAAGCTTCACAAAAGGCATTTATGAAAAACAACACCCAGAAATTGATGTAATACAAACTGAAATATTTAAACGAACTGACGCAACTGGAGGGCTCACTTATCAATGCCAAGAAATTTGGAAGACAGCTACTTAGCCAACTAGAAGAGGTCCATATTTGCATCCATTCCAAAGAGAGGTGACTCAATGGAATGCAGAAATCACTGAACAATATTAATATCACATGCAAGGAAAAATATTCTGAATATAATTTAAAAATGCTTCCAACAGTACATCAACAAGGAAATGCCAGATATTCAAGCCAGATTCAGAAGAGGACATAAAGGGATGTCACTGCTGATATTATTGGATCTTGGCTGAAAGCAGACAATACCAGAAAGATGCTCACTTTTGCTTTATTGACTATTCAAAGCCATTTCATTGTGTGGATCACAACAAACTATAGACAACTTAGCAAAGAATGGGAATGCCAGGACACTTAATTGTGCCCATGAAGAATCTGTACAGAGACTATGAAGCAATTGTTTGAATAAAATGGGGGGATACTGACTGGCTTAAAATCAGGAAAGGTATGCGCTAGGATTGTACCCTTTCACCTTATTTATTCAATCTGCATTCTAAACAAATAATCCAAGAAGAAACTGTATTCTATAAAAAAGAAAGTGGCATCAGGATTGGAAGAAGACGCATTAACACCCTGTGGTTTGTAGATGACATAACTTTGCTTGCTGGAAGTGAAGAGGACTTGAAATACTTACTGATGAAGATCAAGGATTACAGCCTTCACTATGCATTGCACCTGCATCAATGTAAGGAAAACAAAAATCTTCACAATTGGACCAATAAATCATGATAAACAAAGAAACTGTTGACGTTGTCAAAGACTTCATTATGCTTGAATCCACAACTAGTGCTCATGGAAGCAGCAGTCAAGAAATCAAATGACCTATTGCATTAGGTAAAGCTGCTGCAAAAGATCTGTTGAAAGTGTTAAAGAACAAAACTGTCACTTTGAGGACTAAGGTGGGCCTGACCCAAGCCATGGTATTTTCAGTTGCATCATATGCTTGTGAAAGCTGGACAATGAATAAGACCTGAGAAGAATTGATGCAATTGAATATGGTGTTGGTGAAGAATGCTGAAAGTACTATGGACTACCAGAAGAACAAACCAACCTGCCTTGGAAGAACTGCAGCCAGAATGCCCCTTAGATGAAAGACTGGTGATACATCACCTGTTTCACTTTGAACATGTTGTCGGGAAGGATCAATTCCTGGAGGAATGAATCATGCTTGGTAAATCAGAAGGTCAGCCCAAAAGAGGAAGATCCTCTGCAACATGGTTTGATAGAGTGGCAGTAACAATATGATCAAAACAACAACATTTGTGAGGATGGTAGAGTCCAGATAGTGTTTTGTTTTGTTGTGCACAGGGTCACTAGGAGTCCAGACCAACTTGATGGCACCTATCAATAATGACAACATGAACAAAATATGGAGCTATGCAAGAAGCATCAAAAGAAAACACAAGTCACTGTACCAAAATAATTGATGGATGTTGAACCATTTCAGGGGGAGCATATGACCAAGATCCAATAGTATTTTAGGAAGAAGTTCAAGCTGCACAGAAGGCATCAGCAAAATCAAGTCTCCAGGAATTGGTGTAATACCACCTGAGATATTTCAGTGAACTGATGCAACACTGGAAGCACTCACTAGTCTATGTCAAGAAATTTGGAAGACATCTATCTGGCTAACCAACTGGAAGAAGTCCATATTTGTGCCCATTCTAAGAAAGGTGGCCCAACAGAATGTAAAATTATCCAACAATATCATTAATATGAAATATAAGTTAAATTTTACTGAAGATAATTCCAAACTGGATACAGCTTCCAGAAATTCAAGCTGGATTCAGAAGAGGACAGAGACAAGGGATAACGTTGCTGATGCCAGATGGATTTTGGCTGAAAGTTGAGAATACCAGAAAGATGTTTACTTGTGTTTTATGAATTATGCAAAGACATTAGGCTCTGTGAATCATAACAAACTATAGATAACATTTTGTATTGGGAGTTCCTGAACACTTAATTGTGCTCACGAGGAACCTGTGCACAGACCAAAAGTCAGTTGTTAAAAAACAAGGAGATACTGAGAGTGTTAAAATCAGGAAAGGTGTGAATCACAGTTGTAATCAGGATTGGAGGAAGGCTAATTAACAACCTTCGGTATGCAGATGACACATCCTTACTTGCTGAAAGTGAAAAGGACTAAAAACATTTACGGATGAAGATATGAAAATACATGGGTAACAACTCAATGTGAAGAAAAAAAAAAAATCCTCACTACTGGACCAATAAACAGCATTATGATAAACAGAGAAAAGACAAAAATTGTCAAGGATTTCATTTTACTTGAATCCACAATCAATGCTTATAAAAGCAGTATTCAAGAAATCAAACAAAATACTGTGTTGGGCAAATCTGCAAAAGACCTCATTAAAGTGCCAAGGAGCAAAGGTGTACTTGAGTAAAGCCATGGTATCTTCAGTCCCTTTACATGCATGTGAAAGCTGGACAATGAATAGAGAAGACCTGAGAAGAACCTGATGCATTTGGATTAAAGTATTGGGGAAGAATACTGAAAGTACCATTGTGGTTGTTAAGTACCCTGGAGTCGGTTCCGAATCCTAGTGACCCTGCACAGGGTTTCCAAGGCTGCAAATCTTTATGGAAGCAGAAAATACCAGGAAGTACCAGAAAAATAAACAAATCTGCCTTTGAAGTACTGCCAGAATGTTCCTTAGAAGCATGGATGATAAGACATCATCTCTCAGAATTAGACATGCTATCAGGACACTACCTGGAAAAGGACCTCATGAAAAGAGGAAGATGGTGAAAAGAGGAAGATCACCAGCCAGATGGAAGAACACAGTGGCTTCAACAATGGCTCAAACACAACAGCAATTGTAAGGATGGGGCAGGATTGGTCAGTGTTTCCTTCTGTTGTGCATAGGTTTTCTATGAGTCAGAGCTGACTTGATGGCATCTAACAACAACAAAAATGAGATTATATGTGTATATCAAACACATTATCTTTGAGTTTGTGTACCAATTGTGTTGGTTCATTTTCAGACAACACACATTTTCAGCACACACATTCTCTTCATTTTGGATCGAATATTATGTATTACTAGAGCCTGATGATTTTCTTTTCTGGTGGGATCACTCACTTTATTTGGAAGGGAAGGGTCAAGAGAGACACAATGTCCATGAGGTACTGGAATGCCCCTCATCCCCTAAATATCATTTAAAGGAAGTGAAAAAAATGTAATTACCTCTCTGGCCACCATCCTGAGAATTGCACCCATTCTTGTAGACTCTTAGAACTCCATCTCCACCTTGACCTTCCATTTAAAAAAAAAAAAAAAATCTTGAATTTGTTAGGCAGGTTGGAAATGTTAGTGTAACCCATGCAATTTAATCTCCCAACAGCCCAGCTGCCTTTTTCATCTGACCTTGAGCTCTATGCTAAGGACTGGGCTTCTGTCTTCTTCAAACAAACAAACAAAAAAAACTATGACTGTCAATACTGACTTGTGACAAGCATGTCAAAGTAGGCCTGCGCTCTGCAGAGTTTTTAAGACTGAAGTGTTTCTGGGTGGATTCAAATAACCAAATTTCTGGTTAGTAAGCCAAGCACTTAATCATTTGTGCCACCAGCTCTCTCTTGTTCAGTCCCAGGTTTACCTTGAGGTGACCTTGCTCGTTTCCCAGTTCTTTTAACATAGAGCCCTGTTTTACTCTTTCCCAGGTCTGGGAGCTCTGACTCAGCTGGATGTTAGGAGCATGCTTCCTAAGCTGTCTGTTGCTGATTGATTAACCTGCCTTTCACAGTGCCTGTTGGAAGTGTCTGACACTTTGCTGTCTAGAGTCTCACAGGCTACTCAGAGTACTCACTGATTTCTAAGTCTCCCGTGAATGCTGTAAGAAAGTGTCACAAACTGGATGACATAAGGAACAGAAAGTTATTCTCTTACAGTTCTGGGGTCCAACAACCTGAAATCAAGATATCGGCAGAATTGGTTCTTTCTAAGAGGCTCGAGGGGGAGAATCTGTTCATGCCTCTCCTAGCTTATGGTGTTTTCTGACAAGCCTGGTGTAGCTTGTAGATGTATCACTCCAAATTTATACCTTAGTTGTCTCCAGACCTTTTTAATAGCATCTCCTCTGTGTCCAAATTCTCCTCTTACTATAAGATCACTAGCCACTGTTTTAGGGCCCAGCCTTAATATAGTACAACTTCATATTAAATTGATTACATATGCAAAGATCCTCTTTCCAAGTAGGGCCACATTCACAAGTCCCAGGGCAAATAAAGTTAGGAGATTACGTGATAAAATTTTATAAGACAAATGACTTAATCAATGGAAATAACTTTTCTCAACAACATAAACAGTGAATACATGCAAGGTCTGGTAGCATAGTGGTTACGAATCGGGCTGCTAACCTCAGGGTCAGCAGTTCAAAACTACCAGTGGCTCCACAGGAGAAAGATGAGGCTTTCTACTCCCGTAAAAATGTATAGCCTCAGAAACCCCGTACAAGGTCGCTATGGATTATTGGAGCTGAATCCATGGCACATAACCACCACCACCATACAGTTGGATCTGGCCAGATATACGCAACCACTGTGCCAAAGAGACTGGTCAACTTTAGACAATTCGGGAGGTAGAATATAATCAAGAACTTATGATATTGAAGGAAGAAGTATAAATTGCATTGAAGGAATTGGGGCAAAACAAAATTCAAGGAATTGAAGGAATACCAATTACTATGTTTCAACAAAACAGTACAGTCCTAGAGGT
>NW_006408682.1:6575244-6586772 GCF_000296735.1 Chrysochloris asiatica
GCTACCAGAGCTCCTTGGACCTTCCTGATAACATGTCCAAAATAAAAGATAAAAATCTTGCTATCTTTGCATCTAAGGAGCCTTCTGGTTGCACTTTTCCAAGACATTTATTTGTTCTTCTTGCAGTCCATAGTACTTTCAATATATTCTTCACCAACACTATAATTTAAATGCATCATTTCCTCTCAGTTTCTTATCATTGTCTAATTTTCATATGCCTATGAGATGATTGAAAATAACACGGCTTGGGTCAGATGCACCTTAGTTTCCAAAGTGCCAGTACATCTTATGATCATATTTGCCCAGTACATAAGTCATTTGATTTCTTGACTGCTTCCATGAATATTGATTGTGGATTCCAGCAAAATGAAGTCTTCGGCAACTTTGATCTTTTCTGAATTTATCATATTATATATCCAATTGTGAAGATTTTTGTTGTCTGTACATTAAGGTTCAATCCATTCTGATACCTGTAGTCTTTGATCTCCATCAGTAAGTATTTGAAGCCTTCTTCATATCCAGCAAATAAGATTGTGTCATCTGCATATCATAGGTTGTTAATGACTCTTTCTCCACTCCTGATGCCTTGTTCCTCTTAATTTAATCCAGTTTCTCAGATTATTTTCTCACCATACAGATTGAATAAATACAGTGAATGAGTAGAACCCTAGCGCAGACTTTTCCTGGTTTTGAATCATTCAGTGTCTCCTTGTTCCATTTAAACAACTGCATCTTGGTTTATGTTCAGGTTTCTTCAGGACAATTACGTATTCTGGAATACAAAATTTTCACAATGTTATCCATAGTTTACGATCCAGAAAGTCGAATGCCTTTGTGTAGTCAATAAAGCAGAGGTAAATTTCTTTCTTGTAATACTGGCTTTTAAGCTTAGGTCCATCTGACATCAGCAATACTATATCCCTTCATGTCCTCTTCTGAATACAGCTTGAATTTTTGGCAGCTCCCAGCTGCTGTTCACTTGCAATAGTTTTTAAATTATCTTCATCAAAAATTTTCTGGCATGTGATATTAATGCTATTGTTTGATGATTTCTGCATTCCATGGGGTCACCTTTCTTTGGTTTGGATACAAATATGGATCTCTTTCAATCAGTTGGCCAGGTAACCGTCTTCCAAATTTCTAGGTATAGACAAGTGAGTGTCTCAGTTTGTTGAAACATTTCAGTTTGTATTCCATCAATTCCTAGAGCCTTGTGTTTCACCAATAGCGTCAGTGTCACTTGGACTTGTTTCGTCAATACCATCAGTTCTTGAGCATATGCAACCTTTTGAAATGGTTGATCATCATCCATTTCTTCTTGGTACAGTAAATCTGCGTTTCTTCCTCCTTCTTTTGATGCCTCCTGCATCATTCAGTAGAAACAATCTGAAGCTTGAACCGTTTCTTCAGTTCTTTCAGCTTGAGGAACGCTGACCATACCCTTGTCTTTTGGTTTTCTAACCCCATGTCTACACATTTCATTATAATATTTGATTTTGTCTTCTTGAGCTGCCCTTTGAAAAAATTTTCCTTCTCTTTTATTTCATCATTTCTTATAGTTGTTATAGCTTCTCAGTGTTTAAGAGCAAGTTTCAGAGTCTCACCTGACATCCATTTTGGTCTTTTTTTCTTGTTTTTTTCAAATGACCTTTAGCATTCTTCCTGTATGATGTTCTTGCTGTCATCACACAATTCTTCTGGTCTCTGTTCATTAGAGTCTAATACATCAAACCCATTCTAAATTCAGGGGGTATATACTCAAAGTCATATTTTGGCTCCCTTGTACATACTTTCATTTTCTTTAACTTTAGCTTGGATTTTCATATGAGTAATGGATAGTCTGCTCTGATTGGTTGTCCCCTGACCTTGTTTTGCCTGATAATATTGAACTTATCCATTGTCTCTTCCTACAGAAGTAATCAGTTTGATTCCTGTGTATTTCATCTGGTGACATCCACATGTATTGTTGCCATTTATGTTGCTGTAAAAAGTTATTTGCAATGAATAAGTCATTGGTCTTGTAAAATTCTATCAGGAACTCTCCAGTGTTATTTCTATCACCCAGGCCACTTTTTCCATCTACTAATCTTTCCTTTTTGTTTCCTACTTTCTCATTCTAGTAACCAGTAGTTATCAATGCATCTTGATTGCATATTTGACTAATTTTAATGGTTGTTAAGTTATTGTTAAGTGCCGTTGAGTCGGTTCCGACCCATAGCGACCCTGTACAGGGTTTCCGAGGGTGTAAATCTTTACGGGAGTAGAAAGCCTGATCTTCCTCCCGCGGAGCAGCTGGTAGTTTCAAACCACTGACCTTAAGGTTCGCAGCCCGATTCGTAACCACTACGCTACCAGAGCTAGAATTCTTCAATTTCTTCATCACTTGTTTTAGTGGTTGATGCATACAATTGAATAATAGTGATATTAAGTTGTAGGAGTATGAATATTATCCTATCACAGATAGCATTGTATTTCCAGAATGATTCAAAATGACCAATACCAGTCCATTTTAACTCATTAATGCCTAGGATATCCGTTTTCATGTATTCCATTTCATTTTTGACACCTTCCAATTTTCCTAAATTCATACTTCATACATTCCATGTTTCCATTATTAATGGATGTTACAGTTGCCTTTCCTCATTTTCAGTGTGTCCTATCTGCAACTGAAGGTCTCAGAAGTTTTACTCCATCCATGTCATTAAGATCAACTCTACTATGAGGAGGTAACTCTTCCCCAGTTTTATCTTGAGTGCCATTAACCAGAGGGACTCATCTTCCAGTACTGTATCAGACAGTATTCCAGAGCTATTCATAATGTTTTCAATGGCTAAGGCTTCAGAAGTGGTCCGCCTCTCCTTCTTCCTACTCTGTCTTGGTCTGGGAGCTCTGCTGAAACCTAACTACTCCAGGTAACCCTGCTGGTATTTAAAATACCGGTTGCATAGTTTCAAGCATCACAGCAACACACAAACAAACCATCACAGTATCATAAACTGACAGAGGAGTTGTTGCTTGGAAGATGTTCACTCAGACTTTTATTCCTTCTTGTTGTTGTTAAGTACTGTCGAGTCAATTCCGACCCATAGTGATCCTGTAGAGGGTCTCCAAGGAGCAGCTGGTGAACTTGAACTGCTGACCTTGCAGTTCAAATAGCTTTGCAGTGTGACACATTAACCCACAGTGGCACACCAGCATGATAATACTTCATCTCATGTACTTTGGGCATGCTAATAGGTAAGAGTAGTCCTCAGAGAACAACATCATACTTCATAAAGAAGAGAGCTAGGAAAAATAGAAGAAAAGGAAGACCCTTAACAAGATGGAGTGACATTGTGACTGCAACTATGGGCTCAAATAGCAAGATCATGTGGCTGGTGCGCAAGACCAAGCAATGTTCTTGTTGGTTTGTTGGTTTTATATATTAAGTCACCATGATTCAGAACTAACTCAATGACACTTAAGAACAACATTCTATTCAATTCAGTACTTCTTCTCTGGAAACAGACCACTCAACTCAGAAATAATCACATTTCTCCTATATGACCCTAGGCCTTTCTCGTCTCTCTACAAGCCTTCCCCATCATAGGTGGGCTGATTAGACTCTATTCCATACAATGTGTGTGTGAGTGTTTAAAGAGACTGAGAAATAGCTAATGACTGTCTATCATTGTTCTAGTCCATCCCTCAAACACAACTGAATTAATCCTCTGAGTTTTTGGAACAATTGTTGTTGTTGTTGTTGTTAGGTGCCATCGAGTCAGTACCGATTCATAGCAACCTATGCACTGCAGAACAAAATACTGCCCAATCCTGGGTCAGCCTCACTACTGTTGCCATACTTGAATCCATCAGTGCTGCCACTTGGCCAATCCATCTTGCTGGGGGTCTTCCTCTTTTTCTCTGACCCTCCACCTTACCAAACATGATATCCTTCTCCAGCAACTGGTCCCTCCTGACAATATATCCGAAGTATGAAAGACAAAGTTTGGCCATCCTGGCCTCCAAAGAGCACTCTGACTGCACTTCTTCCAACACGGATCTGTTGGTTCTTTTGGAAGCCCATGGCACTTTCAATATTCTCCTCCAACAGTATAACTCAAAAGCATCAATTCTTCTATGGTCTTCCTTATTCACTGTCCAGCTTTCACATGCATATGAGATTATTGAAAATACCATGGTTTGGGTCAGGCACCCCTTAGTCCTCAAGCTGACATCTTTGCTCTTCAACACTTTAAAAAGGTCTTGTGCAGCAGATTTGCCTAAGGTAATATGTCATTGGATTTCTTGACTGCTGCTTCCATGAGTGTTGATAGTTGATCCAAGAAGAATGAAGTCCTTGACAATTTCAATCTTTTCTCATACTTTGCATTGTTGTCCATAGCTTGTCAGGATCCACACAATCGAAAGCCTTTGTGTAGTCTATAAAGCACAGGTAAACATCTTTCTGATATTCTCTGCTTTATTACTATTTTCCTTGATCTCATTCTTACTTAGAATGAATACTAACTCATGCAATTCTACCAAGATCCAAGTGTCTTATAACTTCTCATGAAGATATTGTAGTGGACTTGAGAATAAGACCTAGTAGGTTGGCTCCTGGTGTGGCGCTGTGTAAGCACTGGACTGCTAACCACAAGGTCTGTAGTTCAAAGCCACAAGCCACCTCTTAAAAACCCTAAATAGGGTCACTATGAGTCATAATTGTCTCGATGACACTTAGCAACAGCATTTAGTTGTACTCAACTCAATGGCAGAGGGATTGGTTCTTTTGTTTTTGGTGTTTTATAATTGCTGAGACTTTCCAAAGCAATATTATGTGACTGTCCTTGCCATTTAATAGTCCTGGAGATGCAGTAGTTAAACTCTTGGCTGCTAACTGAATAGTTGAGCTTTGAACCCACCAGACTCTCCACAGGAAAATGATGAGGCAGTCCACTTCTGTAAAGGCCTGTAAAGGCCTCTGTGGCAGCTCTTCTCTGTCCTATATGGTAGTTATGAGTAGAATTGACTTGAAAGCAATGGGCTTTATCATTATCATTTATCTTACAATTCTGCAGTTTGACAGGATACAGTGATAAAAGCAACACACTCATGATGAATTCTCTTCTAATAAAATGCAAAGTCTTATGAAAAGTATTTTTTAATGATATTTTGTTTTACTAGATGAGATGTAAAAATAAAGAATCTACTACTGCCCATTTTAGAAAGCAATATTTTCATTTTGTTTTGTTTTTTACATAGAGATTTTATTGCAATGAAAATCATTGCTAAAAAAAATTAATACGCAGGTAAGAAATAGCCTCCAATCTTCTGGAAGATGAGGAAGATGCTCTGGCTTTGTTTATCTGATATTATCTTTGCAAAAGTCTAAGAGAAAATTGACATTTACAGAGTGCAGCCTGAATCCAGAAATCTCATTTACAGCATTTGGAGCTTACCCATTAGCCTTGGAATTTGGAAAAGTTCATTATAATTGGGGTTGGAGGGTTAGTTCATGCACTTCATTAACTCCTGTGCCAAAAATCTCTTCACATTAATGATATCTCCACCCACGTTATTACATTTTTCTCTGAAAATTATTGGGCAATAAATGTTTGAACATAACTCACGTGATGCAATAATGGAATTAATGTACGTAGGGATGTAATGGCTTCTTTGATTAATGGATTCTTGGACAACACAGTAGACTGAGAATATAATACCTTTTAATTAGGCGCAAGAACAATTTTCTCTTTCAAATATTGGTACTGCTTACATGGTTTATACCTAACCACAGGTGAGATTTACTTGGAATCTAAATCAAAGTACTTTTCTGGCAAACTGAAAGCTGGGTTTTGATCCATTCTCCTTACCCAGGTCCTAATTTGTTTGCTTTTTCTGATCACATTTAAAGAAGATTCCCATCCCCCTAGCCTCTTTTCCCCAAGGTCTGTGCTAAACAAAGCAAACTCTCTCTCTGACTGTTTAGATGCCCTCTACCCTTACCTCTTCTAATTTGCTTTTCCTATTTCACCCACCACCAAAACCACAGCCTACATCTGCTAGGCTCGGTTTTTGAACAAACTCCTCATGGAACCTGGCTGATTTTAAACTCACGAACTTCTTTTTCTCCATTTTAAAACAGATATTTGTAAAGACTTTTAGATTTTTATCTCCTTTTTTCAGACCATTTCATAGAGGAAAATTGGCATTTTGATCTCAGTTTTGTAAATGTGCAATCAGAGGAATCATCTTATCCAAGGACATAGGGTTCAACTGCAAAGAATGAATTAAAACTATCCTGTCTTTTCTTTAGTCATTCAGCTGTGAATGTGCTTAATGGCCTGCAGTCTGCTGTTGGCCACAGGCCTGGAAAAGCTTTAAAGAGAAAAGAAGTATTCACATGGTGTCAGGCTCTAAGGGGAGGGAGGCTAGGAGGGCAGTACTGGGAGATAGTAGATTGGAAGTGACCAGCTTCAGGAGCTGCTACATTTTCCCTGCATGAGATTTGTTTGTGGGCAAGAAGTGTGGGTGAAGCTCAAAGTCTTACTACTCAGGCTCTCAGAGTCAACCCAACTGATTGAGACTGTACTATAGAATCAGACAAAACCCCTGGGTGTGAACTCAATAGCTAAAGAACACACACACACAGTTCCGGACCTCTTTGGTTATGGCTTCCCTCCCAGTCTAACATTGGTTTGGTATGATCCTTCCCACATACTCCACATGCTCTTTTTCCTGGCGTAGGACATAGGAACTGGCCATAGCTGGGTCTGCTTTGGGTACATCATCTGGAAAATCCAATAGGGGTCAGCAAAATTGAGAGACGGCCTCCCTGGATTGACATAATAACAGTATAAACATGGTAAAGAAATGGTAATGTTTTGTTCTCTTCTACATAAGATCACTACAAGGTGAAATTGATGTGATGGCAACACACAACAGCACCACCAAAAAGTATGTCCCCACAAGGATATTTCAAACACTACTAGACTGCTAACTACAAGGTCAGCAGTTCAAACCCACCAACTGCTCTCAGAAACTCCATACAGGGTCCCTGTGAGTCCGAATCTACTCAACTGCACATAACAAGCACAATAACAATGACTTTTCAGGGATGGGGCGGCTCGGCTCTGTAGTCTTTACTGGGCACTCTGGAGTTACCTTTCTTACTAGCAGCTTTAAGAGTTAATTGCAGATTCTCTATAGCATTGTTAACAGCCATTGATGCTGTAATGACTCAGGGAAAGCACTCACACTTGCAGGGAGTTCGGACCATGACCCTTGGCCATCCTGCTTCTAGGTAAGTTACGGAAATTCAGTGCTCAAATCAAAATCAATTGAACATATAAGTCATTTTCCATGCCAGCTGGGGTCCTGTAAGGAACATGTGAGGAAAATGAGGAACGCAGAGCCAGGGAGATAATAATAAGTATCCAACTCAAATAAACTGGAATAATAGAGCTCAGTTTCATTCAGCTCTTCATATTTCTCAGAATCAGGTCACCCCTTCCTAATTATGACTGAAAGCTACTCAAGCGTGGAATTATCACAGCATTTAAAGACTGCAGATTTTAAGGGGCTGCCATTGTCCTATAAAAATCTGCATGTAGAATTGTGCTCTAAGCTAAGGATGTTTGACCTCTGCTCTACCAAGGGCTCCATTTGCAACCTCCCAGAAGCCCAGTGGCTCTGCTTGATTTGCATGTATATTTACATAAATCTACATATGCTTGGTTTGCAAGCTTAGACCTAGAGTTGATTATGCCTCGTTGGCTCTAAAAGTTTAGGATTGAAAGTAAAGGTGAAGGTTATGGCTAAACAAAAGAGAAAAAATATTTTTGCCCAGCAAATTTAAGAATTTCCTCCTGAGAATAACTTTTACAAATGGAAGTGTACCTAAAGATCAAGTCCTTTGGAAATTGAAAAGCCCTTTAGAAATGTGAGTGAAGGCTGAGTGAACCTCTGAAACTGTTGCCTTGAGGTAATCTTTAAACCTTAAACCAAAATATCCCCTGAAGTCTTAAAGGTAAACTATAGTTTAGTTCAACTAGTAAAGAATCTTTGCCTTGAGCATTGTGATCTTTCAAGATCTGCCAATATGGGGTCAAATTGACAAGAGAAATCTTTCTCCTGCAGAACGACTGGTAGTTTTGAACTGCTGACCTTGAGATTAGCAGCTCAACTCATGAACTCTGAAATTTGAAAAACCCATGTTTAAATTTTGTCCATGCCACTTACCCCATGTGATTCTTGTCAAGTTACTTAAACTCTTGTTAGTTACTTAAATTCTCTATGCCTCAGGATCTATAAAATGACTTAATGACACCTCAAATATTTATTCTAAGGATTAAATGAGAAAATGTCTATAGTATTGATCCATAAAGACCATCTCTTCGGAACTTCTTTCTTTGATAATTGTAACAGTTCTCTTAGTCACTTAAAATCTTACTTTTTTTTATGTTAGAAATTGATTTTTTTTTTTTTAATTTAGACTTGTTGAACAAAACATAAAAATACAGAAAAAGAGAGACCAGAGGTACTAGTCAGAAAGAGGCTAGAGGCGCCTGAGACTATGGTCCTTGACCACCTTCAGGTCTAGAATAGAATTCACCCTGTGGCCCAATTTTCACACAAATGGTAGGGAGGTATGGGGAGGGGGGCAGCAATGCTAATAAGGTATGCTCACATGGAATGATCAACCACTCAAGACCATAAAAGGGCAACATTTGCCTACGGAAAGTATGCAGAAGGGATGAGAAGGAGGGTGGATGGAAAGTCAGAACCACAAGGAGGAGTGGGATAACTCGTTACTAGGAGGGAATTGCAATCATTGAGATGAAACTAGTTATATGATTTATTGAATGTAAACCTGATGATCTTCTCTGTAAACCTTCAATCAGTTCACAATAAAAAGCTCATATCTATTTTAAAAACTTAGACTAAATTCTCATTGATCTGGATCATGGTCATTTCTATGCTATGATTCCCATTCTTCATGCATTAACACCTCTCCTTCCCTGTCATTTCTCCATGACTTAAAAAGTTGAACTCATTTTCATTGGGCCTTTCTGAGATCACAGTTGGCGTCCTTCACTCTGAAGGTGCCTTCTTTATACTGTAGTTTGGGTGGCGTTACTGTACCCATATCTGTGGCTGCTGTGTACCTTCAAGTTGGTTCCAACTCAACACCATCAAGTACAGAGTTTCCAAGGCTTTAAATCTTTACAGGAACAGAGAGCCTCATATTTCTCCTTCAGAATAACCAGTGGATTCATACTCTTGACCTTACAGTTAGCAGTCCAATACCAATAACCCACTGCACTATCAGATGTCCTGTCCTTATCACATGTTGTTGTTGTTAACTGACCCTAATCTCTCCAAAACAATTTTTTCCTGAAATTGTCAAAATGAAGTTTAAATCCATTTCTAACTTGCTGGTTTAACAATTTACATTTACCAGGAGGTATTAAAAAGTTCATATATGTAAATAGTAAAACCAGAGACATGCTATGACATTCCAGAATGAATTCCTGAGAAGTCTTCAAATTACACCTTATCTGGACCCTAAATTATGTGACATAATACAGACTTTAGGCACAATAGATCCTTGAGATTTGCCAGAGATCCATACTAACACATTTAAAGATTCCAAATTTAATGTTCAAAAATTGTTGCATGCACAATGAGAGACAGAGAACAGCTAAACCTCATGAAGGTATAGATGCTCAACAGTGGGCTAGTTTTACTCACAGCAGGGAGCTCTGGTAGCGTAGTGCTAACCCTTAGATTGGCTGTTTGAAACTACCAGCTGTTCCGTGGGAGAAAGATGAGGCTTTCTCCTCCCATAAAGATTTACAGCCTCGGAAACCTTGTGCAGGGTCACTATGAGTCGGAACCGACTCCACGGTACTTAAAAACAACATCATTTTACTGGGTGAAATGATAATCCAGGTCCAACAAAAGCTACAAGAACTGTAATTCCTTACGAACAAACAGTTGAATGGTATGGATGTTGTATTTATATAAAACCCAAAGTTCTGTAGACGTTTATAAAAAATGAAAAACATTGAGTTTCAGTGTGGTAGAATATTAACTACATCTTGTGTCATTGATTAAATTGTGTCCCCCAAAAATACATATTGAAATCCTTGCCATATGTTGCTATAATTTAATCAAGTGATTAACAAAATTGGCCTTGGATAAAGACAATTACTTTCCATAGTGCTATCTAACATAATGGAGTTAATCAGTTGATGTCAAACCAAGGTAAGGTAGATCCTAAATCTAATCACTTCTGAGTTTTAAAAAGATTACTTGTTAAATGCCAACGATTTGGTTCTGACTCATAGCGACCTGTATAGGGTTTCTAAGAAGCTACTGGTGAGTCTGAACCACCAACCTTGGGTTCTAACAATGCAGTCCAATGCATTAATCTGCAATGCCACACCAGGGCTGAAAAAAAAAGCAACACAGATACACAAATACATACATATGGTGGGTCTGGGAGGTGGGGGCAGATGCAGCAAGGAACCAAGGAATGTCCAGGCCTGCCTGAAAGGAAGAAATCAAGAGTGCCAAGAACCTGATTTGGACTTTTAGCTTTCGAAACTGTGAGAAAATAAATTTCTTCTCTTTAAGGCAACTTTTGGGTTGTGTTTTACAGCAAAACAGGGAAACTCAGACACCATGAAATAGGTTAGGGTTTGAAAACAGAAAGAGGGAAAGGTTGCATGTGACAATGTATCCAGCAATAGAAGCACATGATTGCATCAGAGGTGAAGGATCAAGACAGACTAGGCACAACGGAGTGGAGGGTTTACTTTTTTAAAACCTTCATTTGGCATAAATCATTCTAGTATTCAAGAATTACTCCTCCTACATACCTCCAAAACATATTAGTTACAGCTAACCAAGAATTCTCATAATGAAGTGTGAATCCATTCCTCTTGTGTTCATCATGGTGCTAGAGCAGCATCTTATTTTTGCACCAGGAATGGCAAAGACATTCAAAACTGCGTTGTACATTTCAGTTGTAGCAACTGGTAACCCATCCTGGAGAAAGCTGAAAGGTTTGCAGCTTTTTAGAGAATTACCTTTTGCTTTTTTTCTCCATATTAAAACAGCAGTATCTCTTCATCTTTTCATCTCAGGTTTCATTTTCTACTTATTTATGTATTTGTCTCCTTGTTGAACTATACAAATCATAGATCTTCAGATAGCTAGAAGTAATGTGGTAAAAACTATACTGCTTCTATGGGATGAATGATGATGTGTGTATTTTATTTTATTTTTAATGGCAAACAAATAGTTTTTATTTTGTTCTCCCAACCTGGTAAATGCATTCCCCCAGGCAGTATAAAAAGAGAAAAGAGATGTAATAATTGTAGATGCTAGTTTGATGACTAGACATCATAGTAACTAGAGTAGTGGACAGGGAGTGGCTGTGGGGGTTATAGGCCTGGTCTGATCATGATGTAATCAAGAGCATTTATTTTCTTTGCTGAATCACTAACTAGATGGTAGACATGTATTAACTTGGGTGA
>NW_006408682.1:6588026-6615977 GCF_000296735.1 Chrysochloris asiatica
GTAAAATGGAGAAAAGATTGAAGCTATCAAAGAGTTGATTCACTTGGAGTCACCAACACTCATGGATGCACCATTAAAGAAATCAAACTGTGTATTACACTAGGCAAAATCTGCTGTGCAAGACCTCTTGAAAGTGTTCAAGTGCAAAGATGTCAGTTTAGGGTAGTTTCAATGGCCTCATAGGATTGTGAAAATTGGTTTAAACCCACCAGCCACTCCTCAGAACCCAATACAGGGTCACTATGAGTTAGAATCCACTCAGCAGCAATGAACAATACTAGGTTTCTTTTCTATAAGAAGGGTAAATTATACTCCTTTTTTTCTAGTAACATTTTATTGTGATTTGAATGGTTTACAGAACAAATCAGCTTGTACTTGGTCATTAAAAATACAAATATATATTTTGGATATGTTGTTGGATTCTGTTGTCCAGGATTTTGTTGAGTATTTTTGTATGTATGTTCATGAGAACCATTGGAATCCTGGACTTCTGTTGTGGTGCTGCAGGATCAGCACTGGACTGCAAAACCAGGTCAGGAGTTCAAACTCACCAGCTGCCACTTGGAAATCCTACATGGGGTCTCCATGAGTCAGAACCAACTGGACGGCACCACTTTATTTTCATAGTCTCTTTTTTTCTTTCTTAGATGTGCCAGTGATTTGCCAATTTTATTAATCTTTTTAAAAGAACCAAATTCTATTCTTGTCAGTTCTTTCTATTTTTATGTTTTCTGTTTTCTTTTTCATTTATTTCTGTTCTAACCTTTATTGTTTATTTTCTTTGGGTGATTGTAGGCTTCTTTTAGTGTACTTTTCTAATCATTGGAGATGTTGGGTTAAGGTGTTAATTTTTGTCATTGTTTTTTAGTGTATGCATTAAGTGCCATAAATTGTCCTCTGCGCACTGCTTTAGCTGTGCCCCAAAGGTTTTGGCATGTTGTGTATTCATTCTCTTTTAATTCAAAAGATTTATTTCATTTTATTTGTATTGCTTCTAATACCCCAAAGTTTCAAAGCAGGGATTTATTCCATGTATTTGGGTATTGTATATTTTGTTTTCTTTATCTTCGTATTGTTGATTTCCAATTTTATTATGTTGTGATCTAAGATACTTTGTAGCCTTTTTATGCTCTGAAGTTTATTGAGGTTTGCCTTGTGGCATCATATATGGACTATTCTGGAGAATGTTCCATGGGCACTGGAAATATACAGACATATACAGTACACTGTGGTAGAGTATACTGTATATGTATATGTCTATACTGTATATGTATATGTGTTGTTTATATCTTCTGTACCTTTGTTGAGTTTCTCACTAGTTGTTCTGTCCTTCATCAAAAATGATGTATTAAAATCTATTATTATTGTAGCGATGTCTATTTCTCTCTTCAATTATGTTAAAGTTTGATTTATGTACTTTGAGGATTTTTCATT
Organism: Chrysochloris asiatica; assembly: GCF_000296735.1. Lineage (NCBI taxonomy): Eukaryota > Metazoa > Chordata > Mammalia > Afrosoricida > Chrysochloridae > Chrysochloris > Chrysochloris asiatica. The sequence continues at coordinate 6,589,461 of NW_006408682.1, forward strand.
AGGTAAATAGATATTCATTATAGCTATGTCTTCTTATTCAATTGACACTTTAATCATTAAATAATAATCTTGCTGTGTCTTATGCTGTTTTTTCCTTAAAGTCTATTTAGTCAGAAATTAATATTGCCACTCCTACTCTTTTCTGATTGCTGATAGATAGATAGATAGATAGATAGATAGATAGATAGTTGTTATGTGCCGTCGAGTTGGTTCCGACCCAGAGCAACCCTGTATAGAGTTTCCGAGGAGCATCTGGTGAGCTTGAACCACCGACTTTGCAGTTCAAACAACGTTGCAGTCTGGTGCATTAACTCACAGAGCCACACCCGGTCTCTCTCTCTCTATATATATATATATAGATAGATAGATCTATATATAGATATTTCATTCTTTTATTTCTAGGCTATTTTTTTCTTTGTCTTTAAGGTGTATCTCCTATAGACAGCATATTGATGGGCTCTGTTTTCTTATTCCTTTTACTACTCTCTGTCTCGTGACTGGTACATTTAATTCATTTATATTTAGCGTGGATGCGAAAGCTGGACAGTGAATAAGGAAGATCGTAGAAGAATTGATGTGTTTGAATTGTGGTGTTGGAGGAGAATACTAAAAGTGCCATGGACTGCCAAAAGAACCAGTAGATCTGTTTTGGAAGAAGTGTAGCCAGAGTGCTCCTTGGAGATCAAGATGGCTAAACTTCGTCTCTCATACTTTGGACATATTGTCAGGAGGAAACAGTCGCTGGAGAAGGGTATCATGCTTGGAAAGATGGAGGGTCATATTAAAAGAGGAAGACCCCCAAAGAGATAGATTAGCCAGGTGGCATCATTGATGGACTCAAGTGTGGCAGTGGTAGTGAGGTTGGCCCAGGATTGGACATTGTTTCTTTCTGCTGTGCATAGGGTCTCTATGAGTCGGTTCTGACTCGATGGTACCTGACAACAGCAATTGAAATGTATGAGATAATTGCTGTTTTTTTTCTATGCCTTTAGTTGGTGCTGTTAGTTTCTTTGTTCCACATATTTTTCAGTCCTGAATTCTTTTCGTTTTGGGTCTTCCAATCACATCCTTCATTGTTGTTTTAGTGATTCCCAATCTTTATGATATTCTTACTGTTTATTTTGGTGAGAATGTTTATTATTATTATTTATGTATGTCCTGTAATTTAGCATTTATTCTTAAATTTTAAAAGTCCATGCTATACTGAAACTGTCTTGACTTCCTTTCCATTAAGAAGTGCTGTAACTTCACTGTTTATTCCCTTTTTGTACTTTGTGGTTGTCTTCAATTACGAAGTGATATCTTTGGTTCCTTATTTTCAGCCTTCCTCAGAAACCCTAGGGAAGGTTGATATGAGTCTGAACCAACTTGACGGCACTTAACAACATTAACAACAGGTTTATATTACCTCGTATAATTCTCTATCTGGATTGGCTTCTGGATGAAATTGCCAAGTGTATTAATCATGTTGTTGTCTGCTCCTGTTGGTTATATGTCTGAATAATTCCCTTAGTATTTCTTGTAAAGTTGGTCTGGTTTCTACAAATTTCCTTAATTACTGTTTATCTGTAAATGTCATGATTTCGATGTTGTATTTGAGGTACAATTTTTTTCAAATTCTTGTTTGGCAATTTTTTTTTTTTCTTTCAAGGTTTTTTAATATGTCATCCCATTGCCTTAAGGTCTCCATGATTTCTGCTAACAAATGAGAGTTTAGTTTTATTGGTTCTCTTTTGCAGGTAACTTTTTGCTTTTCCTGAGCTGCCTTCAGGATCTTTCCTTATCTTTTATTTTATAATATTTGATTATGATATACCTTGGTGTATCTTTTTTGAATCTATCCTTTGGGGGTTAGTTGAGCTTCTTGAATGCATATCTTCTTATGTTTCATACTAGGGAGGTTTTCTTCCATAAGCCTTAGACAATTTTCTGTATTTTTCTTTGCTTCTTCCTTTTCTGGGATTCTGTTTACACAGACATTATTCTTCTTAAAGATGCCCTACATAATTTTTAGGTTTTATTCATTTCTTTTTTCCAGTTTTGTTTTGTTTTTGTTTTTGAGAAGATTAGTATTGAAAAACTTTATCTACAATCTTGCTAATTTTGTCTTCTATTGATACAGTTCTAGCCCTTTGTTCTTTGAATGTTCTATTTTGGAAATCTTAATACTAATCTTCCAGATTTCTGTGTGAGGTTTCTAACTTTTCATTTGTGTGTTTGTTCTTGTAGCGTTTTCCAGAATTCTTCTAGAGCTTTCTTTGTATTTCTCTTAATTTTGTCTACAGTGTACCTGATCTTTCCTCAATCCATTGACTATTAACCTATAACGTTGTTCTGAATTTCTTATCAGGTAGTTCCAATGTCATTTATTTCGTAGGAAGGAATCTGGCTCTATATTTGCTGTTTCTATATGGTCATTTGTTTGAGCCACTCTGTCTTGTTTCTTCGTGTACTGATGTGGTCTGCTGTCTCTGTGGCTTTGTGGTGACATAGTATTTTATTTAACTGGTGATTGCATGTTTGTGTGTTTTGCCCAGGTTTTTTGTTCGCTTGTGTTTTCTTTTGTTTTTATATACCCGAGTAAGTAGGGAAGATGTGCAACTTTGCTTGATAGTCTGGCAAGATTTAGGCACTTACCACCTGTTTCCTAGTGGATGTGATAGAGTATGGGTGGGTGTGTGCATAGGTCTCTGTTTGTTGGTCATATAGAGCAGTTAAGGACAGGTTGGAATGGTGTTGATCTTCATTTATTATTTATCAAGTGGTGCAGGAGTGAGTGGTGATGTTTGCCTGCTGGAATGTAGAAATTTCTGGTTTGGCTAGGCAATTTAAGCAAGTCAGGTGGAACAGAAAAAAAGAGAAAGAGATGGGAGAAAAGAAAGACAACCAAAAATGCAAATAATAATAATATTAATAACAATTAAAAAGAAAATGTTAAAAACGAGAGTAGGAAAAAAAGAAAGGAAGGAAGCCAAAAACTAGGGAGGGGAAAAAGAGAATAGTAAAGAAAAGAAAAAAGAAAGGGAAGAGGAAAAGAGGAACAAAGGAACAGAAAGAAAAGGGGGGAAAGAAAACTGTAAAAAGAAAAAGAAAGGAAGATAAAGAAAGGCAGCATGGGAGAGAGAACAAGTGAAGCAGATACAAGTGAGGGATGGAGTGGGAAAAGCAGTCAACATAGGTCAGCCTGCTCCTTCAGTTGAGGAGCTGGGGGCAGGGGGAGTAGGGAGTGGGGTACCTGGTCCTGAACAGAGTTACTGCCAGTCTAGGAGTGGCTGGGGAAGGAAGCCTGTCCAGAAATTTGCCTTCTGCTGAGTGAGCCCAAGGAGGTGGAGAGCAGGTGCCTTCAAACATGGGAGTGGCAAACACCCAGTACAAGATCACCAAGGATGCGTCTCCAACATCCAGAAGAGCAGTGGCTATGAAAGGGGGATGTCACTGGCCTCTGGGTGGGTGAAAGTGAGGGCTGGTCAGACTTCTCGTCACCAGGAGGGTATGAGGAACAAGGGAAATATTGTACTTTTCTGGGCACCAGCCACTGGTGTGGGGGCGTGCACAGTCCTGGGCAAGTGGAACCTATTATCTGACCACTTTCCCAATTGGAACACTGTTCACAGAAGTTCAAAATGGTAGCACAGTGTCTGGCCAGTTGATAATGTACTGTTCTGTTTGTTTCCTTGTTCACTCTTCTTATTCAGCTTCTTTTATTCTGCATTTAATTCATTGTTCTGTCCTTTCCTCCAAAGCTCAGGGTTCCAGGATCGTCATTTGTATCTGCTTCACTTGCTTTCACCTGTCCTAGATGGTAGCCTGTCTGTCTAGTTTGCCAACTCTCTGGAAATCTCCTAAATATTTATTCATGAGTAAATAGCTTTCTCATTTTCATGAATTAACACTTTTTCTAAGATAATATAATTCGGAGACATCTATTTATCTGAAGGCTGTTAATTCACTTCACAGTTTCTGTGTTGTTTTGTCTCTTACCAATGCAACTGAGGATTCAGGAAGCATGAAAATGAGAATGCGCATGGTCATCCATCCACCTAGCAAGTCTTCACGAACTTTTGACATAGCAGAGGCACTGAAATATAATGAGTGCGAAGGCATTGGGTACATAGACTGAAGAAAGGAAGAGAACAAAGGCAGTGGTAATATACAAATAGATCATCTTTGTCTTTCTTCTGTGGGGCCCTAGAAGAAATGCTGAGGTGCTGGCAGAATTACTAGTAATTGGACTCAGGATTGTCATAGCTGTGGCTGAATGTAATTTGGGGGGAAAACAATGATAGGGGAGTGTTTCTTTTTTCTGATGCCACGTTTACATTTTGCAAAATAGATTTGACCAAAATAACAACTATCCTGCCAGATCTTACTGAGAAAAATTTAAACTTGAACTTCATTCGAGCTCACATGGAAAACCAGAAGAAAAGAGAGGGAGCTGTTCTCATTTTCAATAAGCCCAGCAGAACATTTCTCTCTAGAAATTGTGTGGCTGACATTTAATAAGAATTACTACACTGGGAATTCATGGAACTTCAAATAAGTCAGGACCAATCTTAATTGGTAGAGAAGATGTACAAAACATGTTGTTACATTCTCTATGGATTTAGCATTATCTAGTGAGGTTACAGTAGGAAAACAATTATTAATGGAGTTGACAATCCCAAACTTAACTTAGAATTCTACAAAGGATCAGGATAAGCCTCTAAAATATTTGCATGCTCCATATATTTATATGCTATCAGAATCTCAAAATTCTTAGTTTTCTCATTAATGTATTCACGTAATAAGCTTATTCAATAAGCATTTAGTCAACATCTACCAGTACCACAGACCATACCAAGTGACCAATATACAGAGACAATTTCCTTTTCTTATGAGCTTAGAGTCAAGGTTATTTTGAGCTTTCCTACTATGACAGAAAGTCTACCTTATAGAAACAAACAAACAAAGACACTTCTCTCAGTGAAGAAATACATTTTTGAACTCAAGTGAAAATTAAGTCGAAAATAGCAGCCAAGATACAGAGAATGAAACTTCCTAGATTTTATTTTTATCTCACAGTACAATTTGGATTTAATAAGACCAAATTATGGATCCAACCTTTAAGTTAATTAGTTAACTTTCCTTTTCTTTCAAGACTATGTTCTTCATCTGTGGATTCAGGCTGACATTTTCTTAAATGTTTACATCCCAGGAGGTAGCAGAAATGCCATAGGAATAATAGTCTACCTAAATATTGTATTTTTGTTTGACAATAACACATAAGAAAGGTCCATGGAGCCCTTCTCTTTAATTTGAGAAATTGTTAATTCCATAAAATTATAGTACTTGGATAAATTTACCAAACTACCTGAGTTCCAGTTCTTTCTCAAGGTAGGAAATTACATTAGCTTCTTCTGATTGCAAAATAAGAGGGTACAGCTTCCTAGAGTAAGGAGTGAACTTGGTCTGGATTTGTCACATGGTGCATGTGATACAGTCTCCCACAAGTGTAAATATTTGACATGCAAACTCCTAAGGATAACTGAACTATCTCAGAGGTGAACACTGTGTGTGGATTTTTGTCCCTTTATAGGACAAAAGTTCAGATATTATTGCAATGTGCTTTATTTGGACTTTTTATCAGTGTACATAATTTGTTTATGTAATTTCCATGAATGTAACTATTTTATTTGGATGCAGACTCTTTAGTCATTAAGAGTCCTACAAATTGCCTTCATCTTTAAAAAATATATATGCATTGCACTAGCAAACATCTACCCCAAATTGTTGTTGTTAAGTGCTGTCATGTCAGTTTCGACTCATAGTGACCCTGTATAGGATTTCCAAAGAGTAAGGTTTGAACCGTTGACCCTGGGGTTAGCAATCCAGTCCTTATCCTAGAGCATCACATCAAAATTTAGTTTATTTTAATGTAGTCACTCCATTTTGTCTTCTTTTGTAATGTATAATGTATGAACAACAACAAAAAATTCATTAAAGACTGTTTAAGCAATCTTGTTCAATGGAGTCCTGCTGTAGTACTGTAGGATAAGCACTGAACTTCTAAGTAAAAGGTTGGCAGTTCAAATCCACCAATCACTTGTTGGAAACCCTACACAGGGTCACCATGAGTCAGAACTGATTCAATAGCACTTAACAAGAACAAGCTAAATGCCAAAGGAGACATAACAAATTAGCAACAGTGCTGAAACTAGAACACAGAGCTTTGGGATTCCAAATTTGTGCTTACCTTTCAGTGAGGCCTGTAATACCCAAATGTAAACATATAGTCTTTATTTTTAGTAACTTATCTGAAATCTTGGAGAAAGGTTTTCATTACCATGAGTCTTGGTGGAATCTAATACCTTAATTTGCTTAAGCCCCATGAAGGTCAAAGGTTCTAAGTGGAATAGGAATGAAGAGTTAATAGAGGACTCTTTTCTCAACTTTCTTAAGTAGGTCACGTTTACATAGGGGGTGATGCACAGTGATCTTTAATGGCACCAAGCTGCCACTCACTTGCTCTGACACTTTATGAAAATTCTTTGTGCCTAAGACAAACCAAAGAGAACTATTTGAAATACAGACTGCCTTCCAAAATTGAGGTAAATTTTCCTGTCTGGAATAGATTGAGATGGTGTTGTTAAGTGCAGTTGAGTCAGGTCCAACTCAGTGACCTGTATAGGGTTTCCAAGGAATGGCTGGTGAGCTTGAACCACTGACCTTGTGGCTCAAACCAACCTTGCAGTCTAGTGTATTAACCCGCAGCACTACACCAGGACTCCAGATTGAGATCATAGGTACTTTTTCTTCAGTTCTCCCAACACAAAACTGATGCTCTCTAGCGATAAATGGGCATTTTGCATTTGGGAGATTTATTGACAACACAATGGAAGATCTGCATAGCATCCTTCTGATACCCATAAAGGTATGGGAGAAGAGCTTCACTTGTTTGAGAATTTGTTATATATTCTGTGTTCTGCTTTCTTAGGATTAAAAAAAAAGGACAATGGCTGGGATCTCAGTTTCTGAGAAGAAAAGCATGCCTACAGCTTATTTACAAGATAGTTGATTAGATAAAATATACATGGTAGTTTTTGGAGAGGATTTTAATCCATTCAGGTTATGACTCAAAAGGTAGGTCGTGTTCAAATGTGTGTATCTGAGAGAGATTGAACAACAGGAATTGTCCACAGGTCTTCAAATGATAAGGAATGAGCCTCAAAGCCCCTTTCTTCCCCATCCTTCTGATCTATCTTCTACTTGACCCATGTACTTTTTATTCTTGCTTAACAGAAAGAGTTTCCCATTATTTTTTTCCAAATTCAATTCACTCTCCTTGCAATCTTGAGTTGTTCCTTTGTATGAGGGTGAGTACTAGACTGCTAACCACAAGACCAGTGGTTCAAACTTAGCAGTTCAAACCCTATATGGAGTCGCTATGAGTTGGAACCTACTCCACGGCTCTTAACAACCACAACAACCTGAGAGTCAGCTACCAGCCACCTGTCAGTTTGTCATGTTACTGTGATGCTGAAAACTTTGCCACTGGCTGTTCAAATACAAGCAGAAAAATTAAAACAAGTCCACAAGGGCCAAAAGATGACCTCGAGTATATCCCACATGAATTTAGAGATCATCTCAAGTACAAAACTGATACATTGAACACTGATGATTAAAAGTCAGGGAGGTTGTGGGATGACATTCGGGACATGATTCATGAAACAGCAGAAGATCATTAAACAGACAAGAAAAAGCAGAACAAAATGGATGTCAGAAGACACTCTGAAACTTGTTCTTCAGTGTACATTAGCTAAAGTAAAAGGAAGAAATGATGATGAAAAGGAGGGGAACAAAAGATTTTCAAGGGCATTTCCAAAAGAAGAAGTGAAGTATCACAATGACATGTTCAAAGATCTGAATTTAGAAAACCAAAAGGAAAGAACACCATCAGTATTTCTCAAATTGAAATAACTAAAGCAAAAATTCAAGCCTTGAAATTGTACTATTGAAGGAACTTATGGTTGAAATAGTGAATGACACATGATGCATTAAAAGAAGGCAGAATAAATTCACAATCACTGTATCAAAAAGAAGTGGTTGATATTCAACCTTTTCATGGATTAGCATATGATCATATGACAGGACTAGGGGAAGAAGTCCAAGTTTCTCAGAAGGCTCCAGAAATCGATGGAATTCCAATTGAAATATTTCAACAAATGGACGCAGTGCTGGAGGTGTTCACTCAGCTATGCCAAGAAATTTGGAAGACAGCTATCTGGCCAACTCACTAGAAGAGATCCCTATTTATGCCCACTCCAAAAAGAGGTAATCCAATAGAATGTGAAAATTCTTAAGCAATATCATTAATATCAAACACACATAACATTTTACTGAAGATAATTTAAAAATGATTGCAGCATTACATCAACCATAAACTGCTAGACATTTAAACCAGATTGAGTAGATGTGGAACAAGGGATGTCATTGCTGATATCAGATGGATATTGACGGAAGGCAGAGCATACTACAAAGATATTTACATGTGCTTTATTAACTATGCAAAGGCATTAAAGGGTTTGCATCATAAAAAAATTATATGGACAACATTGAGAAAATAGGAATTCAAGAACACTTAATTGTGCCCATGTGAAAGCTATGCATAGACCAAGAGGCAGTCCTTCAAATAGAACAAGCAAAAACTGCTTAGTTTAAAATCAGGAAAGGTGTGCATCTGGTTGTATCCTTTCACCATACTTATCTAATCTGCATGCTGAACAAATCATTTTAGATTGGAAGAAGACTCATTAACATCCTGCATTATAAGGATGATACAACCTTGCTTGCTGAAAGCAAAAAGGACTTGAAATATTTATTGATGAAGATCAAAGACTACAACCTTTAGAATGCATTATACTTCAACATAAAGAAAACAAAAATTTTCACAATTTGACTGGTAAGCAAAATAACTGGAGAACAAAAATCGTAGTTGTTGTTATTGTTTTCAAGTGCCATTGAGTTGGTTCCAACCCATAGAGATCCTATATAGGGTTTCCAAGAAGCGGCTGGTGAGCTTGAACCATGGATCTTGCGGTTCAAACAACTTTGCAGTCCAGCACATCAACCCACAGTGCCACACGAAAACAAATATTTTCACAACTAGACCAGTAGACAAGATAAATGGAGAAAAGATTGTTGTAGTCAGGATTTTATTTTTCTTAGATTCACAATCAATGCCTATGGCAGCATTAGTCAAAAAAGAATATGACATATTGCACTGGGAAAATCTGATGTAAGACGTGTTTATTGTGATAAAGCAAAACGTTGAAAACTAAGGTGAGCCTGACCCAAAGCCATGGTATTTTCAACTGCCTCACAGGCATGCTAAGGATGGACAATGAATAAAGTGAATAAAGAAGACTGGAAAAAAAGGGCTGCCTTTGAATGATGCTGCTAGTGAAGACTATTGAATCTACCATGGACTGCCAGAGGAAAGAATAAATCTGTGTTGAAAGAAGTACACCCAGAATGCTCCTTAGAAGTGAGGGTGACAAGACTTCTCCTCAGATGCTTTGGACATGTTATCAGGGGGAACCAATCCTTAGGGATGACCATCATGCTTGGTAAATTGGAGGGTCATCAGAAAACAGGATGATTCTCAATAAGATAGATTGAGACAGTGGTTGCAACAGTGAGTTCTGAAATGACAAAGACTGAATGAGTACAGTAAAGGCATGGGCATTGTAGTTCTGGTGTACATAGAGTCATAATGAGCAGAACTGATTTGAAGATACCTAACAATGATAATAACATGTGTTCTTTTAAAAACAAAAATTGGGATCTTGTTTACATATCAAACTCCCATTATTCTTTGCAATCATATGTATTTTTATTATCACCATTTAATTTCCATGTAGAGCAAAAGAAAATAAATTTAGTCACATACTAAGGGCCACAACTCTTAAATCACTAAGACTTCAGGAACACTAGCTAATTTCTACTGTTACCTTATTCAGTTACTAAATGAACTTCTAAAAACATGTAAGAGACTGAGAGCTAAAACCCTGAGACATCCAAACTTCACATTTCATTAATAACTCTTACAAAGTATTAATCACATAGATTCAACAAACATTTTGGGAAGATATGTCATATCACAACTTAATGACAAAAACACTAAAGTAATGAAAAAAAATAGCCTACATCAAAGCACATTTTTGCCTATAAACAGATGAGATATAATAACATATTAAAAACATACTTGTTATTATATAATAACATAGAATGCAATTACAGTAATTAGTATGGCTCATGTAAAACCAAAAGGTCATTAAAACAAGAGAGAGAAAGAAAAGACCAAAATGAATAACAGAAGAGACTTTGAAACATGCTCTCCAGCATAGAGTTGCTAAAGCAAATGGAAGAAATGAAGAGATGAAACAGCTGAACAGACAATTACACAGGGTGGCGTAAGAAGACAGAGTGAAGTACTATAATGAAATGTGCGAAGACTCAGAGTTAGAAAACCAAAAGGGAAGAACATGTTCAACAGTTCTCAAACTGAAAGAAAAATATCAAGCCTCAGGTTATAAGGAGTTCTGGGTAGGACTGCAGGATAAGCATTGGACCGCAAGGTTAATTTGAACTGAAAGGTCATTGGTTTGAACTCACCAGCTGCTCCTCGGAAACCCTATCCAGGGTTGAAAAGAGTCGGAACCGACAGTACTTAACAGCAACAGTAGGAAAAAATGATGCGGAAAGCATCAAAAGAAGATGAATACATATTCACTGTACTAAAAAGAAATGGTTGATGTTCAACCATTTCAAGAGTCAATGGTATTGAAGGAAGAAGTACAAGGTGCACTGAAGGCATTGGCAAAGAACAAGGCTCTGGGAATTGATGGAATACAAATTGAAATCTTTCAACAATATCATGCAGCACTGGAAGCACTCACTCATCTATGCCAAGAAATTTAGAAGACAGCTAACCAGCCAACTGATTGGAAGAGATTTATATTTTTGCCCATTCCAAAGAAAGGAGAGCCAAAGGGATACAAAAAAATAATTGAACAATATCATTAGCATCACATGCCAATAAAATTGTGCTGAAGACAATTTAAAAATGGTTCTAACAGTATAATAGGGAACTGCCAGAGGTTCAAGCTGGATTCAGTCAAGGACAAGGGAGAGCATTGTTGATGCCAGATGGATCTTGGCTGAAATCAGAGAACACCAGAAAGATATTTACCTGTGTTAATTGACTATGCAAAGTCTTTTGATTTGTGGATCATGACAAGCTATGAACAACATTGCAAAGCATGGATATTTTAGAACACGTAATTGTGCTCACAAGCAATCTGTACATATACCAAGTGGCAGTTGTTTGAACAGAACAAATGGACATGGAATGATTTAAAATCAAGAAAGGTGTGTCCCAGGGTTGTATTCTTTCACCATACTTATTCATTCTGTATGATGAACAAATAATCTGAGATGTTGGATTATAGTAAGAAGAATGTGGCATCAGGATTGAAGGAAGATTCATTAACAACCTGTGATATGCAGACGATAGAACCTTGCTTGCTGAAAATGAAGAGGATTTAAAATCCTTACTGATGAAGATCAAGAAAACAGCCTTCCATATGGGTTGCACCTCATTGTAAAGGAAAAAAATTCTCACAAATGGACCAATAAATAACATAATAAATGGAAAAACAAATGAAGTTGTCAAAGACTTCATTTTGCTTGGATATACCATCAACACTCATGAAAACAGAAGTTAAGAAACTTAATACAAGTCAAATGTATTAGGTAATTCAGCAGCACAAGACCTCTTTAAAGTGTTCAAGAGCTAAGACATCAGTATGAGTACTATGATGTGCCTAACCGGCATGCCTCGTATGCATGTGTAAATTGGACAGTGAATAAAGAAGACCATAGAAGAATTGATGCATCTAAATTATGGTATTGGAGAAATTAAAATACTATGGACTGCCAGAAGAACAAACAAATCTGTGTTGGAAGAAACACAGCCAGACTGTTTTTTAGAACCCAGGATAGTGAGATATTATCTCTCATTCTTCAGACATGTTTTTCGGAAGAATCAGTCTCTGGAGGAGGACATCAGGCTTGGTAAAGTGGAGGGTCAGTGAGAAAGGAGATTACTGACAATGTGGCAGTAGCAATGGGCTTAAGCTTAATAACAATCGTGTATACGGTGCAGGATTGGGGAGTGTTTCGTTGTGTTTTACATAGGATTGCGAGACTCAGAACCAACTCAACAGCACCTAACAACAACAATATGTAATAAGATGTTCTTAGGTGGCAAAAATGAATAGGCCCTTGACTACTAGGTGGAAGGCTGGTGCTTTGAATGTACCTAGAGGCGCCAGACTATCTAGTTATGAAAGGTCACAGCCTTGAAAACCCTAGACAGCAAAACTGTACTCTGCATACATAGATCAAAAATAGTAATAATCTGCTTGACATCAACTATCAGTAGCTTGTACTTTTACTATTCAAATTCACTAGCCACTCCTCAGAAACCTTAGAGAAGGTCACTAGGAGTTGGAACCAACTTGAAGACACTTAACAACAACCACAACAACAATCAATGGTAGCTATTGTTATTAATGAATAATATAAATTATTATGGCATGCTCTGTATATGAAGTCCTGGTGTGGTGCTGTCGGATAAGCACTAGGTTGCTAATCACAAAGTTGACTGTTCAACCTACCAGCCACTCCTTGGAAACCCTACACAGGGTCACTGAGTCAGAACTGACTTGATGGCACATAAAAACAACCAACACTATATACACATTATAATTCATCCTTTAAAAGAAAGCAAAAACTTAAAGGATAAATCCTATGATTGTTCTTATTTTACAAATGAGGAAATTAAAAGAGTTCGGTTTGTGATTTATTCAACAACACAGTTCTCAAATGATAGAATTCATATCAAGTCTATATGATTCAAGCATCACACTGACTTTCAAATCAATCAAGCATCAATTTAGGCTGAAAAGAAGGAATTTTTTTTTGAGGAAATGTTGATACAAGAAGAGGGTTAATTGGGAACAGTATTAGGCTACTAACTGATTAGAAGCCAGCAGCCTGTCTCTGGGATAAAATATAGCAGCCTGCTTCCATAGAACCTGCAGCCTTAGGAAAACTGTAGGACAGCTCTCCTCTGTCCTTTAGAGTCACTACGAGCTAAAATCAAGTCTAAGACGATGAGTTCGGATCACATGGTATTGCTGTGGTTAGGTCCCTTTAAGTCAGTGACCCTAGTCTGCACAACAGAACACAACACTGCGTTGTTTCTCACCATCCTCACAAGTGTTATTATGTGTGAGCCCATTGTAGCAGCAGCCACAGTGTCAATCTGCCTCTTCGAGGGTCTTCCTCTTTTCTAATAACCCTGTGCTTTACCAAGCATGATGTCTTTATACAGGTAATAGACCTTCCTGAGGACTCCTGGTCAGGCATTGTAGTATCAGCCCTGGACTGCAAACCACAAAGTGGGAGGTTCAAACCCACACACTGCTCTTCAGAAACCCTGTACAGGATCGTTGCACAACAGTGCTAACGAAAACAATGGCAGTCCCTCCTGATAACTTGTCTAATGTTCGGCGACAAAGTCTTGCCATCCTTAGTTCTTTCTATACTTCTTCCAAGATAGATGAGTTCTTTCTTCCAGCAGTCCATAATTCTTGCACTATTCCTTATTGACACCATGATTCAAACAAATCACTTCTCAGGTCTTCTGTGATGCATTGTTCAGGGCTCAAGTTTTCAATTGCTTTGGTTTGAACTACAAAAAACAACAGACGGTGAGAGCTGCAACACATCTCATGTATCAACTAGCCAGCATCTCCCAAAGTGTAGTACCCATATGTGAATTGTTATCATGCAACAAAAATGCAGGGAATGATCTGGGATCAAATAGGTTTGGGAAATGTTGGCATAAAGAAAGATAAGACAGTTTCTCTACTCCAGTGTTGTCAGACTATGAATATACAGATGTGCATCCTTACTATCCCATCAGGAATACAGTGAAAAGTGATTTCCAGATGCATCTGACTGTGGAATCTTGTTTACAGAGCATGTATTGGGGATACTGACAGGGGTTATCTACATCTAGTCTCTTTATTTTATAGAAGAGGAAAGCAAGGCCCAGAAAATTAAAGTCATTTGCCAAAGATTGCTTAGCAGTAGAGCAAACACTAGAACCTAAATATCCTTATCTGAAATTAGTCTTTCTATTTATTTTTGCATTCTTGAAGAGATAATAAAATTCAAATAGTAATTATATAATTTTGCCTTTTATTTCTAAGAACGCTTCCACTAAAAATACCACAACTAACTTTAGAGAATTAAACACATTAATAATAATGAAATGATTTCCCCATAAAATAGAGAATGAAATTACTTCCACATTCTAATAGGAATATGAGTGGCTTTTTTTTTAAAAGTGAGAAATCCCCAAACAAATTTCTTTGATATTTCACTCATTATTTTTATAATTAGGCATTCTTTATCCATAATTTAGCTGGTCCTGGTAGTTATTTCCAAATAAGATTAATATTTTTGCATTTTATAGATAAGAAGCCACTCAGATGTGGCAAAAAAAAAACAAAAACCCAACAAAACTATTCTTAAAAAAAAAAAACAATGAGGCTTGCTAAGTGATATTTAGAATTTCTCAAAATGTCGGAAAGAAAGAAATAATCACAAATGCGTAAGAAATATCAAATTTGTTGTCAATATGAGGAAACTAAAGGAGTGTGAGAATGAAATTGTAGTATCTCAGTCACCGAGAAGATACTTTTCTAGCTGCAAGGATTTCAGACTTTTAGCCAAGAGTGGTTTATATCTAGTACTTTCTTGGTAGTTTACAAAAGAAAGAGACTTTAGAATGTGAGTACAAGTTTTTCTTTAAAAAGAAAAGATCATTGTGTGCTATTATTGTTGATGTTCTAAATGCATTGATCACAGGCCACTGGAGCAGATGATAAGTATCTTCACTTGTGCAGACTTTGCCAGGCATAACAACTAATGGCTAGAAAACCATAAACCGAATAGTCAAGTAAGAAAGGCTTCTTGTGAATTCCTTGCTGCAATGGGAAGTGAACATGTATTACCTATTTTCTGGTTTTATTATGAGAGACATTTTTTAATCCATATAGTTGGAGGAGTGTAGTAACCTTTCCAAGTAATTTGATGCTAATGATCACAACACAGAGGGGCAAGGAGTTGTTTTCTGCAATTGGGTAGTGAATACAGAAGTTTTGTTCCCTCAGGCCTTCAAAGTCTTCCTTTTTCTTAGGAAGTCATACCATTACCATCTAAATGAAAAATCACCAGCTATCTGGTAGTGTAGTGGTTACTAATCAGGCTGTGAACTGCAAGGTCAGTGGTTCGGAAGTACCAGCTGTTCTGTGGGAGAAAGATGAGGCATTCTGTTCCTGTAAAGATTTAAAGCCTCAGAAACCCTGTACAGGGTCACTATGAGTCAGAACGAACTGACTCCACGGCATATAACAACAACAACTAGCCTAGAAAATGATCTTTTCATTCCATTTTTCTCCACGAAATTTTTGAAGCTCCTTTGTATGTGTCTCACAGTTTCTTTTTTTCAATACACAACAGAACATTAAAGCTATTTAAATAACGTTAGTGTGGTGCTATAGGTTAAGCACTGGACTGCTAACTAAAAGGTTCGCAGTTCAAACCCACCAGCCACTCCTCAAGGTTGTTTTGAGTCAGAATCAACTCGATAGCACTTAAAAACAACAGTGTCTATAAGTTAAGGTACACTCTAGAATATTTAGTTTTGTTTAGGTTAAAAGTGTATGTGCTTTGTACAGATCCTCACTAATTAAAAGGTTATTGGTTCAAACCCAGCCAGAGGCATTTTAGAAGAAAAGCTTAGCAATCTGCTTCTAAAAGATCTTCTTGTTGTTGTTGTGAAGTGCCATCGAGTCAGTTCCAACTTATAGTGAACCCTGTACAGGGTTTCCAAGGAGCAGCTGGTGAGCTTGAACTGCCGACCTTGCAGTTCAAATGACTTTGCAGTCTGGTGCATGAGCCCATAGCGCCACACCAGGACTACAGGTTATAGCTAGTGAAAATCCTTTGAGTTCAGTTCTACTCTGACACATGTAGGAATGCCATGATTTGGAAACAACTTGATGAGATCTGGTTTGGTTTGGTAAATATCCAATTTTAAAATAGGCCATACTTTTTTAAGATAAAGCGGTCCTGCCAGTGTATTGTGAGTCCTGACACGAATTACTTCTGATTATAAAAACAGCAGAACTCACTCAGAGACCCAAACACGTGGAAAAAAGATACCAAGAATTGAATGCCAAGGAACTCAAAGAAACTCCAAGGATTGGTGGCAGCTACTAGATGCTGAGGGGTTGTGGTGTAGCACTGGAGGATAAGCGCTGGAGCACAAAATCAATTCGAACTGAAAGGTCAGTGCTTCAAACCCACCAGTCGTTCCTCGGAAATCCTTGACAGGGTTGCTATGAGTCAGAACTGCCTGGACAGCATTTAACAACTACAACAACTAGATGCTGCAATAGATACGTTAATTCATTCAAATGGTATTTTGTGTGTGGGTGTTGCAATAATATTTCCCATTTTCTGGTACTTCGGTTACACAGTGACAGGAAGCATTTATTGGGAATTTGTGACAAAAAAGGTTGGTTTAGAAAGAATTCCTGTGAGGGAATGTAATGATGTGTTTTAGGCTTGTTATGCATGGCCATCTTGAGCGTTTTTGAAATCGACATTAGTTCCATCGCTCATGCTTAAAATAGCATGTTGTTGTTGTTGTTGTTTTCAGTTGTCATCCAGTCAGCTCTGACTCATGGGGACCCCAGCTCTAAGAGAATGAACACAGCTGGGACTTGCGCCAGCTTCATGATCCTTGGCATGTCTGAATCCTTTGACTCGTATCTTTTAAGATTAAAAACAACAACACTTGTGAAGGAGACAAAAGTGTTTATATCTGTGCAGGTGGGCAGGGAAAAAGGACTTAGACCAAAGTGTTAATAATTGATGTTTAGAGACTTTTAAAAAGTGAATTGCCAGAAAATGTGTCTAATCACAGAACTTAAGATTTGAGATGTGAGAAAATCATGAATCTTGTAATACAGTATTCTGGCCACTGACTTGAATAACATACCAGGATACGTCCAAAAGTATTGCTACTAGGATTCCAGTTTATCCACGCACAGGTTTATTCTAAACAAAATGTGTTTATACATGTCTCTGCAATCCGTGGATGGTTGCAGACAAGTTCTTTTAGGAATACACTTGTCTTTGTTGTAGCTGTTAAGTATCGTCTAGTCAATTCCAACTCATAGCAACCCTGCGTAGGATTTCAGAGGAGTAGCTGGTGGATTTGAACTGCCGATCTTGCAGTTAGCAGTTCAGTGCATATCCTACAGCACCACACAGGACTCTTAGACTTTTTAGGATGCCATGGGGGAAAAAAAGTCCATTCTAAAAAGGAACTTACAAGGGTATCAATTGGAGTCGTTAAATTCAATACAGAGAGGTCAGCTGAGAAGGCTGTGGCAGGTGTTTTTTGGCATTCTAAAAGGGGTAATTTTGACAGAAGTTTTTGAAGGACATAGGATGATCACAGAGGCTTATTATGAAGAAGTTTGAAGAAAATTGAAAACTGCAGTAGTGAATAAAAGGCCAGGGAAGTTGCACTGAGAAATTTTTTTCCCCCCATCAGAACAATGCACCTTACCATTCATTGAGAGTAGCAAGGGCTTTCATATAAGAATTTCATTGGGAAACCTAATCCATCCACTTTTCAGCCCTGATCCTGCACCTTCAGACTTCTTTTTGTTCAAGAAACTCAACTATCATTTCAAAGGAACATGAACTGAACCCCATAAGGATGCCCAAACTGCCCTTCTGACAAGGTATAAATCACAGAACACCGTGTTCTTCAGAGAAGGGTTAGAGAGATGAGAACACCACCTGCAGAAGTGTACTTACCTAGATGGAGGATGTGTCAGGAAACAGTCGATTCACATTTTGATAATTTTGTTTAATAAAGGTTTCTATGATTTAGTACGGGCATTTTTTATTTTTATGTGTAAGGAGGCCTGGTGTGGCACTGTGGGTTAATGCACTGGACTGCAAGGTCGATTGGAACCGCTAGGTTGAGGACTCAACTCACCAGTCACTTCTTGGAAACCGTATACAGGGTCGTTATGAATCAGAACCAACTCGATGACACCTAACAACAAAAGCAACAACATATCTTTAAGGTCGCTATCACAGTTTTTCATTTAATTAGGTTCCCTAGACTCCTGAGTAGTCCTGTTTTCTTCTAAACTTACAAAAGAAATAAAGGCAAATACCCAACCCAGGTCTTAAATTTCTAACCAATTATAAGGGGCTTCAAAAAATATGTGAAACAATTCCTTTCTCTTTGAATTCCATTTTTTCACAGATTTTTTAAGCCCCTTTACATGGTTACTGTGTAATCAACCATCTGTTGGTTCTCAATAAATACTTGCTCATTGAGTGATAAGTTTCCGACCTCAACTTTTAGCTTCAATCATTAAACCTCTTTTCATTCTCAGAGCTCTCTTTAAACTTTACATATTTATTCTTCACATTGAGTATTCATCTGGTGTCCCTTCAAGTCATTCTGTTATTTCAGACACTACCTTAGCAGAATTTCTTAGTGCCAAAGAGACATCATTTTTTTTTTTTTTTTACAACTTAGAAGGGAGATTGAGAATCCTAAGTATGCTACCAGCCCTGGGACGTTTGCCTAGTGACCTAATTTCATGGGAATTTGCCAGGCTTGCTCACTGGAAAAAATTCAGTCCTATTCCTTCAGTCCCAATGGGTTATTCAGCTGACACTCCACACAGCAAGCCTTCTCACTTTGTTCTGACATTCAAGGTAGTGTCCCCTTAATATTACCCTTTTCTAATTTTGCTGTAGCAAATAAATTACAAGAAATAAAGTTATAAATAATTTCTATGGCTTAGATAAATTTATACAATGCAAAGATCAAGTGGTATTTCATACACTGAATTATGACGTGTACTTGTTTTTCATTACTCTAGTCTTCCGTCACATGCGTTTTGAATAATTTTAGAGAGTTTTCAGGTTAATTCATCCAGTGTGTTATCAAGGCCTTTTTAATAAAAGACAATTGACTTATTGTTTAAAGTGGCCATTTATGCAACTTCTTTTCTCCTTTTTCTCCACTAACTCCTTCTCAAATCAGATCTAAAGTTATTTCAGACAAGACAGTCAATTTGATATGGTCGTGTATTGATCTGACATCCTCTTCAGAAAACCAGCACCAAAGCCGTGTATTTTGGTGTAGTCAGAATTGTACTTTAATTCAGTTCTGTCTATGAGCTTATAACCTTTTCTGAAGAATACTTTGTAGTCTTTTTTGCTTTCCCTCTTCAGAAAGCAAAAGTGATGAAGTTCTGACTGTCTAACTTATACATAGGCTGCCCAGGGACATCAATGAAAGAAAAGTAAACATATTCTGTTAACTCAAATATTTTTCTAAATAATTAGGAGATTTTAATAAGTGTCCATCCGGTGCTTTCAGTTTCCCCACAGGCATTCCGGCATTTTTTGAGGTGAATAAGATGCTACAGTTGCATCAGGGGAGAAGACCTTGTGCTCACTACAAATGCCCTTCAATTCATGCAGAGGCTACAAATGTCGCTGGGCACTGCATTTTGGAAATTGACCATTTGGCATCAATGCCTGCGGTAATTGAAGTTTGACATCGTTTTGTGGAATATCTTTAAATGCAGAAGTGATTCATATTTTTAAAGAACCATAGGTTTTCAGAAGGTTCTAATTTGGGCATCTTAAGTTTTTTCTAAGTTGATTTCCAAATTCATTAAATTGCCTATGGCTTCTGAGGAATAAAGGGATGATGCTAGGTGACCTCGAATTTACAATATATCTCAAAAGACTTGAAAAGTATTAGCCTCTATAAATAGCAACTAAACTGTTGTTGTTAAAGTAGAGTCAGTTTCAACTCACAGTAAACCTGTAAAGGGTTTTGAAGGAGCAGGTGGTAAATTTGAACCGCCAAACTTGTAGATCAGACTGACCTTGTGGAACAGTGTTTTATTCTGCAAAACATGAGGCCTCCTTCCATTTAACTAGTAGGATTTTTTTTTCAGCTCTGCAGGAGAAAGATGAGGTTTTCTGCTGCCAAAAACATGTACAGTCTCGGAACCTTATACAAGGTCACTGTGAACTGGAAGCGATTTGATACACTTCAGCAACAAGAAGTAGAATTAAGCCACCTCATTGGCTGTCTTCCTCTCGGTATTATGAAAATTTTAGAAACAAATTTCCAACAACAGGGAACTTTTTTTGTTTTTATTTTGTTCGATATTTTTTACCAAGGTTTTCATATTATAAAAAAGGAAGACCGTCTATGAGGTGGACTGACACAAGGGCAGTAACAGTGGGCTCAAGCTTAGGAACAATTGTGAGCATGGTACAGGACCTGGCAAAAGATCTCTTTAAAGTGTTCAAGAGTAAAGATAATACTTTGAGGACTAACATGTACCTGAGCCAAGTAATGGTATTTTCAGTAGCCTCATATGTATGTGAAAGGTGGACAATGAATAATGAAGAATGTAGAAAAACTGATGCATTTGAGTTATGATGTTGGAGGAGAATATGAAAAGTATCTTGGGCTGCTGAAAGAACAAACCAGTCCGGGTTATAAGAAGTCCAGCGAGAATGCTCCTTAGAAGCCATGATGGCCAGACTTCACCTCTCATACTTCGGACATGTTTTTAAGAGGGACCTGGTGTAGCACTGTGCACCAAAGCACTGGTCTGCAAGGTCGGTTTGAACCACAAGGTCAGCAGTTCATACTCACCGACTGTTTCTTGAAAACCCTATACAGAGTGGCTATTAGTTGGAACCAACTCAACAGCACTTAACAACAACAATCCCTAAGGAAGACATCATGGTTGGTAAAGTAGAGGGTCAACAAAAAAGAGGATGACCTCCAATGAGATGGATTGGCACGGTGGCAGCAGTAGTTGACTCAAGTATTGCAGTGATTGTGATGTTGGCACACAACTGGACAATATTTCATTCTGTTGTGCATAAGGTTGCTATGAGTCAGTGCTGACTTGATGGCACCAAACAACAAGGTATAAAATGTTAGACAATGAAATAATGCGTAGCTACTAAACATTTTAGAGTCCTGGAGTGGCTCTGTAGTATAAGCACTGGAATGCTAAACACAAGGCCTGCTCCCTTGGAAACCCTACAAAGCAGGGGTGGGGAATCTATTTTCTGACAAAATTTATAACTTCATTTACTGGCTACACAAAATTATCAACTTAACAATTAACCTGTTATATTTGGTGATACATTTAATTAACTCACCCCTAATATGATGATTGGAACTGAGGTCTCCTTGGCAGGTCCAGACCAAATGATTTTACCAGCCTTATATGGCCTTGGGCCAGACGTTCCCAACCCCTACTATGAAGGGTCACTATGAGTTGAAACCAGTTTGATGGCATTTAATAACAATAACAATTAACAACATTTAAGTATTTAATATTAAACATTTTGTTATGCTTATTAACATGGAAAACTCTTCCCAATATATTTTTTGAAATAAAAAAGTAGAACAGCTTCTATAATGTGATTTTTTTTTTTTTTTCCGGAAAAAGCCACGTATTAAGATGGCCAATATATCCGTGATGGTATTTAAAATTTTTCTCCTGCTTTTTCTGTAGTAACGATGTAACATTTATACAATAAAAGGAAAGTAGTAAAAAGGAGGCATTAAAACTCATAATAAAAATATTTCTCCTCCTTCCTTAGGAATTTAAAGTGAAATGGAATGAAGTGGTTACAACGTTAAATAAGAATGCAGCAGTCCACTTCTCCTGCTATAACATGAGACAGCAGAGAAAGAGGTAGAGCACTGAGGAGAAAAACAACACAAGTGAACAATCTCCTATAGTTGAAAGACAGAGCAGTAGTTCTGTGTAGCTCCTCAGGCCCCAGCCACAAAGGTGTGGAGTGGACTATGTGAAAGGAGAATGGGAAAGAGTCCATAAGTTCTAAGCACCAATAAGCAGAACAAATTTTTAAGATGTTTGCCTGTAGTTGAGTTTCCAGAAGGAATATCAGTGCTTTCATGTCTCAAGAAAACATAAACGTACCAGTGTACAGACTCACACACCTCCTGGTTGTTGTTGTTAAGTGCCATTGAGTCTATTCCAACCCATAGCGACCCTGTAGAGGGTTTCCGAGGAGCAGCTGGTGAGCTTGAATCACTGACCTTGCAGTTTAAGCGGCTTTGCAGTCTGACGCATGAACCCACAGCGCCACACTAGGACTCCCTGGTTACAGTATCTCAATGTCTACTTCATAGAGAACATAGAGACCGTCAGATGAGAATTTTGTCAACTTGCTTTTTTGCCTTTTATTCGTACAAAAAATAAAAAGAATCTTCTTTTAAAAATCAATGTCTTCACCTCTGCTCTAACCTCTATTTTCTCTCATTTCCTGAAGAAGCTTGGGTTTTGTTGTTTTTTGTTTTTTTTTTTAGGATATTTCAATAATTAAGCAAATATAAGTAAACATTTGGGGACTTGTGAGCTATTTCAGTTCATATAGACATTTTGTGTCAAGGGAAAAAAATATATATATATGTTGAATCTAAAATGTAAATTAAAAGAATCAAATGTAATAGGTTAAGGATATATAAATTGCAATATTATGTCAGCATAATTTAAATTTAGCATTCATAAACATTTTATTCCATTTGAAAACAATTTGTGAGTTAGATGTATTCAATTTTCTAAAATTTCAGAGTATATATATTGATAGGCAATAAATCTCCTCAATCATAACCAAGAAACCAATTGAGACAGAAACAGATGATAATCATGGAACCCTGAATATCAAAGAGAAGAATAGATAATTAAATCAAGCATCAACTGGAAAAAGAAACTGAATAAAAACAGCAAACCAGGAGAGATGTGGAGTGGAGGTACCCTGCCTCCACATCTTTATGTTGGCCCAACATAAAGAATTCTAGGAAGTAAAATAAATCTGCAGAACTGAAAATAGTAAACCAGAGATGTCAATCTGTAAATCATAATAGTTTCAGAACAAAAGGTGGAAATAAATGATATAATTATAGAACTTTCATATAGCAAAGAAGCCAAGGCAATATCAAAATATTACAGGCTGTTTTAAGTTTAGGAATATAATAGTAAATTTCAGAGTAACCCCCCAAAAAAGAGGAAAATAAAAAAGACTCAGTAAACACAAAATCAACAACAAAATGAAGAATACAAAAGTAAAATCTATAAAGAAAAAGAACTCATCAGGTAAAATCAGTTGAACAAAGAACTGGTTACCATAGCATACACACACAAAGATAACAATCATGACCAGAGTTGAGTCCTGGTCGGGGAACACACCATGGTCAATTGGTACAGTATAGTCCACAAAAACAATGTTCTACATCCTACTGTGGTAAGTAGTGACTACATCTTAAAAGCTCATGAGCTGCCATTTAAGGTGCAACAATCCCTGTAGAGGAAGAGAGAGTGATGAAAATTGATGTCAGTTGGACACAGTCCAGTGAACTAATGTTCATGGAGAATAAAGTCTCCATGGCCCTGAGATCAGAACCAGATAGCACCTGAGTTCCACTACCACCTGCTCTGAGAGAAGCTACATTAGAAGGTCCTGGGCATAGTAGGAGAAAACATGGGGAAAAAAATCTCTTAAGTTATAAAAGTAAAGACCAGATTTAATGGTGTGGTGCTGTAGGATAAGCACTGGATCACAAGGTTGGTTTGAACTGCAAGGTTGGCAGTTCAGACTCACCAGTTACTCCTCAGAAGCCCTATACAGGGTTGCTATGAGCCACAACTGACCTGACAGCACTTAACAACAACAATATTGGTCACATAGAGACTGGTGCAAACCTGAGACTGCATCCTTTTGTCACCATTCATGCCTAAAACTGAAGTAATCTCCATGGTACAATTTTCAGGCAAACAATTGATAGGTATATAGGAGGACAACAACTCTAGTGAGCTCCAAACATCATAGAATGGTCAATATTCAAGGTTCAAAGGGCAATACTTATCCAAGAACAAAGTTCAGAAGGGTTGGGAAAGAAGGAGAAATATGGAAACTAGATACACAGGGAGGAAGTGAGATGAATGACATTACATTGAGGAGATTGTAATTCAGATGAAACAAAGTGTATGATTTAATGAATGTAAAACCATTGGTCTGATCTGTAAACCTTTACTCAATTCACAATAAAAATTAAAAAAAAAAAAAAAGAATAACAAAACCGCAGCAGTAAATTCCTATATATCAATAATCACACAGAAGATAAATGGTTTAAATGCACCAGTCAAAAAAACAGAGAGTGGTAGAGTGGATAAAAAACATGACTGGAAATATAATGGCTAGAAGAGACATACTTTAGAAACTAAGACATGAAGAGATTAAAAACCAAGGGAGGAAAAAAATGTATTATGTTAATAACAAACAAAAGAGAACAGGAGTGGCAATAATAATCTTTGATAAAACAGACTTTGTGAAAATCCAGTAAGAGACAAACAAGGGCATTATGTTATGATCAAAAGTTCAATCAACCAAGAGGACATAATGACAGAACCAAAGTACATAAAACTATTGTTGTTGTTACGTGCCGTGGAGTTGGTTCCGACTCACAGCGACCCTTTACAGGGTTTCCGAGGCTGTAAATCTTTATGGGAGCAGAAAGTCTCATCTTTCTACTGCGCAACAGCTGGTAGTTTCAAATTGCTGACCTTGCGGTTCGCAACCCGATTCATAACCACTACGCTACCAGAGCTCCTTACATAAAACTGTAACAGAACTTCAAAAGGAAATAGGTCTACAATACTCACACCATGTTTGATAATGGACAGGACTAGAAATAAACTCAACAAAGATACAGAACACCTAAATAACACAATCAACCAACTTGACCTCATACACATACAGAACACAACATACAACATCTACATCGTGAACATTCTTTTCCAGTGCTCATGGAATAGACCATAATATTGGCCACAAAGTAAGCCCCAATAAAATAAAAAATATTGACATTATACACAGTAACTTCTCTGACCATAATTCTATAGCACTACAAATCAATAATAGTAAAAGTAACACAAAAAATTAGAAACATGGAAATAAACTAACACCTTACTTAAAACTACTAGGTCATTGAAAAAAAAAATAATGAAAATTTTAAATTATTAGAATTAACCAAGAGTGAAAGCAAATCATATCAAAACCTTTGAGACATAACAAAAGAGCGCTCAGAGAAGTATTTATTAGCAACAGATGTGCACAGCAAAAGGAAGAAAGGACTCAAGTCAATGACTTGACACTAATAATGAAACAATGGAAAAGGAGTTTCAAAAGAAGCCCATAGTCACCAGAAGAAATAATAAAGATCAGTACAGAAATTAATGAAATAGAAAATAGTGGAAAGAATCAACAAAACTCTAAGTTGGTTCTTTGAGAGGATCAATAAAATTGACAAAACACTGGCAAAATTCACAGAGGAAAAAAAAAGAGAACAGGCAAATAACCAAAATAAGAAGAAAGATGGGTCATATTACAACAGAACCACCTGAGATGAAAAGGACAATAAAAGAATATAATGAAAACTTATATCCTAATATTTGTAAACTAGAAGAAATGAAAATTTTGTAGACATAAGACATATAAAACTAACAAAAACAGAGGCAGGAAACCATAATGAAAGAAGAAATCGAAGAAGTCATAAAAACAAAAAAACAAACACTCAACAAAACAAGAAGTCCTGACCCAGATGACATACCCAGAGAGTTATTCCAAACATTCAGAGAAAAGTTGACATCAATCCTACTTAAACTATCCCAGAACATAAAAAAGGAAGAAATACTCTTTAATTCATTCCATTCTTTCCAGCATAACAGTTTATTCCACATAACACTGATACCAAAGCTGGACAAAGATACCACACAAAAAGAAAATTATAGACCAATATTATTAATAAATATGAATTAAAAAATTCACAACAAAATCCTAGCCAACATAATTCAACAACATAACAAAATATAATACATGATGATCAGATGCGATTCATACAAAGGATGCAAGGCTGGTTCAGCCTGAGAAAGCCAATCAATGTAATTTATCACATAAATGCAACAAACAAATCACATGATCATCTCAACTGAAAAATCTCTCAGGAAACAGAAATAGAAGGACATTTTCTGAAGGGCATATAATGTCACTGTATGAGAAGCTAACCAAAAGGTCAACCATTTAAACCCACAAACCACTCATCAGAAGCCCTATACAGGATCCCTATCTAAGTCAACTGACATAGTTAGTAACGTTTTACATCCTAGTTTAAGTCAGAACTGACTTAATTGCACTTAGCAACAACAATAAGGAACTCTGGTAGTG
>NW_006408682.1:6617512-6634310 GCF_000296735.1 Chrysochloris asiatica
AAACAATATTATTTATAATAGCCCCCAAAGGATAAAATACCTAGGAATAAATCTAACAATGGATGTAAAAGACTTATACAAGAAAAACTATAAAACACTATTGCAAGAAACCAGTAAATAAATATGGTGAAAGAATACAACCCTGGCATATATCTTTCCAAATTTTAAACCATTTGGTTTTCCCTTGTTCTGTGTAAGCAACTGCCTCTTGATCTGTGTACAGGTTCCTCATGAGCACAATGAAGTGTTCTGGAATACTCATATTTTGCAATGCTGTCCATAGCTTGCCATAATTTATACAATCGAAAATCTTCATGCAGTCAATAAAGCACAGGTGAACATCTTTCTGGTTTTCTCTGCTTTTAGCCAAGATCCATCTCTCGTCAGCAATAAAATACCTCATTCCATGTCCTCTACTGAATCTGGCCTGAACCTCTGGAAATTCTCTGTCAATGTATAGTTACAGCTCTTTTTGTATTACTATTAGTAATGATTTCCACAATCCTTTGAGTCACTTCTCTTTGGAATGGGCACAAATGCAGATCTCTTCAAGTCAGGTGACCAAGCAGTTGTCTTCCAAATTTCTTGGCATAGATGAGTGTATGCCACCAGTTCTGCCTCACTTTCCTGAAAAATTTCAATTTGTATTTCACCAATTCCTGGTGCCTTGTTCTTTTCCAATGCTTTCAATGTACCCTTGGACTTCTTCCTTCAGGATCATTGGCTCTTGATCACATGCTACCTCTTGAAATGGTTGAATATCAACCATTTCTTTTTGGTACAGTGACTCTGTGTATTCCTTCCATCTTCTTTTCATACTTTCTGTATCAGTCAATAATTTGCCCAGAGAATTTCTCAATACTGCAAATTGAGATATGAATTTTTTTCTTCAGTTCCCCAGCTTAAGAAATGCTGAGCATGTTCTTCCCTCAGTAGACAATAGAGAGGTACAAATCAAAGTTTCAGTGAGATACCATCTCACCCCTGTGAAAATGGCAGTGATCAAAATAACAAAACTAAACAGAAACCTCATATGGATGCGAAAGCTGGATAGTGAATAAGGAAGATCATAGAAGAATTGATGCCTTTGAATTGTGGTGTTGGAGGAGAATACTAAAAGTGCCATGGACTGCCAAAAGAACCAATAGATCTGTTTTGGAAGAAGTGCAACCAGAGTGCTCCTTGGAGGCCAACATGGCTAAACTTCATCTCTCATACTTTGGACATATTGTCAGGAAGGAACAGTAGCTGGAGAAGGACTGTCATGCTGGGTAAGATGAAGGATCAGAGAAAAAGAGGAAGATCCCCAACGAGATAGATCGGCCAGGTGGCATCATTGATGGCGTCAAGTGTGGCGGCGGTAGTGAGATTGGCCCAGGATCGGACATTGTTTCGTTTTGCTGTGCATGGGGTCGCTATGAGTCGGTTCCGACTTGATGGCACCTGACAACAACAACAACAACAACAAACAGAAAACAATAAATCCTAATGAGGTTGTGGGGAAATAGAAGTCTTATCCACCACTGTTGGGATTGTAAAATTGTACAATCATTATGTAAAAGAGGATGGTGCCTCCTCAAAAAGCTACAAACAGTAATAGTACCTTATGATTCAGGAATTCTACTCCTAGGTGTATATCCTAGAAAAATAAGAGCAGTGACACAAATAGACATCTGCACACCAATGTTTATTGCAGCATTATTCAAAATTGCAAAAGATGGAAACAACATCAATTTCTACCAATGGATGAGTGGATAAATAAAATGTGGTTTAGAAACAATTTTATGATACGATGTATGCAGCACTAAAGAATAATGGTAAACCTGCAAAATATAACATGGATTAAATCTGGAGGACACTATGATGAGTGAAATCAGTCAAACACAGAAAGACAAATGTGGCACGATACCACTTTCATAAAATATAAAGAATGGGTTTATACCTAGAAAGCAGGATTCTTTGATAATTACCAGGGATGGGAGAGGAAGGTAGGTAGGGTCATTTAAAGTGCTCAAGACAGTAGACACTTGTTATGCTAGTGAAGGGAAAGAAAATATACAATATTGGAGAAGTCAGTACAACAAGACTTAGGTGAAAGAAGACACTGAGAGGTACGAAAGAATAAAGGAAAGCAGTGGTAACTGCTATAACATATACAACTTAATTAACAACAACAATAATATTGTTAGTTGCTGTTAAGTGCCATTGAGTCGGTAGTGACTCAGAGTGACTTTATGCACAACAGAAGGAAACACTGCCCGGTCCTTGCCAACCTCATCATAGTTGCTACACTTGAGCCTGTTGCTATTGCTAATGTGGCAATCCATTTTGTTGTTTCATTGGGGGTCTTCCTCTTTTTGGCTAACCTTCCACTTTACCAAGCTTGTTGTCCTTCTCCAAGGACTGGTCCCTCCTGACAATATGTCCAAACTATGAGAGATGAAATCTGGCCATTTGTTTGTTCTTTTGGCAGTCCATGGCATTTTTAAAGTTCTCCTTCAATACCATATCGCAAATGCATCAGTTCTTCTATGGTCTTCCTTATTCATTGTCCAACTTTCATAAGCATATAAAGCTATTGAAAGTACCATGGCTTGGGTCAGGTGCACCTTAGTCCCCAAATTAATGTCTTTGTTATTGAACATATTTTTAAGAGGTCTTGTGCAGCAGATTCTCCTAATGTAATATGTTCTATGATTTCTTCACTGCTGCTTCCATGAGCGTTGTTAGTGGATCCAAACAAAATGAAGTCTTTGACAACTTCAATCTTTCTTTTTTTTTCATTTATATGGATGTTCTTCATTGGTCCAGAGGTGAGGATTTTTGTTTTCTTTACATTATGATCCATAAGTATTTTAAGTCCTCTTCACTTTCAGCAAGCAAGCTTGTATCAGTTGCATATCACAGGTTGTTAATGAGTCTTCCTCCAGTCCTGATGTCACATTCTTCTTCATATAATTCAGCTGCTGCGATTATTTGTTGAAGCACACAGATTGAATAAGTATGGTGAAAGAATATAACCCGGGTGCATACCTTTCCACATTTTAAACCAGTCAGTCTTCCCTTATTCTGTTTGAACAACTGCCTCTTGATCTGTATAGATGTTCCTCATGAGCACAATTAAATTATAAAAGTAATTGTTACTGTTGTTGTTCAGTGCTGTCGAGTCAGTTCTGACTCATAGGGACTCTGTGTAGGGTTTCCAAGGAACAGTTGGTGAGTTTGACTGACTGACCTTAGGGTTCAAACCGACATTATGGGCCAGTGTTTCATACCAGGACTCCACAAAAGTAATATTGTTGCTCTTGCTAAGCACCGTTAAGTCAGGATCTGACTCATAGCAACTCTGTACAGGGTTTCCAAGGAGCAGCTAGTGAGTTCGAACTGCCAGCCTTAACGCTCAAACCGACATTGCAGCTTACCGCATTAACCCACATTGCCACACCAGAAGTCCACAAAACTAATTGTTGTTGTTGTTGTTAGGTTCCATCGAGTCAGTACCGACTCATAGTGACCTTATGCACAGCAGAACGAAACACTACCCGATCCTGGGCCAACCTCACTACTGTTGCCATGCTTGAGTCATAGCAGCCAAAAATTTGTGAGTGGTTACATAAGGTAGATATGTACACTGTGTATGTGTGGAAGGGCATATGAGAGTACATGCATGTGCGTATGTACAAGGGGGCATCAAAAAGTTCATGGGAAAAGTCCATTCTCTTTTCATTTGATTTTTCCTTGAACTTTGAAAGATACTTTGTCATAGGCATAGTTGCAAGCAGTTGTGTGTATATACATATTTTTATGTGCTGCATATATATTCATATACAACTACACTGGTGGCACAGTTATGAAAACTTAATATAGTTAGTAATGTTTTACATCCTAATTTGGTGAGTAGTATCTGGGATCTTAAAAGTTTGCAAGCGGCCATCTAAGATACAACAACTGGTTTCTTCCTGTTTGGAACAAAGAGTGAAAGAAACCAAATACTTCAGGAAGAAATGAATCCCCAGAACTGAGGTCCACATGAGCCTCTGCCTCCTGTAACCTGAGACCACAAGAACTACATTACCCAGCTATCACTAACGACTCTTCTGATCAGGGATACAATAGAAGGTAACAGTTGAATGAAAGAAAAATACACAAGAAAATTTCAGTTCATTCAAATGACCAAGCTTAAAGATTGTGAACTGAAAGACTTGAAGAATCCCTGAAACTATCCCCCTAAGACACCTTTTTAACCTGAAACTAAGCCACTCCAAGAGGTCACCTTTCAGCCAAGTAACAGATTGGCTTATAAGATAAATATGAACACCCATGAGGAAAGCACGTCTTAGATTCACCAAATGTATGAACTCAAACTGGCAATATTTGCTCCAAAACAAAAATTAGAAGCAAAGAGGGCCAGGGACACAGGGGGGATGGAGACAGGTAAAGAAGCCTGGAAATGGGGAGATGTTGGACCATTGTGGGAATAACACTGTCACAGAACAAATTGTGAATAAACTGCTGAATGGGAAACTAATTTGCTGTGTAAACATTGACCTAAAACATGATAAAATGTTCAAACAACGTGGTGCTGATAGAGTCCTTGTGTGGTGCCGTTGGTGCTGGACTGCAAAGTCAGTTTGAACCACAAAGTCGGAGGTGCAAGCTCACCACAGTCACTTCTCTGAAACTCTGTATGAGGTTGTTGTGGGTGGGAACCTACTCGACAGCACTTAACAACAACAACAACAACAATGTGTGCTGAGGGTACATTTTAATGTGTTTGACTTGAGATCTAGTAGGGATGCTTAAAGTAAGATTGCATGGGTTGCTAATCTTGCTAGCTCCATCAAGTATATGTCCTCCATTCTCATTCCCTGCAGTCCTTTTTTTTTTTTTTTTGCAAAACCTCCTGTCTATCCATCCTTCCTCACTAGCTGGTACTTTCCTCTTTTTCTCCTTAATCAGTTTCTCCAAAGTAGCCTACATATATTGTCTGTAGTTTTAAAATTTTCCATTGATTCTTTTCTAAATTATATTTTATTGTGACCAAATACTTACCCCCAAGATATATATATACACACACACACACATATATTTGGCATTTTCAGTATTTTTAAGTGTACAGTTCACTAACACTAACTGCCTTCACCATGTGGTGCTACGCTCAGCACTACAAATGTCCCATAATTCTTCATTACTCCAAACAGAAACTTAGTACTCCTTTAGGAATAACTCCTACCCCTCCCTTTGCCTCCAGGCCCTGATAACTACAAATCAACTTGTATCTGTATGCATTTGCCTATTCGAGATACTTCATGTAAGTGAAATTGTACTGTATTTGTCCTCTTGTATCTAATTTATTTCAGCGATCCCTGGTGGAGGCAGTGGTAAAAATCTTCATACTCCTTTACCTACAAACCGTCTGAAAGTCCTAACTCTTCTATCTTCTGTAAATTCATCCTTTCTTCTCTAAACCCAGAGTTGCTTTCCTAATCTAGATCACCTTCATTACGTGTCTGAATTAATGTCACAGCCTATGCCTGGCTTCTCTATCTCTAGTATAGTTCCTATGAATCAGTTTTCCACTCTTTCATAAATGATATCTATTTTACAAAAATACCAAACCAATCATGATAATCGATTGCTTCAAATCCTCTAATGCTTGCTTGTTACACTCAGGAAAGAGGCCAAACTCCATACTAGTATTTCAGAAACCTTCAAAACTAGGTTCCAGGATACCCACAAGCTCATCTTCTGCTTCCTCTCTTCCTACGCTCCTGGTTTGCACTCAGGTCTTGTCAGAGTGAAATTCTTTTACCTCCTCAAGTACCATAGACCACCGAAAGAACAAAGTACCATGGACCGCCACAAGAACAAACAAATCTGTGCTGGAAGATGTACAGACCCAATGCTCCTTGGAAGACAAGATGGTCAGACTTCATCTCTCCTACTTCAGACATATTATCAGTGGGAACAGTCCCTGGAAAAGGTTATCATGCTTCATAATGTAGGAGGGGTCTGTAAAAAGGAGAAAAACCCTCAAAGAAATAGATTGGCACAGTGGCAGGAATAATGGGCTCAAGCATAGCATCAATTGTTAGGGAAGGATTGGGCAGTGTTTTATTCTGTTGTGCATACGGTCGATATGAGTCGAAACCAACTCAATGACAGCTAACAACAAAAATCACTCTATATTCTGTCTTGTTTCCCAGATTTCATGCATGTTCTTCTCGTGGCACAGGAAACTCTTGCTCTCCTCCTTTAGCTAACCCTCTATGTACCTTATTGGTGTAGTGCTGTGAGTTAATGCACTAGACTGCAAAGTCTGTGTGAACCACAAGGTCAGTGGTTCAAGCTCACCAATCACTCCTCAAAAAACCACTGTGGGTCTGAACAGACTCTTCGGCACTTAACAACAACAACAACAACAACCTATCTTTCCAATCTCTGTTTAGAAGTCAGTTACTTGCCTTTCCTGATGCCCCAAACTGAAAATAGGGGACTCTCCTTTTTGTTAGCAGAGCACTCTTTAATGTAATACCATTTTGTAATTGTTTGCAATTGCTTCCTTACTTGGCAATCTCATATTGTCACTGGGCTGCAAACTCCAAGAGGACAAGTATTATGTCAGTATAGTTCAACATAATAAGAACTCAATAAATATCTGTTGAATATGTAAACGAACAAGCACCTGGTACGCTCTGATTGG
Organism: Chrysochloris asiatica; assembly: GCF_000296735.1. NCBI lineage: Eukaryota > Metazoa > Chordata > Mammalia > Afrosoricida > Chrysochloridae > Chrysochloris > Chrysochloris asiatica. The sequence continues at coordinate 6,624,216 of NW_006408682.1, forward strand.
CTGCTAATTAGTCTGACCTCACTATGTTTGCTGAGTCAGTTCTCCTCCCTAGCAACTTTGCTCTTACCCATTGTTCTCGTGGATGCTTTCCAAAACCACTGAGAAAGTTCTCTAATATTTACCAAGCACTTTGAAATAGTGGAATAAATGCTCCCAGGGAAGGTGGCCTATTTTAAGTAAGTCCTGGGTCTGGCTGCACAGCACAAAATGGGCTGCTTTTACTGCAATGATACCATTAAAGGTCATTTGTTACAAGCATTGAAATTACTGCTAGTGGAGAAGGAAGCCACCAAGTACGTTCAAGGCCAGATTCAGACAAATGCTGGCTTCTGTTTGCACGAATCAGTAAATGCCTCTGTTCCACATGTGTTAGTCTCAGTATTTGGGGACTCAATTGTTGCCATGTTTAGAAGAGTAAGCAAATTAATGCAAGAGGTTACCAGATTTCCATCGTACTTATAAAATAAGCTCATGATTGAACTGGTTAGCAAATAATCTTTGTTGACAGCAAGTTTGGAGACAGGAGAATAATATTAAATTTAGGCTTAACAACTAAAGGGACACTGGCAGAGGCTGATCAAGCATTCTGATAGGCTACGTTTCCTACTGAGCAGATAGTTTGAGTACAAAGGAATGAGGAGGGCCTGCAGCTAAGCATTTGCAGAAACAGTTATTTTCATGTGCTTCTTGTCACTGGTGTAAGTGTGGCCAATGCATCTGGGGGAGTGCTGTGGCTCCATAGGATAAGCGCTGGACTGTGAACCACAAGGTCAGCAGTTTGAGCCCACCAGCCACTCTTCAGGAGAAAGATGAGGTATTCTGCCCCGAAAAGATGTGCACCCTCGGAAATCCTATCCAGGGTGGCTATGAGTTGGAATCGAATCAATGGAAGTTAACAACAGCAATCTTGTCACTGATACAACTGTGGCCAATGAATAGGGAGTCTTGCTTTTACATGAGCCCAGGAAGAACCCTTTATAAAATAAGTAGTTCAAACCATCTATGTGTGACTTGGGCTCTGAAGGTTAGTTAATTTTTTAGGTACAAGGAGGTATTCAGTGAAAAGCTTAAAGGACTCTTCAGATGAAATCCTGCCACTTTAAAGTAACTGCATTAGTAGCCAATTAAGAATAATTTTGATTCATGATTTCGAAAAAGTACTTTGATGGATGTCTGTAATCCAAACCCACCTGAGTGGAACAGATTCTGGGTTTTGCTTTAACCTGATGAACTATTGACTTACTTTCCCCTCCACACTACACCCCTTGACCTCTTATTTGTGAACTCGACCACTGCTAGTTTCTATTTGTTGTTGTTGTTGTTATGTGCCGTGGAGTCGGTTACAAAGCTCTCAATCTTTACTGGGAGCAGAAAACCTCATCTTTCTCCCATGGAACAGCTGGTAGTTTTGAACTGATGACCCTGAGCTTAGCAGTGCGATTTGTAACCACTACGCTACCAGAGCTCCTTAGATTTTGTTTAGGAGATTCCAACTCTTAGGGTTTTCAATGACTGCTTCCTCAGTAGACCTTCAGGTGTTTCTTCCAGGGTGCATTCATCCTTTTCAGCACCCACGGAGTTTTCATTTGTAAATGAGATGCTTGCAATCAGAGATGCTTACATTCTTCCACTGGGGGAACTGAGAACTAATGAGTTAATAATGTTTGGTCAGTACTTTGAAGGATAAAAGGACCTAAAATCAGTGCCAGAATGGTGACTACTATTATCACAAATCTCAGCTAAGCTCAGAAGTATAGGAGTAGCAACTCAGGAGTTCACATATAGGATGCCTGTGAGAATGCATCTGAAAACAGTCACACCGATTTCTGCAGTGACTCAGAATCTAAGAATTTGTGGGATTCAGCATGAGTCTATGTCAAATCATGTATAACAGTGAAAATTATACTGCACGCCTACTGATCATTGACAAAACAGCTTCTAAGAAGGACTCTAGGAGATTTAAGGAGTCCTGGTATTACAGTGGGTTAAGTGTTGTACTACTAGTCCAAAAGTCAGTGGCTCAAATCTACGAGCTGCTCTGTAGGAGAAAGATGAGGCAGTCTGTTTCTACAGATTTACAGCCTCAGAAACCCTGTGAAGCAGTTCTTCTCTATTTTATAGGATAAGTATGAGTTGGCGCTGACTCTGAGTTAGTGTTGTTTTTTAAGGAATTTTATGCCTCTGTTAAGGAGCTCTGGTGGCATAGTGGGTTCCCTGTCGGGCTGCTTGCTAGTTACAAGATCAGCTTTTCCAATCCACCAGCCACTCCTCAGGACACAGATGAGGCTTTCTGCTCTTTTAAAAATTTAAAGCCTCAGTAACATACACAAAGTCACTATGAGTTGGAACTAACTACGTGTATGGCACGTAACCACCAACCTTACCACCATACCTCTGTTGCCTTCCAGGTCCAAATCCCTGAACAGTTTGCCTGATGGGAGTGTTCAGACCCAGAGAAAATTATCAGTCCCCAAAGTGAGTCTCTGGTGACATATATGGGTAAGTACTCAATTACTAGCTGAAGATTGGCATTTGAACTCAGAGGTGCTTCGGAAGACAGGCCTGGTGATCTGCTTCCCAAAGATCACAGCCTTGAACATGCCGTGAAGCAAGCGCCTTCTGCTCTGCACACATGCAGTTGCCAAAAGCTCGAATTGATGAACTGCATCCACCACTAACAACAACAACAACTTTGTGCCAGGTACTATTCTAAAACATACTGGAAGTAAAGACTGAGCAAACTGGAACATTGAAAGCTCTCCAAAGGCTTTTATTCATTTAGCAAACACCTACTGAGCTCATCTATACTGAGCAAGGCACTGTGATGTTGTTGGTGTTGTTAAGTGCCAGCAAGTGGATTCTGATTCGTAGTGACCTTGTAGAGGGCTACTAAAGAATTTTCAATATTTGTGGGAGCATAAAGCCTCACCTCTCTCCTGCTGAGTGGCTGGTGGACTTGAACTGCCTATCTTGTGGTTCGCAGTCCAGCATTTATCTTGTGCAGCACTGTACTTCCCAAGGCCCTGTTGTTGTTGTTGTTGTTAGGTGCCATCGAGTCGGTATCCACTCATGGCAATCCTGTGTACAACAAAATGGAACACTGCTCGGTCCTGGGCCAACCTCACAATTGTTACCATGCTTGAGCCCACTGATGCTGCCATTTTGCCAATCCATCTTGCTGGGGGTCCTCCTCTTCTCTGACCCTCCACCTTACCAAACATGATATCCTTCTCCAGCAACTGGTCCCTCCTGACAATATGTCCAAAGTATAAGAGATGAAGTTTGGCCATTCTGGCTTCCAAGGAGCACTCTGGCTGCAATTCTTCCCACACAGATCTATTGGTTCTTTTGGCAGCCCATGGCACTTTAAGTATTCTCCTCCAACATCATAACTCAAAAGCAGCAATTCTTCTACGGTCTTCCTTATTCACTGGCCAACTTAAACATGCATATGAGGTTATTGAAAATACCATGGCTTGGGTCAGGTGCACCTTAGTCCTCAAGCTGACATCTTTGCTCTTCAACACTTTAAAAAGGTCTTGTGCATCAGATTTGCCTAATGCAATACATTGTTGATTACTTGACTGCTGTTTCCATGAGTGTTGATAGAAGAGTGAAGTCTTTGACAACTTCAGTCTCTTCTCTGTTGATAAAAATGTTGTTTATTGGTCCAGTGGTGAGGATTTTTGTTTTCTTTACATTGAGATGCAACCCATACTGAAGGCTGTGCTCTTTGATCTTCATCAGTAAATATCTTAAGTCTTCTTCAGTTTCAGCAAGCAAGATTATTAATTGCATATCGCAGGTTGTTAATGAGTCTTCCTCCAATCCTGATGCCACGTTTTTCTTCATATAACCCAGCTTCTTAGATTGTTTGCTCAGTATACAGGTTGAATAAGTATGGTGAAAGAACACAACCCTGTCGCACACCTTTCTCAATTTTAAAACATTTAGTATTCCCATGTTCTGTTTGAACAACTGCTTCTTGGTCCATGTACAGATTCCTCAAGAGCACAATGCAAACATTAATAAACCTGGTTTCTCAAAACAAAGAATTCTGAGGAAATGGAATTAAGGTCTATCCAAATAATTGCAATACAAACCATAGGCAAGTAAGTCAATTAAGAGTGGTGACAATAAAGTGTTGATGGAAGTCAGAGAAGGAGGTTTCTTCAGATTGGGGAGAAAAAGGAAGAACAGAAAATTAGTTACTGGAGAGGTAGTATGTTAGCCAAGCTTTGAAGGATAAATGAGGCTTGCTTTGCATATGCAAATATAGGGCAAAACAATTCCAGTGAGATTGTCTTCTGGGTGAAGCCTGAGCTGGAAATTCTGGACCAAGTAAGTTGCTCTGTTTGACTGAATTGAAGAGGAAGTGTTAAATATGGAATTTTGCTTGAGAAAGCTAGAATGGAGGATGTTGTTAAGTGCCTTGAATCCTTTCCAACTCTCAGCAACCCTGTATAGATATTCTGAGGCTATAACTTCTTATGAGAGCAGAAAACCTCATCTTTCTTCTACTTAGTGGCTGGTAGATTTGAACTGCTGACCTTACGGGGACTGGTGGATTTGAACCTCCAAGTTTGTGATTAGCAGTCCCATGCTTATCCCACAGCACCACACTAGGACTCCATAGGGCATCTTTGGTAGTGGTGGTGGTGGTTGTGTGCTGTGGATGTTCTGATTCACAGTGACCCTCTATAGGGTTTCCAAGGCTAGGTGGCACTGTAGGATAAGCGCTGGACCATAAGGTTGGTTTGAACCACAAGGTGGGTGGTTCAGATTCCCCACTTGCTTCTCATATTCATAGCGACCCTGTATAGGGTTTCCAAGAATCACCTGGTGAGTTTGAAATGTTGACCTTGCAGTTCAAACCAGACCATGAGATCAAATGCTTATCCTAAGGTGCCCCACCAGGACTCCAGGATGACTTGTTGCTGTTGTTAAGTGCCATCAAGTTGGTTCTGACTCATATCAATCCTGTATAGGGTTTCCAAGGTGTGGCTGGTGAGTTTGAACTGCCAATCTTGCAGTTCAAACTGACCTTTTGATCCAGCACATGAACCCACAGCGCCACACCAGAACTCCTTTGGTGTGGTGGTGGTGGGTGGTGGTGGGTAGTGGTGGGTGGTGGTGGTGGTTGTATGGTGCTGTGGAGTCAATTCCAACTCCTAGTGATGTTGTATAGGGTTTCTGAGGCTGTAAATTTTTACTGGAGCAGAAAGTTTCATCTTTCTAGTTTGAAACTGCTGACCTTAAGGTCAGCAGCCCACTTTGTTGTTGTTAGGTGCCATCGTGTAGGTACTGACTCTTGGCAATTCTATGCATAATGGCAGCCCACTTTAGTGATTAATAAATTCTTGTTGAAATGAAGGATAGAAAGGAGGGTGGAAGAAATAAAGCTAGTTTGCTACAGGAAAGGCCCCAGTTGTGCCTGTTGTGTGTTCTAATTCTGCCCCAGGAGTCAACAAAGTACCATGACCAAATCCAGCTTGCCTCCTGTTTTGTGAATAAAGACTTACTGGAGCAAAGCTACGTTCACTTATATCTTGTCGAAGGTTGCTTACTTGTTTTAATGGAAGAGTTGAATAGTTTACAACCGACAGCCTACAAAGCTTAAACTATTTACTATCTGGTCTTTTACAGGAAAATGTTTCTAGAACATCCACTAACTTAATGTGAGAAAAATCACTATCCTTTTTCAGATAGCTAAGAAAATATGCGCACAGCACAAGGTCACTGGGTTTTTATCCTAAAAGTTTCATAATTTTAGGTTTTACATTCAGCTTTATGATAAACTTTGAGTTAATTTTGTATCTAGTGTGAGGTCTGAGTTCATATATTTAGATGTCCAATTGCCCAGTGCCATTTGTTTCAAAGACTGTCTTTTTCCACTGAAATACCTTTGTGCTTTTATTAAAAATCATCGTCCATATACATACGGCTTCATTTCTCAACTCTCCAGTCTGCGTCTTTGCTACAACCCTACATGCTCTTGTTTACAGTAGCTTTGAATAATGTATGTCCTCCAACTTTGTTCTTTTTCAAAATTGTTTTTGCTCTTCTAGGTACTTTGATTTAGGCAGGAAGAGGAATTTAGTCTCCATTATTGTGCTTTAGGAGTCCTGGTGAGGCTCTATGGGCTAATGCGTTAAGACTACAAAGTCGTCTGAACTGCAATGTCGGTGGTTCAAGCTCACCAACTGCACCTTGGAAACCCTATACAGGGTCGCTATGGGTCGGAATCGACTCAACAGCACTTAACAACAACAGTTCTGTTTTAGCCAGAAGTAGTTCTGGGTGGAAGAAGGTGCTATTGGTAACTATGAGTTATTCTGATGCAAATTGGGCAATTTTTTAAGCAGGAGTCTGAAGACTCTCTGAAACTATTCATAGAAAGTCCAAAAATATTTAAGAAAACTGGTTAGAACTTTTTCTAACATTAATTAGCTCCCACATGTATAGTGCCATTAACTACTAAAACAAAGCAAACCAGAAGCAAATAGCTAATTGTTGCTTTAGTGTAACAATCTCTATGAACACTGAGTCAGAACTGCAAAGCCGTTTGAACTGCAAGGTCGGTGGTTCAAGCTCACCAGCTGCTCCTCGGAAACCCTATACAGGGTCGCTAGGGGTCGGAACCGACTCCACGACACTTAACAACAATAGCAACATAGCCTCTTTCAAGGGCTGAGTTAAAAGGAATGTCTGTTATATTTATTACATTTTCAGGAAAGAGAAAAAGGTCACTATGAGGTAACAATTATCCAAGTCTTTTCTTGATATAATTCTAACCTATAAACACAGGTCTATGTTTTGAAGACTATTATGCTGAACCAAACAAATTTATATATTGGAGCCTAAATATTTACACCAAGACCTGCAAGATGCATACACAAAGCAAATTTACCTCTGTGTTTGTATCTAAAAATATATGTCTGCCATGTAGAGTAGTCTAAAAATATTTCCTTAGTATTCTTAAACTAATGATTTTTAAAGGAAACCTCATGAATACTTGTACATTTTCCACGTCATGTTTTTTGAAGGGCAGTTTTTCTTTTTTTCTCAGTGCGTTTTTCTGATTTTTTGAGATCTTTGCTATATATCAGCTATTTTCCGTACTTTATTTTCCAAGTGCTTCATTTTTCAAGAGCATATGATATAGAAAATGCCAGTGCCCTGTATTTCTGTCTTAATGGTTATGCCGTATCATTCTTTGGATTAAATTACTTAATGACTAATCAGCTTGTTAAGATCAAGACAGCCTTTGCGTTGAATTATCTCATTTTCCTTTACATCTTACCTAGCCTTCAAGCTTAAGCTAGCTCTTTCTCTAATACTTCTGTGTGTGTGTGTTTGCCTGGGGTTAGTTCCCGTGATTTTAAGAAGAGAAGAAACAGAGCCCTTATGTTTAGAAGAACAAGGATTCTTCCTAACTTCCTTGAAGAAAGAGAAACATAAAGCTTTAAGAAATACTTGTCAGAGATTTTTTTTTTTTTTTTCTGTATTCTATCCCCTTGCACTGTGGGTTTATGCGCCAGACTGTAAAGCCATTTGAACTGCAAGGTCGGCAGTTCAAGCTCACCAGCTACTCCTTGGAAATCCTATACAGGGTTGCTATGGGTGGCAATTGACTGGACGGCACTTAACAACAACAACAATCTCCTTGAAGCCAACAGAGATATACTGCAGTAATGAGGATGAAGGGCTTCAACATCTACCCCAGCCTTTTCTTTCAGTAAAACTGAGCAAAATATAGTCCTTCCGATTTATACAATCGGCTGTTAATGCATTCGATTGCAAAGTCGGTTTGAACCCCAAGATGAGCAGTTCAAGCTCACTAGCTGCTCCTTGGAAACCCTGTGCAGTGTCCCTACGGGTCTGAACTGACTCCATGGTACTCGACAACAACAATCACAACTGCTCCCAATTTACACTAAATTTCCTCAATTCACATAACAATAACTGGAGTATTAGTGTGATAGTATAGGGTAAGCACTGGACTGTTAGCAGAAAGTTGGCGATTCAAACTCACCAGTCACTCTAAGGAAACCCTGAGCAGGATTGCTATGAGGTGGAACCAACTACGCTACCAGAGTGCCTTAGTGGTTACGAATCGGGCTGCGAACCTTAAGGTCAGCGGTTTGAAACCACCAGCCGCTCCGCGGGAGAAAGATGAGGCTTTCTACTCCCGTAAAGATTTACACCCTCGGAAACCCTGTACAGGGTCACTATGGGTCAGAACTGACTCCACGGCACTAACAACAACAACAACAGCACACGGGGAATGAGGGAGTTCAATGTGACAGACTTTTGTCACAGAGGGAAATCATGTTTTGCTGGGTTTTGTCTGCATTCGGTAGATTTCTGTGTTGAATTTTGTGAAATGTCTGGTATATTTTCTTTTTTTCTGCCCCCCTCCCCACAGAAGTGTTTTTGTAGTTATATAGGTCTTTCATGCTTTCATCATGCAAAAAAAAAATTTCCTGTGAAACTTTCCAAGGTACTATATTTCAAAACTCTATGAGGGAATATAAGGTAAACACGGGGCCATTGTTGTAAGATATTTTAACAAGACAGAGAAGAGAAAGCAGAGACAGGTGCTGGGATTTAAGCTTAGTCCTACACACATTTGATGTAAGGCAGAGCTTCTAAATGTAACATCTTTCACAGGATGTAGCTTGCCAACTACAGGAAGATTCATATACTGATTACTGGAAGAAATCACACATATCAAGCTTGATCTTACAGTCCATATGTATACAAAACACCTATCAAAATGAAGGCAGCTCTGTCTTTGTAGACACGGCAATATTGCACACAACTGATAGCTATTTGCCTCCTGACGTGGTACTGTAGGATCAGCGCTAGAATGTATGTGAACCACAAGGTCAGAAGTTCAAACCCACCAGCTGATCCTTGGAAACCCTATACAGGGTCCCTATGAGTCAGAACTGACTTGATGGCACTTAACAACAACAACAATAGCTGCCTCATAAATAGGATACATAGAAGGTCAGGTGTGGCTTCCTGTAGCATTTCTCCGGTTTCCTAGTTTCAATTCTCCCCTACTGTCTCTCCTCAGCCCACTTTACCAGTCTGTTTATGAGGAAATGGGTGGCCAATGTTCATGTCACTAACAGTACCCGTGTTTATTTATAACCTTTATTTAGCAATCAGTCAGCTACATTCCATCTATCTACATTAATATCAATTTCCTTTATAAGGAAAAATATGTATCTCCCAGTGAGGTTGGCCCAGGATGGGACAGTGTTTCGTTCTGCTGTGCATAAGGTCGCTGTGAGTCAGTACTGACTCGATGGCACCTAACAAGTTACATCAACAATATCTCTAAATGGGAGTCGTGGTGTGGCTCTGTGGGTTAATGCACTGGACTGCAAAGTCAGTTTGAACCTCAAGGTTGGCAATTCAAGCTCACCAGCTGCTCATCGAAAACCCTACACAGGGTTGCTATGGGTCAGGACCGACTTGATGGCACTTAACAACTACATTATTGTCCACGAAGACAACAATGGAGTGAGTTACACACTTACTTTTTTTTTAACTGAAGTAATAAACTAGTTCTCCCTTGCCAGGAGGAAGGGTAAATCAAAAAGAGGAACATTTACTGGCATTCAATAAGGTCAGTTAATTAAATCCTAAAGAAAGTTCTTCAGGCCTAGATTTCCCTATTTTCAGGTTGTAGATAAGGAGTCCTGATATGACACTCTATGATAAGCACTGCTTCTCTGTGATAACACAAGGGAGGTTTGAACCTTAAGTTGGAGGCTCAAACCACCAACCACTCCTGGGAAACCCTATACATGTGTATGAGGAGATTTCAGAAAGTTCACAGAAAAATTCCGTTATCTTTTACCTCCATTTTCCATGAACATTTTGAAGTCCACTTGCGGGTATGAGTGTATATGTTGTTCTTATTCTGTTATAAAGTGCTGTCAAGTGGATTTCAACTAATAGAAACTCTGTATAGGGTTTCTGAGGAGCACCTGGTGAGCTTGAACTGCCGACCTTGCTGTTCAAATTGACTTTGTAGTCCAGTGCATGCATTAACCCACCAAGACAAATATATATATA
>NW_006408682.1:6634540-6649102 GCF_000296735.1 Chrysochloris asiatica
TTCAGTCCTGGCCCTTTATAGCATCCGATTTCACTGATTTACCTTCTAGGTGGATCCTCACTATCTCTCAGCCTCTTTGTCTGCTTATCTGAGGTCAGCTCTGACTTAACAACAACAACTGAGTTAATGCTGATTGTTGGTAAGTGCCAGTCGAGTGGGTTCTGAGTCACAGCGACCCTGTAGAGGGACTTAGCAACAACAAAAACTATAAAATAAAATTGTTAGAACAGGAGGAACTGTAGAAAACTATAAAACCAAGCAATTTCTGAATTTCATCAAACACTGCTTTCTGGGACATTTACCTCTCAAATGAGAGATAAACAGTTTTCAGTATTTGACAATTGGCAGAAAGAGTTTTTATTGTCTTGATCATGCTGCCGCTGTCTTGAGTCTAAATGCAAATTAATTTGCAAACAAATACTGAGTACTAAAACTGACCACATTCACGTTTTTAAAAGCAGTATCTAGAAACATCGACTCTTACCTGGAATGTTGTTGTTGACATATTATCTCTCATTTTTCTCTCTCCTTAGCGGTGGTGTCTTCAGTAGTCTGTATTTATCTTGGTATGAAGCTGGATTTCACTTTGCTTTCTCTTTATGGTCTTATCACATCGTTTACAAACACTTTATCTCTGTTACAGAAAATAAATGAAATTCCAGGCTTTCGATGAAATGTCATGCTGAAATGGATGGTCCACAAATCTATATTTAGATGACTGACTCCTGTTTCAGGAAGACAGGATGAATGCATCATGCAGATAAATTGAAGGATGATGGATTTAATGATCAGACTCTAACTGAGGAATGCTATTTTGGAATAATTAAATGTTCCATCATTTGCAAGTCTAAATAGTCCATTGTTAGTTCCTGTTTTTGTCTGTCAACAGATCCTTCCATTTTCTAAAGGAATTTATCATGAAAACAATTGAACTGATAGCAACACACCACCAGAGATTGTTAGCAATAGCACGCTTCCTGGGGCCCTAATTCATAGCTACAGTTTAGGAAAAGTTAATTGATGTATGAGTCCGCTTCATTAATGACAAACAAGACAAGCATTGTTTTAAGGCTACTAGTAGATATTTAAGGAGCTCTAGTAGCATGAGCTCTGGTAGCGTAGTGGTTATGAATCGGGCTGTGAACCGCAAGGTCTGCAGTTCGAAACTACCAGCTGCTCCGCGGGAGAAAGATGAGGCGATCTGCTCCCATAAAGATTTACAGCCTCAGAAACCCTGTTCAGGGTTGCTATGGGTCGAAATCGACTCGACGGCACTTAACAACAACAACAGTAGCATAGTGGTTACGAATCGGGCTGCTAACCTCATGGTTGGCAGTTCGAAACTACCAGCTGTTCTCAGAAACCCTGTGCAGAGTCACCGTGAGTCAGAACCGACTCCACGGTCCTTAACAACAAGTAGAGGTCCTTAACAACAAGTAGATATTTATCTTCAGATATTGAAAATCTATTGCTTGAAAAGGTGGCTAAATCTTTTGTGAGATGAAAAAAATCTCATGGAATGAACAAGTAGCCAAAGGGGGGTTATAATGAAATATAATAAAAAAAAAAAAACCTCTCAAACTTTCTTTCCTTGCTTCTCCTATCCTATTGGCCTCAATCCAATTGTGACTCAGTAGCAACCGTATAAGGCAGTGTAGAAACTGCCCCTTACGGTTTACAAAACTGTATAATATGGATGTGGTGCTGCGAGTTAATGCACGGGACTGCAAGGTTGGTTTGAACGGCAAAGTCAATGGTTCAAGCTCAACAGCTACTCCTTGGAAACATAATACAGAGTTGTTATGAATCAGAACCGACTTGACGACACTTAACAACAACAACAATCTTTGTTTTGTTAAGGGTTTTATTGTGGATTGAGTGAAAGTTTACAGGGCAGATCATCAGTTTTACATTGAACAAATCATACACCTTGTTTCATTACAATGATTATAATCCCCTCCATGTACCATCAGTTAACAGTATTTCTCTCTATTCACTTTAGCTTTTTTTAAAAAAAAAGAAAAAACACTCAGGCATATATAAAAATTTACACCTCCAAAAGGCACATTCTGCAAGTCTGCCTCTGGGCCATCAGCTGTTAGTCCCTCTCTTCCCAGGAATCTAGAGTCTTCAGCCGCTACCCCCTGCCATGTCCTCATCTCTGCCTCTCTCTGGTGTTGCTGCTTCTCTGGATAAGGTCCTGCATTCTGCTTATGCTCTTCTCCCTTGATGGTCCTAGTGTCCTCTGTTTCTAGACTGTAAGATTAACCATTCCCCTATTTTTGTTACAAACTTCTACCTTTACAATTATGACTGTCGCAATTAGTCATGATAGCAATTATTCACTATTGAATTATACGAGTCTTATCACCATCTCTTTTCACCAGACCCATCTTATATTCCATTAACTCTTCCCTCCATTTAAGACAGTCTATTTGATCCTGTAATCTACCTGACCTCACCACCTGAATCTCTGTTCCTCTGTGTTTACCTTCTTTCACATTGTAATTGTTTTGATCATAGACTGACCACCCAGATCCTCTGTTCTTGACTCTTCCATTCGTTGATTGAGTTCAGGGTGATGCTGCCATGTACGTCATTCTCTGGTTGTTGTCTGTTCTTGTTGTTTCTCAGTCCACAGAACTTCCTTTAGGATGTTTTTCATAGCAGGGTTGGCTTTGGCAAATTCCCTTAACTTCTGTTTATCCTGGAATGCTTTGATTAAACCATCATATTTGATTGATAGATTTTCTGGATAAAAGATTCTTAGTTGGCAGTATTTTTTCTTTCAGGGTTTTATATATGTCTCCCCATTGCCTTCTTGTCTGCATGGTTTCTGTTGAGAGATTTGAGCTTAATCTGATGAACTTGCCTTTGTATGTTACACTTCTCTTTGCCCTAGTTGTTTTCAGGATTATGTCCTTATCTTTGATTTTTGAGAGCTTGATTATTATATGTCTTGGTGATTGTCTTTTAGGGTCTACTCTTCCTGGGGTTCGTTGAGCTTCTTGAATGCTTATCTTTGCACTTTTCAAGGTGTTAGGGAATTTTTCTTCCAGAAGTTCTTCAGCTATCTCCTCTGTGGACTTGTGTGGTTCTTCCTGTTCCAGAATGCCGATAATTCTTAAGTTATTCCTCTTCATGTTGTCCAGCATGAATCTTAGGCCTTCTTCAGATTGTTTTATCCATTTTTGTGCCTGCTCTTCTATTTTAGTAGTGTTGAGAGGTTTATCTTCTAGCTCACTAGTTCTGGCTTCCATCTCTTCAATTCTACTCTTTTGCCCTTTGAGTGTATTATTCATCTCTGGTATTCTATTATTAATCGTTTGGACCTCTTTCTGTAGGTTTTGAATTGTTTCCAATGCTCTATCTGTCTTATTTGATTGTTCCTGTTTCGCTTTCCTGACTTCTTCCTTGTTTTTCTCAACTCCATTGTACAGTTTTTTGGTATATTTTATAATCATTTTTCTGAATTCCTTCTCAGGCATTTCCAAAGCCTGCCCATCTTCCAGTATGGAGTGTAGGTCTACTTCTAGGTCATGTTCCTCAGTCACTTTATATAGTTTCTGGACATGTGCTAATATGGTCATCTGTTTCTGTTTTTTAGGCATGTTCAGGAGTTATCTGTGGCCTTAATACTTACATGGGTGTGTATTTTGGTATTTTTTATGCATTCTGATTGTGTCCGGGTAGATGTGATCAGAAGATAGGCTTCCCTTTTCACTCCTCATCCTTTCAAGTTGCCACTGTTGGTCATTGTGGCGTAACTCAGGATTTAATTTTCAGCCTATTTTCTTTTTGGTATGCCTGTCCCACTCCACAATTCCCGTTCAGGCCTTTTCCCTAGTGATAAACAGTTCCAGGCCAGCTGTGGCCATTTTGTACTGCTGTTTGGTTTTAATTGGAAACTGTGCCTTTAAATTTCAAGGAGATCTGTCAGCATGTGTAGTAGAACCCTCTGGGGGTGAGGGTGGGAGTGGAGTGTCCACTCACTCAGGCACCCCCTCTAGTCATCAGAGTGGAAGTGCGCAGACAGTGAGAGCAATGAACAGATACCAAAAAAAAAAAAAGAATGTCCAAACCTTTATCTCTGCAGTTTTGTCAGGCATCCATGGCTGCTCTGATCCTTCCCATGCTTGGTCTCACCCAAGATGGTGGCTTCAGGAGCAGCTGAACGTCTTGAATTAGAAAGCACTATATTTCTTGCTTCTCTACAAATTTCCCTATCTGTAAGCCTTCCAACCTTCTAAATATTCCTTTATATGTGCTTCAGAGTTCTGGCATAATCCCCTGTGCCTGCTTCATCTGGCATTTTGTGTTGTTGCCAGCAGAGCTCCTCACTGCACGTCTACCCGATCCACCATCTTGTTTGTTCTCCAACAATCTTTATTAAAGCAGATTGCCACATCTTTCTTCTGCAGAGCAACTGATGTGTTCAAATTGTTGACCTTTAAGTTAGAAGCCACATGAGATGTTTATAACCCCAAAACTTTTTAAATTATTGTTAAAGTATTTCAAGATATTAGTTATAATCGAATTTTAAATTGTGTCCCTGGGTGATGCAAAGGTTTAATGAACTTGTCTACTAACTGAAAAGTCAGAAATTGAGGGCCAACTAGAGGTGCCTGGAGAAAAAGACCTAGTGACCTGCTTCCAAAACCTCAGCCACTGAGAACCCTATGCAGCACAGTTCTACTCGGACATGCTTGGGGTTGACATAATTGGAGTCGACTTGGGGCAGCTGTTTTTGGTTGTTAGTGTGTTATTTAAAATATTTAAATATTAAATGTTTAACTCCACTTATGTTGAAAACTGGTGACCCATAATCCACTGTCACTGATCTATTCCACAGACTCATATCCCATGCACACTCAATGTTGTCATCAGCTGTGGACATGGATGGGTGTTTTGCTATAACCAGAGCTTGGATAATTTGTGACTTACCTCACCCAACAGAACATTGTCAGATACAGTGCCTGAAGATGAGCCCTTGGGTTGGGAGACACTGAAAATAGGACTGGGGAAGACCTGCTGCCTCAAAGTAGAGTTGACCAGAATGAGGTGATTGGAACAAAGTTATGGGGACCTTCATTTGATAATGGGGCAGAACTCAAAATGAAGAGAAACACCTACAAACTCTCATTAATAATGGAGATGTGGAATGAATGAAGTATGAATCTAGGAAAATTAGAAGTTGTCAAAAATAAATGGAACGCCTTTTATTTTATCTTAGGCGTTAGTGATCTGAAATGGACTGGTATTGGCTATTTTGAATCTGACACTCATACAGTTTACTGTGTGTGTGTGTGTGTGTGTGTGTATCTTTACACCGATAAATCTGTGAGTGCTTTTGAGTCTGTTCCAACTCAGGGATTCTATGCAAAACAGAACAAAACAGTGTTCAGTCCTGTCCCATCCCCACAATTGTTATATTTGAGGCCATGGTTGCTGCTACTGTAACAAATGTTTCACTGACCTGACCTGTAAGAAAAACACTGGACTGCTAACTACAATATTGGCAGTTCAAACCCACCAGTCACTCCTTGGAAACCTTTTACAGGGTCACTATGAGTCAGAATTGACTCAACAGCAGTTACAAACACCAACAACCTCTTCACAAAGCATGATATCCTTCTCCAGGAACTGGCCCTTCCTGACAACATGTCCAAAATACCAGAGATGACACCTTGAAATCTCATCATCTTCACTTCCAAAGAGCATTCTGGTTGTATTTCCTCCAAGATAGATTTGTTTGTTCCTTTGGCAGTTCATGATACTTTAGGTATTCTTTGGAAACGTCATAATTCAAATGCATCAATTCTCCTATGGTCTTACTCGCTGTCCAGTTTTCACATGTGCATAAACCGATTGAAAATACCATGGCTTAAGACAGGCCCACCTTAGTCCTCAAAGTCACGTTTGTGCTCTTTGATACTTTAAGAGAGCTCTTTTGCAGCAGATTTTCCTAAAATAATATTGCATTGAAGTGCAGTCCATACTTAAGGCTGTAGTCTTCAGTAAATATTTTTAATTCTTTGCTTCCAGCAAGCAAGGTTATGTCATTTGCATATCGCAGGTTGTTGACGAATCTTTTTCCACTCCTGATGCCATGTTCTTCTTCATATAATGGTCAGCATTTAAGTATAGTGAAAGGGTACAACCTTGGCGCACACCTTTTCTGACTTTAAATCATTCAGTATTCCTTGATTTTGTTTGAACAACTGCCTCTTGGTCTATGTAGACTCCCTATCAGAACAGTCAAGTGTTCTAGACTTCCAGTCTTCACAATGTCAACCTTAGTTTGCATCATCCACATAATCTAATGCTTCTGCATAGTCAACAAGGCACAAGTAAACATCTTCTGGTATTCTTGGCTTTCAGCCAAGATCTGTCTTATATTTATAACCCATAAACCGAAACTCATTGCCATCAAGTTGATTCTGACTCATGGGTATCCTCAAGAACAGATAGACCTGCCACATAGTGTTTCCAAGGTTGTCATCCTCACAAAAGCCAGCCGTCTCATCTTTCTCCCACAGAGTGGGCTGGTGGTTTGGAAACATCAACCTTTCAGTTAGTAGACAAGAGTTTAACCACTGAACTGTCAAAGCTACTATTGTTGCTATTGTTAACTGCCTATGAGTCAGTTCTGACTCATAGTGACCCTGTATAGAGTTTCCAAGGACAGGCTGTTGAGTTTGAACCACCGACATTGTGGTTCAAAGCAACCTTGCGGTCCAGTGCTTTATTCCCCAGTGCCACACCAAGACTCTATTGGCTACGATTAGTAATATGGATAAATAACAGCTCACTGAGTTAGTAGCTCCTTACCCATCTCACTGGCACAATTATGCTTGTATGAATTATTTCCAGGTGCTGCTTTTGCTGCTGTTACGCGCCATCAAGTCGGTTCCAACTCAGAGTGACTTTGGCTTCTTTGGCTGTAAATCTTTATGGAAGCAGAAAGCCTCAGGTTTTTCCTGAGGAGTGGCTGGTGGATTTCAACTGTTGACCTTGTGGTTAGCAGCCCAATGCATAACCCGCTAAGCTAGCAAAATTCCTTTATTTCCAGGTATATTGTATTCATACTTTTGAAAAGAGTTAAAACTTCACTACTTCTGTGACTATGTCCTGAAATAACTAGTTATCACAATAAGTGGGCCAACCAATCATGAAAATTTGGTCACATTACTGACCAAATTGGATCATTGTGTTATTGATTCATATGCCACCCAATTAATTATTAAGATGGCTTAAAACAACAGACGGATCATCCCACAACTACAGATTTGATTGCCTTGCATGTGCTGTGTAGCCCATATGTGGAAGGGTGAACATTTGCAGCTAGGTTAGACTGGAAGAATATGGCCAAGTTTAGAAAAGCATTGTAGGCCATTCACACCTTTTTATGTATCAAAGCAGTAGCAGAAGCATATTGGCTAAGCAGTGACTAAATTGATTCTGACTTGACTCAAGTCACAGTAATAACGGAGCAAGTAATTCATTAGAAGCTATAGCCTGGTTTTAAGAACTTTGTATTGAAGGTTTTCAAACTCTACCTGAACAGTGTTTCTCACAATTCTTGCTGATTATTTTATTTGATTTAAGTATAACTAGCCATCTTATTGATTTGGACGGCCTACAGTAGTTCCCTGAGCTTGAACAAGACCATCTGAAAATGAGTGAATTTCTGCTCAGAGGCTATAATGAAACATGGCAATGCAAATCCATCAAATATGTCCTGGTCAATTTTGTATTTTCAGACTCTTTAATGACTAAGTGTATTTCAACATAAAATGATTCTTTGAAAATTTAAAGTCAATTTATATGTGATTTCTATCATTAAAGATATATTGAAGCTAAATCATCTGCTATTTGGGAGATATCATGAAAAGAAGAGTCAATGATTCAACAGTTTGCCCTCAGAAAGGCAAGGTATTTTTATAAAAATAAGTTCAGATCAGGGGACACAGATGGATTAGTTTGAATTTTCCTGAAAAAAAAAAAATACTGTCAGTAATATTTGGAAAATAATTCACAGAAGAAAAAGTGCTTAATCATTGGAAACCAGAAAACTAGATTGCATTACAGAAGCTAGGAGAACTGTTGATTGTTGATTTGTTGTAAGTTATAATTTTTAAGTATTTTTTGGTAGTGTAAGCATTAAAACCTTGGAGGAGGTATAAGCACCAAAATCACCCCATCCTTCAAAATACTGTAAAGAATAAAAGTCAATTCAGTGTTATCAGTGACTCACATGGATTTATTGCGGTACTTGTCAGATTAACTAGAAGTTAGTTATAACAGAAGTAATAAAAGTAAAACCTGCCCTCAAAATTTTTGATTTAGTGAATCAATGTAGATATGGCTTTATCAGAGATTAATTGTACATTAATCATAATCCTAGCCATAAATGAACATTAAGCCATAATTCAAAATTACAGGATGCTCATAGAGAAAGTTATTTTAAAGAACAGGAAGTAAGTGGTTGCCTTTATGAGCATTGCTTGCTCGGATTGCAGGAAACATCCACAAAACCTTGGCTTCATGGAGAATGGGAAACCTGTCTTATTTTTCTTTTTGTCCTCTCACAGTACTCTTCCCAAATAACTTCTTAAAAAAAAAGAAACAGTATTTAAACAGATATTTAACTATTGAAGAAACATACAGAAAAGAAAGGGAAAGACACTATGGTACAGTGAATTATTTAATGTGAATTCTAGCCATGCTTTCGTAACACCCACAAAAGTACCTTTTCCTCATTGGTCTGGAAAAGAGAAAAGTGTGGGAAGATGATGGTAGATTATATGATCCAGTTGTGAGTGATTGTTAACAGCGTTCATTGTAATTTGTCAATTTTGCCATCCAGCTGAGTATAAAATGAACTTGCTCTGAAGCAGAAAGGGGGACATTCACTAGCCATGGCAGAAGAAGAGCCAGGAGTGGAACTTGAGATCCTTTGGACCCTGAGATCCCTTTCCATTGAACCTCCTGAACCCAGGGACAGAGTGTTGGGGTACCAGAGAAGTAGCAGAGAAGTGGCAGCAGCAGAAACCAACAAACAGAGCATGGGACAGTGTGTTGGGCTTCCTAGCCCATAGAACAAGTAAGGCTGAGTGACTTTGGGCAGGAGACTTACTGGCATGGTGGGATGCCTCCAGACACTCAATTGGGGGAGCTAGGATTGTTGCCCCACAAAGCTAGAGCTGAGCGCCTTCAGGCTGAGTCTTATGGTGGAATAGTGTACCCTGTGAGCATTCATCAGCAGTCCTAAAAGAAAACTGTCACAATTGTCATGGCAGGGCTGAGACCAGGCCAAAGGTATGATGAACAGTGAGTGGTCTGCCTGCTTGTACAGCAGAGTCTGTCCTGAGGGGAAGAACCATACCATAAGCACTTCTGACCATGAATTGTAACCTGCTAATTTCCCGAATGGGCCTCCTAATGGTGAATAAGGTGCCGGAGTCAGTGTGGCCATTGCAATGAATTATTGGCTCCAGCTGAGTAGAATGGTGTGTGATGGAAATTGGTTGATGCGATTATTCCTTTTTTTTTTCTTACAACCCCTAACCAAATACTTTGAGAGATGTGCTTTATCTATTTGTTATGCTTTAAAGTTTTTATTGTGGTAAAATATATATAACACAGCGTATTTTAATGCGGCCATTTTTAGGCACACAATCCAGTGACATTAATTGTGTTCACCATCCTGTGCAGCCATCATCATGATCCATTTACAAATTTAAGACATGGGTTTTGGTTTTGTTTTTTTACTAATTCTGTCCCTTGCTAGTATTTGCCATTGTTAAGCCACTTAAATTGTTGCTACTACTAGGCTGTCAGTTTGTCATACCATGTTGTTGTTGTTGTTGTTGTTAAGTGCCATTGAGTCAGTTCCAACCCATAGTGACCCTGTTTAGGGTTTCTGAGGAGCAGCTGGTGAGCTTGAACCACTGACCTTGCAGTTCAAACAGCTTTGCAATCTGGTGCATTAACCCACAGCACCACACCAGGATTCCTGTTGTACTATGGTGGTGTGCATATTGCTGTGATGTTTAAAACAATGCCACTAGAATTTTAACTACCAGCAAAGTCACCCATGATAGACAGGTATCTGCAGAGCTTCCAGACTAAGATAGACTAGGAAGCAGGAGAGGTGGACTACTTTGGACTGATGAGTCCCTGGAAAACCTCCTGAATAGCGGCAGAACATTGACAGGGTACCTGAAGATGAGCCCCTCAGGTTGGGAGACACTCAAAATATGACTGAGGAAGAGTTACCTCTACAAGATTGAGTTGACCATAATGATGTAACTGGAGCAAAGCTTTCGGGACCTTCCTTTGCTAATGGGGAACCACTTAAATGAGGAGAAATAGCTACAAACATCCATTAATAATGGAAATGTAGAATGAACCAAGTGTGAATCTAGGAAAACTTAGAAAATGACAAAATTGAGATGGAATGCCTAAAGATTGATATCCTAGCCATTAGTGATCTGAAATGGATTGGTGTTGGCCATTTTGTATCTGACATACAGTTTACTGTACTGAAAACATCAAATTGAAAAGAATGGTGTCACATGCATCGCCAAAAAGAACATTTCAAGATCTGTCTTGAAGTACCATGTTGTACGTGGTAGAATAATATCCACATGGCACTGTAGGATAAGCAATGGACCACAAAGTCCATTTGAACCATCAGATAGCAGTTCACATCCACCAGAGGCTCCTCAGAAACCCTGTACAGTGTAACTATGAGTCAGAACCAACTTGACAGCACATAACAACAAACAAGGAAGACCAGTGAATACCACTATTGTTAAAATTTATGCACCAACCACTAAAGCCAGTGATGATGACATTGAAGAACTCTACCAATTTCTTCAGTCTGAAATTGATCAAACATGAATCAAGGTGCATTGGTAACTACTGGTGATGGGAACGGGAAAGTTGAAAACAAATAAGAAGGATCCATAGCTGGAAAATAGGTTGTTGGTGATAGAAATGATGCTGGAGATCACATGATAGAATTTTGCAAAACCAATGACTTCATTATAAATACATTCTTCATTGCAAATTCACATGAACCTCACTAGATGGAATACACAGAAATCAAATTATTTGACTCCATCTGTGGGAAGAGACAGTGGGAAATCTCAGTATCATCAGCCAAAACAAGGCCACGGGCAGACTGTAGAATAGACCATCAATTGTTCGTATACAAGTTCAGGCTGAAGCTGAAGAAAATTGAAACAAGTCCACAAAATTTAAAATAAGACCTTTAATATATCCCACCTTAATTTAGAGATCATCTCAAGGACAGATTTGATGTATTAAATGCTAATGACAAAAGAACAGAAAAGTTGTGGTATGACATCATGAACATCATACAGGAAGAAAACAAAAAGTCATTAAAAGATAGGAAAGAAAGCAAAGACCAAACTGGATGTCAGAAGAGGCTCTGAAACTTGCTTTTGAATGCAGAGAAGTTAAAGCAACTGGAAGAAATGAGGAAGTCAAGAGCTGAACAGAAAATTTCAAAGGGCAGCTACAGAAGATGGTCAAGTAGTAAAATAAAATGTACAAAGACCTGAAGTTGGAAAAGCAAAAGGGAAGAACAGCTCAGCATTGCTCAAGCTGAAAGAACTAAAGAAGAAAATTCAAGCCTCCATCGAAGGATTCTATGGGCAAAATATTAAATGATTCAGAAAGCATCAAAAGAAGATGGAGGGAATACAGAGTCACTTAACCACAATGGACCGGTCAGTGTTCAGTCATTTCAAGAGCTAGCATATGATCAAAAGCCAATGACAAAAGCCCAACTGGCACTGAAGGCATTGGTGAAAAGCAAGACTCCAGGAATTAATGAAATACAAATTGAAACCTTTCAATAAACATATGCAGCACTGATGACACTCATCTTTGCCAAGAAATTTGGAAGATAGCTACCTGGCCAACAGATTGCAAGAGATCCATATTTGTGCCCATTCCAAATAGAGGCGATACAACAAAATGCAGAAATCATAGAACCGCATCATTAATATCATATTCAAATAAAACTTTCTTGAGAATAATTCAAAAATGGTTGCAACCATAAATGAGCAGGGAACTGCCAGAAATTCAGGGATATTATTGCTGATGGCATATGGATATTGTCTGCAAGAAAAGAATACCAAAAAGATGTTTACCTGTGCTTTTTTGACTATGCAAAGGCTTTGACTATGTGGATCATGACAAACTATAGATAACATTGTGAAGAATGGCTATGGCAGAACACTAAGTTGTGCTAATGAGGGATCTGCACAGAGACCAAGAGACGATTGTTAGAACAGAACAAGGGAATACTGAATTGTTTAATATCAGGAAAGGTTTGCGCCAGCGTTCTATCCATACTTAATCTGTATACTGAGCTGGATTATAAAGAGATGATCATGATGTTAGGATTGGAGGAAAACTCATTAACAATATGCAGATGATATAACCTTCAACATTTAAATGAAGAAGGCTTGAAATACTTACTGATGAAGATCAAAGACTACAATCTTGTGTCTAGATTGTTCCTCAATGTCAATAAAACAAAATTACTTTTCAGTGGACCAGTAAATAACATCAGGATAAACAGAGAAAATATCGAAGTTGTCAAAGACTTCAGATTGCTTGAATGTACAGTCAACGCTTAATGGAAGCAGCTGACAAGAAATCAAATGATGGGTTACATTAGGCAACTCTGCTACACAAGATCTCTTTAATATGTTAGGAGCAAAGATATCTGTTTGGGACTAAGTGTTCCTGACCTAAACCATGGTATTTTCAGTTGCCTCATATGCATGTGGAAGTTGAACAATGGATACTGATGCCTGTAAAAGAATTGATGCAATTGAATTATAGTGTTGGAAAAGAATAGTTAACGTATCATAGACTGCCAGAAGAACAAACAAATCTGTGTTGGAAGAAGTACAACCAGAATGCTCCTTAGAACCAGGGTGGCAAGACTTCATCTCTCATATTTTGGACAAAAGAAACAGAGAGTTTCTGGAGAAGGAAATTTACATGGTAAACTGAAAAAGAAGATGACCCCCAAGGAGACGAATTGATGCAATGGTAACAGCAGTAGGTTTAAACATAATCGTTGTGAGGATGCTGCAAAACAGGGCAGTATTTCTTTCTGTAGAGCATAGGGTTGCTATGAGTCAGAACCGATTTGATAATACCCAACAACAGCACTATGTTGGGCAAGCATCCCTACTGTCCATTTCTAAATTTAAGAACATGTTTTTGCTCATTGTGCCCCTTGCTTGAATTTGTTGTTGTTAAGCCACTTAAACTGTTCCTACAGTATGACATTTGAATGAAAGCTTTTCTGCCTTCGTTTCAAAATTGTTGATAGGATCAAACAATTATATATGGGGATACCTTGAGATTACAAGTTCTTTAAAGAATGAATTGGTCATGTTGTTATTTATATCACTCATTAAAATGAGATAACATTGATATCAGAATATCAGAAATATGTCTTAGTGGATTAAAAACTGACATCAACTGCCTGTGTATAGGAAGGTACAGACTGAGAGGGGAACACCAGGAAACAGACATGTTGATGTTTCTATCAGTAGTACAGATTCAAGAGCTTTATCACCATTCTTCAAGAAAAAATAGACCATTTTTGCAATTAAGGTAAGTCTGTTGACATTGGTTTAAAAGCAAGCAAACAGACATAGCAAACAGAAAAATTGAGAGGCTATGGGGGAAAAAAAAACCTGTATAACTTGTTTGAAAATTTACATATAAATGGTAAAGATCAGATTAAATTAGAATATTTTCAGCCATTGTGATGCTTAGAACTGAAATACTCATGCTTTCACTTGCCTTTACTTTTGATCATTTCTCAGTAATCTTCAAGGTCCCTCTTGATCTAGTCCCACCTGTCTGTTGAATTGCATTTACCAATCCTTGAAATCCCCATTTCTCACTTACCTGCCACCATGGTCTTCTCTTTGGTTTTTGTTCCACATTATCTATCTCCTCCTGTTAGGGTCTTGGCCCTCTGTCTAAAACTTGTTTCCTCAAAGCCACTGACTGGCTCATGAGATTATTCTCCTTACTCATGTCTCATTTACCTGTCACCTCCTCAGAGAGACCTTCCCTAAAACTTTAGCTTTCCCACTTGACTCACCCAGTTCCCTTTGTCTTCCTTTCCACCCTGCACCCTGTTAGCCCTCAGCTTTGAACTGAAGAGAAACACAACTGATTACAGTTAGTGCCCCTTTATCATTAGCAGGTCATTCATAGGCTTGCTTTCTTTTACTGCATTTTTTGTCTTCTCCACCGCAATTCCTTAAAAAAGTATCCACTCTTATATATAAAAATTATAAACTAGATATAGATATATGCATAGATACAGGTTGTATGAGATAAGAATTTAATTCTATTTTTATATGTATGGCAAACTAACTTCCCCAGCACATTCTATTTTTAAATTGCTATTTTCCCATTGATTTTTCATTTCTCTATTGTCATAGATCAGGTATGTGTGTGTTTTATTTATATATAAATATATATTTG
>NW_006408682.1:6649472-6667115 GCF_000296735.1 Chrysochloris asiatica
TGATAATTTTCCAGGAAAAAGGTACATTGCTCGTATTATTGGTATGAAACATATCTTTATACGTGGCAAATTGAGATCCCCATATAAAGCTTCTCCATAGAAATATTCTTAGTCATTTGAGGACCCACTGGACTGCTTTCCACAAAGTTGGCAATTCAAACTCACCAGTCACTGACTCGATGGCACTTAACAATAACATTTTTCAATATAAATTTCAAAAATTGTTGGTTTATTTATCCAAAGGACATAGTGACAGGAATAATATTATGTGGATACATTAATTTGGGGGAAACTAAAATCTTTGAAATGTTAAATCTGATCAATCTTAAAACTTGTTATATTTCTCTATTTTTCAGACATTATTGAATATTCCTCAATAGAATTTTAACTTTCTTTCCATACAGGTTTTATGTATTTTTCACTAATACTAAAACCTATTCCTTCCTTGCCAAACAATTTAGTCTGCTTGATGTTTTAGTTTCTTATTTACAGGGTAGACATTTTTCTATTTAGTCATTTATTTAATCAATGATAAACTTGACAAATTCTGTACTTGCATAATGCCAATATCACATTTTTTTCTTGCTGATTCGTTTCTCTTCTTCCTGATTTAATTCCTCCAAAGTTCTTCCAGAGTGACTCTTTTGGGTGATAATTTACAGTTAAAAAATTCCTGAAAATGTCTTCATCTCACCCTTGAAATATTCATTTAATGGTATTCAAGAGTAGGTTGAAATTTATTATCTTCATATTTTGAAACAATTTCTCCATCTTTTTTTTTTTTTACTCTGGCTGTTGAATCTCTGATGTAAAATCTGGTTCTTACTTATTTATATGTAATGCTCTTCTTATTTCAAAAGCTTAGATGCTTCTCTTTGATTTCAGTATTTATAAATTATTCTACAGTATGTCTAATATATACTTTTTTGTCATTTGTTCTAGACAATATTCTATATGACTTTTAATATGAGTTGTTGTAATTTCCTTTTAAATCTGAGAGTTCCTTTTTTCAAGTGTTAGATTTTATTTATTTATTTTGTTGCCTTTCTTTGAAAGGACTTGGAAGCAATTTTTGGCTATCCTTCTTGCCTTGGGACTACTATCTGCCTTTTTTGTAAAATCTACTCTCATAGGCTGGGTTTGTAGTTGCCTGTGAAGGCCACGTCTTGGCTATGTCCTACTATTTTCATTATGTAAGATATCTAATTATTTTTCTTGTTTGTATTACAAGCTCCTCATTAGAATCCAAACCACATCATAGTAGAGAGTTTTCTGTCTCCAGTTATATTAATTGCTCTATGAATAGCATCTGACATATTCTACAAGGTATGTATTTTATAAATGAATGTGCAAATGGTGTTCTGTAGCAATTAAAATAGGTTAGTTATACATCATGAACAAACAACCTCAAAATCCTCTTCTTGTTGTTAAGTTCTCTCAAGTCAGTCCTGACTCTTAATGACCCTGTGCATACCTGCATGCCCAGTCCTGGGCCTTCCTCAATTGGTGGTGTGATGTTTGAGTCTATTCTTGCAGCCATGGTGTCAGTCCATGTCCTCGAAGATTTTTACTCATTTTGATTGATCCTCCACCTTACCAAGCATGATATCCTTTCCCAAGGACCGGCCCCTCCCGTTAACATGTTCAAGGTGTGGGAAATAAAGTCTCATCATCCTCACCTCTCAGGAACACTCTGGCTATACTTCTTCCAATCAGATCTGTTTGTTCTGGTGGTCTATGGTCATCTCAGTATTCTTCATCAGCACCAAAATTCAAGTGCATCAATTCTTTTCAGGTCTTCCTTATTCATGGTCCAGCTTTTACTGTGTGGCAACTGAAAGTACCATAGCTTGGGTCAGGCACATTTTAGTCCTCAAATTGACACCTTTGCTTTCTAACACTTCAAAGGGGTCTTTCACAACAGATTTGCCCAATGCAATACATTATTTGGTTTCTGGACTGCTGCTTTCATAGACATGGATTCAAGTAAAATGATATCCTTAGCAACCTCAGTCTTTCCTCAGTCTATCAAAATGCTACTTACTGGTCCAGCTGTGATGAGTTTTATTTACTTAACATATTGAAGATAACGGTCTTGGATCTTCTTGCAGTAAGTACTGCAAGACTTCTTCACTTTCAGCAAGCAAGGTTGTATCATCAGCAGATCTCCAATGCTGATGCCACATTCGTCTTCATATAGTATAGCTTCTAAATTATTTGCTCAGCATATACACTGAATTGTTGTTGTTGTTAAGTGCCATCGAGTCAATTCTGACTCATAGTGACCCTGTATAGAATTTCCAAGGAGCAACTGGTGAGCTTGAACCACCAACCTTGCAATTCAAATGATTTTACAGTCTGGTGCATTAACCCACAGCGCCACACCAGGGCTGGCATAGAATGAATAAGTATGGCGAAATAATTCTTTCACCATAGACTGAATAAGTATAGTGAAAGAATACAACCCTAACTCACATGTTTCCTGATTTTAAACCATTAACTATCCCCTTGTTCTGTTTGAATGAATGCCTCTCTGTCTATGTACAAATTCCACACCATTAAGTGTTCTGGAATTTCCATTCTTTGCAATGTTATCCATAGTTTGTTATGATGCACAGAGTTGAATGCATTTCCATAGTCAATAAAGCACAAGTGAACATCTTTCTTATATTCTGTTTTCAACCAAGTTTCATCCGACTCAGCATTGATGTCCCTTGTTTCATGTCTTCTCCTGCATCCAGACTGAACTTTTGGAAGCTCCCTGTTGAGCTGTTGCAGCCATTTTTTAAGCATCTTCAGCAAAATTTTACTTGCATGTGATAATTAATCATATTGTTTGCTAATTTCCACATCATTTTGAGTTGTAATTCTTTGGTATGGGCATAAATATAGATCTTTTTAGTGTTATTGGCCAAGTAGCTGTCTTCCATAGTTCTTGGCATTGAGGAGTAGTTTAACATATGTTCATCATAAGGCACATGGGGATTTGGGTCCATTCCATTCTCACTCAGGTGCATAGGCTGGTGGGGTCGCCACCTTTAGGAGTGTGCTTACGCAAGGACGACTGCAGTAGGCGAGGGAGAGAGGGGCGTGTTAGGAGTTAGTAAAGTATTTACTAAGTCAAGATGAAACATTTAGAATTGATTTTCAGTGTAAGGGAATCAAATGGAGAAGTTTGGAAAGGAGAGAGAGATGATCTGATAAACTAGTTTACTCTAACTGCTGTGCAGAGAATGTATTGCAGAAAGGTGAGAATAGAATCAAGGAAATCAACAGAGAAGTTTTAGCTGTGTTTGGGACGTCTGGGTGTGGTGCTGTAGGATAAAGTGCTGGACCACAAAGTAGCTTTGAACTGCACGTTCGGCAGTTCGAACTCACCAGCCACTCTTCTGAAACCCTATACAGGGTCACTATGAATCAGAACCAACTCAAATGCAATTAAAAATAGCAACAGTTTGTTGGGGTCCTGGTGTGTCACTGCAGGATAAGCATTAGACTGTTAACTGCAAGGTCAGTGGTTCAACATCCCAAGTTGCTCCTCAGAAACCCTTTATAGGGTCTCAGTGAGTCAGAACTTACTTGTCAGCACTTAACAATAGCAGGTGAAGTGTTTTAGGTGAGAGATAATGATGCCTTAGGGACCACTGTGGTAGTAGGAGGCACACAGAACAGACTTGTTTGAAATCTGCTTCTAGAAGTAGAGTTGACAGAATTTATAAGTGTTTTGAAAATAGGGAGTGAGGGAATAAAAGCAATCAAGGTTAGCCCCTAGGTTCTTCACTCAAGCAACTGGATGTTGTTGTTGTTAAATGCTCTTGAGTTAGTTCTGACTCACAGCAATTCTGTATAGGGTTTCTGAGGAGTGCTTGGTGGGTTGAATTGCCAACCTTGCAGTTAGCAGTGTACTGTTGATCCTAAAGTGCCATTTTTTGCTGGCTTGGGGAAGATTGGGAATAGGCTTGTGGGAATAAAATAAGAATTCTGTTCTTCACACCAAGTTGAGAGCCTGTATTATCCACTCAACTGTAGAAGTCAAATACCCAGAGGAGGTCAGGGCAAGAGAACAGATTTGGCATTCATTATCATATGTTGTTGTTGTTGTTATGTGCCATGGAGTCGGTTCCAACTTGTAGAGACCCTGCATAGGGTTTCTGAGGCTATAAATCTTTACAGGAGCAGAAAGCCTCATCTTTCTCCCACAGAATAGCTGGTAGTTTCATTGTCATATAGACGGTGTCTAAAACAATGGAACTTGCTAAGTTTACATAAAGAACAAACATAGATGTAGGGTGTAGAAGAGTTGTTGTTGTTGTTAAGTGCCACTGAGTTGATTCTAACTCATAGTGGCACTGTATAGGGTTTCCAAGGAGTGGCTGGTGAGTTTGAACTGCTGAATTTGTGGTTAGTAATCCAGTGCTTATATCACAGTACTGGTGGTGGTTATGTGCCATGGAGTTGGTTCTGACTCATTATGACCCTGTGTAGGGGGTCTGAGGCTGTAAATCTTTACAGGAGCAGAAAGCCTCTTCTTTCTCCCACAGAACTGCTGGTGGTTGTGAACTGCTGAACTGGAGATTAAGAGCCCACTCATAACCAGCACACTACCAGCCTGGGATTATTCTTTAGATGTTAAACAGAGGAAGAGGAGCTAAGGAAACAGACGAAGGAGGAGGAAACCAGAAGAGTATGGTGTCAAGTAATCAAGTGGAGATAGGGTTTTACATCCTAGAGGGAACCTAATATTTGGCTCAAGGGGAAGGATGGGGTTCAACACAAAAAGAAATGTTTGCAAAATTGAATGGAGTAATAAAAGAGTTGAATTAAATGCCAATATTTAGGTATAGATTAGTGGCTTTTGGGGGGAATGTGTTTTTATCTGTTTTGCCAAAAAATTCAAAGATTATATAGCTAATTCGAATTGATCACTCATTCATTATTTTATGATGTTACTAAAATACTATGGTTAATTTTCAGTTATGTATAGTGAGATCACTATAGTATTTTAATTTTAAAAATATCACATGTTGATGAAACTATTAAATTATAATTTCAGGCTGTGAAAATGAATAATTTAGGCTATGTGGAAAGCTTTCACTTTAATAAGTTCATAAGGTGTCAAACTTTGCAATTTATTATAGATTCTTTAGCTAATTTGCTATAATTAATTTGAATGAAAAATATTTCATTGCTTAAATATCCTGTTTATGTATTCCAGTTTTAATGATGAAACAAAGGCTCTAATTTGCTAAAGATGCTCTTTAATTGATTCCAAAGGGACTACCTCAAATATAATTTGCTAACTGGCTTTATGTAATTCCTAGGTCCAACCACTCAGTGACTTCCATAATGTTTTGGTGACAAAACAGTTTAGTCAAATAGTAGTGTGATTCCTTAGCACCAGAGTTACCAATTGTTATAGATTGAACTATGCCCTGCAAAACAATACATACTGTAAATCCTAACCTTCATACCTGTGTTTATAATCCCATTTGGGAATGAGTTAACTTTGTTAATGTTAATGAATCAGGTACTGTAGAGTGTATCTTGAGTTGATCTGCTTTGAGATATAAACAGAGAGTAAATTAGGCAGCAGAGGTGTTGAGGGTAAGATAGAAGTCACGGCACAAAGAGATCTTCAAGGAACCAGGAAGCAGAAGCTTAAGAAACAAGGACTTATCTCTAGAGTTGACAAAAAGTCTTCCCCTTGGGCCAGCTTGCTGAATTCAGACTCCCAGGGTAAGCACAAGGAGCTCTGGTAGCATAGTGGTTATGAGTCTGCAAGCCTCAAGGTCAGCAGTTTGAAACTACCAGCTGTTCTGCAGGAGAAAGATGAGGCTTTCTACTCCCGTAAAGGTTTACAGCCTCGGAAACCCTATACAGAAAGGGTCACTATGAGTTGGAGCTGACTCCTCGGCACACCACCACCAGGATAAGCACTGGACTTCTAACCAAAGATAGGCAGTTGAAACACACCAATCACTCTCAGAAACCCTATACAGGCTTGCTGTAAGTTGAAAACAACCCGACGGCACTTAACAACAACCCCATTGAGAAAATAAATTTTTTTGTTAAAATGATCCACTGGTGCTATTTCTATTAAATAACTAAGACACCAGTTAATGTTGAGTACTCTGGTAGCGTAGTGGTTACGAATCGGGCTGCTAGCCTCAGGGTCAGCAGTTCAAAACTACCAGCTGTTCTGCTGGAGAAAGATGAGGCTTTCTGCTCCTCTAAAGATTTACAGCCTCGGAAACTCTGTGCAGGGTCGCTATGAGTCCAAACCAGTGCCACCGCATATAACCACCACCAACAACAACCACTGTGACCTGATGTGGCACTGTACAATAAGTACTGAACTGCTAACTGCAGGTTTGGCAGTTCAAACTCATCAGCTGTTCCTTGGAAACCCTATACAACAAACACGTTATAGTTTAATTGCATTTCTTTATTCATGATTTAAGGCTTACAGACTTCAACATTTTAGGGGAGAATCTGAACACGAAACTTTTGTTGGAAGGGACAGGTACTATAAGTGTTTGTTTGGTACAGATTAGATATTATAGGCATTCACCATTTACAGTTTTCATATGCAAATAAATTACCATATCTAAACCTTGATTTGCTTGATGATGAAATGAAAATACAATTATGAACCATCCAACATTCCTAGCAGGATGCTTAGGAGACCCACATAGATAATGCTTATGTAGGTTGTTAGTAAAGCTTTCATTACCTTACCAAAAGAAAGGGACCTGATCCTGTTTAGTTTTCAAACATTAAAATACAAATCAAATTGGGTATCTATTAAAATACAACCTCTGTGAAGCATAACAACTCTTAAATTCAAGGATCCTGAAGAAAGGATTAGTGAATTGTTCATAGAGCCAAGACTTCTCCATAGCTCTGGAAGTTAGTTATGACTGACTTTACAAACGTAGATCCACAATATGGTACTGACTTTAATAAATTAGTATCAGGTGATGTCATATGCATGGAATATAAAATGTAGAAGCCCAGTCATTCTTTAACCCTACTTGTCATATATTAGGCCCTTTATAAATGGGCTCTGCCAAGATGGGGTCTTCACTATTAAAGAGACATAGAAAATTTGGACTAGGTCCAAAGGGGAACTTGACAATTATTAATGACTTAGAAAATGAACCTGTGAAGAAAGGTCAAAGAAACTCAGAAATTTTCATAGAGATGATTTAAGTATCCTCACAATTTAAATGTGGATAATTAACACTGTTGTTGTTAAGTGCTGGCGATAGCAACCCTGGTGTGGTGCTGTGGGTTAATGCACCAGACTACAAAGCCATTTGAACTGCAAGATCAGCGGTTCAAGCTTACCAGATGCTCCTCAGAAACCCTATACAGGGTTGCTATGGTTGGAATGGACTCAACGGCACTTCACAATAACATAGGTTTAAAAAGGAGCAGCTGGTGGGTTTGATCTGCTGACCTTGTGATTAGAAGTCCTGTCCTTATCAGGACACAAATTCAAGAGGAGAAGTCTGGCTGTTAAACATTGAAGAATTTCCCAAAGGACAATGTGAGTCTTATCTAAAGATGATTAAAAGTACTGATGGCCTTTTACCTGAAATGTGTCAGGCTCGTGTTATCTCAAGCCATGGATTTAAACTCCTAGACCTCTTGAAATAAATTATGAAAGAAGTGGTCAGGCTTATCAGAAGGACGATGTCTATTTCCACTGTCAGGCCTGAAGCTGGAACAAAAGGACTGAGAATATAATCTTTCATTCTAGTAGTCAAATTGTCATTCCCTTGATATAATTTGTTGAGTAAAAATTCACCCTATACAAATAGCAATCATTTGAATTCTCAATTTTGAGTTCAGTACTTTTTTAGAGACACCCTACTGGATGTTCCACACACCCTAACTTTTTCCTTGAACACACTGCACACTTCCTGCTATCTGTGTCTTAACTTAAGCATTGCTCTCTCCCACCTCCCACATACCTTTTCCCCAAAATACCATCTATTTCTCAGGGCCAATTCAAAGTTTTAGTCTCCATGTAAATTTCCTTAGATGTCTCTTCACACTTTGTAATAATCTCTCCCATATGTACATATATGGAAATAGAGCTTCTAGAGCACTTTGTACCTTTATTTTAATTTTCCTTTTGAAAATAGATCAATTATTTGCTTTCTTTTCTAAAGAGAAAGTTCCTTGAGAACAAAAGACAGTCTTCATTTTTCTAGTCTACTTTCTGCCATACATTTAAATTATCAAGAAATATTTGCTGTAGTGATTAGCATTGTTGTTGTTGTTAATTAAGTGCTTTCAAGTCAGTTTTGTCTCATCTATATATAGGGTTTCCAAGGAGCAGCTTGTGGGTTTGAACCACTGACCTGGCAGTTCAAACTGACCTTGCAGTCAAGTTCATTATTCTGCAATGCCACAGGAGGACTCCAATTAACATTATAAGTCCCTGCAATAACTTTCTTTATAATTGGGATATGCTATTTTATCCTAGGGAGTCTTGGTGTGGCACTGAAGGTTAATGAGCTAGACTACAAAGTCGGTTTGAACCACAAGGTCAGCAGTTCAAGCTCTTTAGAAATTGAAAATTCATATGAAAATTCTAGATGAAGCTGAAGAAAATAAAAGCAAATCCACAAGAGTCAAAATATGACCTTGAATATATCCCCAGTTATTTGAGAGATGATCTCAAGAACAGACTTGATGCACTAGACACCAATGACTGTAAACCAGAAAAGTTGTGGGAAAACATTAGTAACAACAGACAGGAAAAAAACAAAGGTCATTAAAATGACAACAAATAAAGGTAAAACCAAAGTGGATGTCAGAAGAGATGCTGAAACTAGCTCTTGATTGTAGGGAAGCTAAAGAGAAGAAAACAAAATTCCATCAGCTAGGCCAATATATAACATTATAATAAACAAAAGATTGAAGTTGGTAAAGACTTCATTTTGCTAGGATCCACAATAAACATTCATGGAAGTAACAGTTAAAAATTCAAATGACATATTGCAGTCGGTAAATCTGCTGCAAAAGACCTCTTTATAGTGTTACAGAGAAGAATACCATGCTTGATAAAGTGGAGGGTCGGAGAAAAAGAGGAAGACCCGTAATGAGATGGATGGGCACAGAGACAGCAGTAGTAAGCTCAGGTGTAGCAATGGTTGTGAGGTTGGCCCAGGACCAGGCAACTTGATTTGTATTTTAATGTTTAATGTTTCATTCTGTTGTACATAAGGTCACTATGAGTCTGTTCTGACTCAATGGCACCTAATAAAAATAACAATAGTGTTAAAAAGCAAAGATGTCGCTTTGAGGACTAAGGTGCCCCTGACCCAAGTTATGGCATTTTAAACCACTTCATATGCATGTGTAAGTTAGACAATGAATAAGAAAGATCACAGAAGAATTGATGTATATGAATTATGGTATTGATGAATAATATTGAAATTTCCATAGACTTTCAGAAGAACAAATCTATCTTAAATAAGTACAGCCAGAATGCCCCTTAGAAATATGGATGGAGAGACTGTCTCTCTATTTTGAGCATGTTGTCAGAAGGGACCAGTCTTTGAAGAAGAACATCATGTTTGGTAAAGTCTGGGTCAACAAAGAGAAGAAGACCCCTCTGCCCCTGACCAGTGAGATGGTAGTATAGTGGTTACAAGTCAGACTGCTAACCTCAAGGTGAACAGTTTGAAATGACCAGTCATTTTATGGGTGAAAGATGACACTTTCTGGGCCTGTAAAAATTTATAGCCTTGGAAACCCTATGTAGGGTCTCTATGAGTTGGAACTGACTGCATGGCACATAGGCACCAAACAGCCAGTGAGATGGACTGACACAGTGCAGCAGCAATAGGCTTAAATGTAATAACAATTGGAGGGTGGTGCAGGACCAGATAGTGTTTTATTTTGTTGTGCATAGAGTCACTATGTGTCAGAACCTACTCCACAGCACCTAACAACAACAACAAGGGTGGAAGGGGAAGGGACTGTAAATCCAAAACTATAGGGTGCACACATAATAACTTGGGTCAAGGAGAATCAAAAATAAATAAATCTAGTGACCTACATCATTTCTATCACCTAGGCTACATTTTCCAACTACGGATCCTTCGTCTTTGTCTCCAACCTTTGCATTCCCATCACCAGTAATTATCAATACATTTTGATTGCATGTTTTTCAGTCATTTCAGACTGAAGAATTTGGTAGACTTCTTCAATTTCATGGTCATTACCTTTAGTGGTTGGTTCATAAATTTGAATAATAGAGGTATTTATTAACTGGTCTCTTTTGCAGGCGTTTGGATATTATCCTATCACAGACAGGTTTGTACTTCAAGAAAGATCTTGATATGTTCTTTTTGATGATGAATGTGACATCATTCCTCCTCAATTTGTCATTCCTGCCATAGTAAACTATGTGGTTATCAGATTCAAAATAGCCAATCAAAAGCCATCTCAAAAAGACAAAGTCCATTTCAGCTCATTAATGCCTAAGACGTTGATATTTATGTATTCCAGTTCGTTTTTGAAAATTTCCAATTTTCCTACATTCATACTTTGTACATTTCATGATTCAATTACTGATGGATGTTTGCAGCTGTTTGTCTTCATTTTGAGTTGTGCACCATCAGCAAACGAAAGTCCCAGAGGCTTTACTCCATATGCATTGTCACCGTCAACTCAACTTTGAGGAGGTAGCTCTTACGCATTCATATTTTTATTGCCTTCCAACCTGAGGGCCTCATCTTCTGGCATGATATCTGAAAATATTCTGGCGCTCTTTATCATGTTTTAGTATTCTGGTGGTAACAGTGATTCATAAGGTTATCAGTGACAAAATATTGAGAAGAAGTCTATCTCTCCTTCTTTCTAGTCTGTCTTCATCTGGAAGCTCAGCTGAAACCTGTCCACTGTGGGTGACCCTGCTGACATTTAAGATACCTGCAGCATGGTTTCCAGCGTCAAAGCAACATGCAAACCAATATAGTACAATAAACTGACAGAAAGTGGTGGAAAAATGATGCTGGAGATCACATGATAGAATTTTGAAAAACCAATGACTTCATCGAAAATACCTTTTAAAACAACATAAAAGATCACTATACACATGGACCCCACCAGTTGTAGTACACAGAAATCAAATTGGCTACATTTGCGAAAAGAGACGGTGGAAAATCTCCATATCATCATTTAAAACAAGTCCAGCGGAAGACTGTGGAACAGACCATCAATTGCTTATATGCAAGTTCAGGCTGAAGCTAAAGAAAATTAAAACAAGTCCACAAGAGCCAAAATATGACCTTGAACATATCCCACCTGAATTTAGAGATTATCTTAAGAACAGATTTGATACATTAGACACTAAAGACCGAAGACCAGATGAGTTGTGGAATGACTTAAAGAACATCATACAGGAAGAAAGCAAAAGGTCATTAAGAAGAGAAGACGGTTTGGGTGGTGGCAGAGACAGCCAGGTCAGAAAGACTCCATGGGGGGGGACGGGAGGGGGAATTGAAAACCTAGAGAAGCTGTGCTCATGGAACACCACCAGAACACTGGATTGACCATAAGGTCCAGGACGTCAGTTTCCCGCACTCACAAGTGAAAAAATCTTGATATAAAGGAAAATACTGTGAGTTAGGAATTGTGGGAGACGGGACTCCCTCTGCAGCAACCCCGCCCTGGCGGAGTTCAGAGGGCGGGCTACAGCCAGACCGGCACAGGGAACCTGCACTAAAAGCCATGCAGTGACATTTGCAAAAGGAGGATCGGAGGATCCTACACACTTTTTCCTCCTCTTCCCTGTCACTCCTTCTTTGCCCAGCCCAGACGCCTTCAGAAAGGTCAGTGCGCACCTCCACCCCCCCTCCACCCCAAAAAAAAGGTCCGATGCTGACCCCACAGTTTTCCCATGGTACAGAGAGAGAACTTGTTGGCTACTTATGACGTCAGCCTCAGGGTCGCAGCCCTAAAAATAACTTGTGCAGAGACCTTCACTCAGGCCTATATAACAAGAAAAAAAAACAGACCCATCAGGCCTGACAGACAAACCATAGAACAATCTGTAAAACCCCAACATGAAAGGACGCAATTATCTTGAGAATTACACTATGCAAATGCAGATACCTAACGGATCTTCAGAGACAAAAATACTGCACAATCTTCTTCAATTAACTTCTCAATATCTATCTGTGCACCTCCATGGTGGTGACTAGAGAAGAGAACTGAGCAAGCACACAGCCCACCAACTGTTGGAGGATTCTACGGTGTACACACACTGCCTGTGTAGCAAGGAGACTGGACAGTCGGCCACAGTTTTATTTTTGTTTCAAAGTGGTGGGTTTTGTCTCTGCTTTTATATTGCTTCTGCTTCTGGTCCTTTTGATCACACGTTTTTCCTGGAAGTGGGAGCTTTTTCTCCCTTTGTTACTCAAGAACAGAGAGCACGTGTGGCCATATAGCCAAGCTACAAGCATACCCCATAATATTACACCATTGAGATAAGAGCTAATAACAGCTGTTAAGCATTACATGTGAAAAGGGAAGCTTATCTCCTGATCATACCCACCAAGACACACCCAATAAGTTTAGTAACCCAACAAACATCCATTTAAGCATTAAAAAAAAAAACAAAAAACACATAACTATTGGAAATGACAAACAAAAGATCTCAAACACAACAAATGATTTCAAAACGTGTCCAAAACCAGAAAAGAGTAACTGAGACAAATGCACTAGAGACAGACAAAGGCTCCCCAGAAGAGGACGAGCTGGTTTTGGATATGCCTGAGAGAGAATTCAGAAGAATGATATGGAAAAAAATACAAATGCTCTGAAAGGGGTGGAGGAAAACAAGGAAGAAATCAGGAAAGTACTACAAGAGCAATCAAACAAGATTGATACAGCATTGGAAATAATTCAAAACCTGCAAAAAGAGGTCCAGATGATTAATAATAAAATATCAGAAATGGACAATACACTGAAAGGGGAAAGGAGCAGAATAGAAGAGATGGAAGCCAGAATTAGTGAGCTGGAAGACAAATATCTCAATACTGCTAAAATAGAAGAACAAGATGAAAACAGGAGAAAAATCTGAAAAGAGTCTAAGATTCATGCTGGATAACATGAAGAGGAATCTCTTAAGATTTATTGGCATTCCAGAACAGGAAGAATCACACAAGTCCACAGAGGAGATAGCTGAAGAGCTTCGGGAAGAAAATTTCCCTTACATCTTGAAAGATGAGAAGATAAACATTCAAGATGCTGAATGTACCCCAGGAAGGATAGACCCCAAAAGGAAGTCACCAAGGCATTTAATAATCAAGTGCTCCAAAATCAAAGACAAGGAGAGAATCCTAAAAGCAGCCAGGGAGAAGAGAAGTGTCACATACAAAGGCAAGAAAATCAGATTAAGCTCTGACTATTCAGCACAAACCATGCAGGCAAGAAGGTAATGGGGAGACATATACAAAACCCTAAAAGAAAAAAAAACAACTGCCAAACAAGAATCATCTATCCAGCAAAACTATCAATCAAATATGGTGGTGCAATCAAAACATTCCAGGATAAACAGAATCTAAGAGATTTTATCAAAACCAATCCAGCACTTCAAAACATCCTAAAGGGAGTTCTTTGGACTGAAAACCAACAAGAACAGACAACAACCAGCGATTGACAGGCGTGGCAACACCACCTGGAACTCAGTCGACAGATAGCAGAGTTCAGAACAGAACAGAACTACAACGAATTCAAGGGAGCTTGGAGTTCAACCGAAGATCAAAATAATAACAACGTGAAAGAAAAGACAAATGTAAGCAACAGAGATCCAGGTGCTGAGGATGTCAGGTTGATTGATTACAGGATACAATAGATTCTCTTAAATGGAGAGAAAAGTTAATAGACTATAAGGTAACCCCAAAGAAAGTTAATGCTTCACAACTTACCATGAAAATGTACTTCTAAGCAGAACAAGCAAACATGAAAACTAAAAAGAAACTGACAAGAAATAGCACAAAAAGCACAAACTCAGCACAAGAAGGCATACAGAACAAAGGAACAAACAGCACTACCAAAAACTTAATATAATGACAGCAATTAATTCATACCTATTGATAATTACATTGAATATCAATGGATTAAATGCACCAGTGAAGAGTAAGAGAGTGCAGATAGGATAAGAAAACAAGACCCTTCAATATGCTGCCTACGAGAGATATACCTTACACACAAAGACAAAAACAGACTAAAAGTTAAAGGATGGAAAAATATATACCAAGCTAACTGCAACAATAATAAGCAGGAGTGGCAATTCTAATCTCTGATAAAATAAACTTTAAGACAAAAACCAGCATAAGAAATAAAGAAGGACACTATCTCATGACCAAAGAGTCAACTGAGCAAGATGACATAACCATAATAAATATCTACGCTTCCAATGAAAGAGCACCAAGATATATAAAACAAACCTTACTAGAATTGAAGAAAGAAATAGATAAATTTACAGTTATAGTGAGAGATTTCAGTACGCCACTATGGAAAAGGGACAGAACAACCAGAAAGAAACTCGACAAAGTTACAGAGGAACTAAACAGCACAATCAACCAACTTGACCTCATAGACGTGTACAGAGCATTTAACCCAACAACAGCACAATACACTTTCTTCTGCAATACACATGGAACATTCTCCAGAATTGACCATGTATTAAGTAACAAAGCAAGCCTCCATAAATTTACATAAACATCAGAATACTACAGAGCATCTTTTCAGACCACAGTGCTATCAAATTAGAACTCAACAA
Source organism: Chrysochloris asiatica (assembly GCF_000296735.1). Classification (NCBI taxonomy): domain Eukaryota; kingdom Metazoa; phylum Chordata; class Mammalia; order Afrosoricida; family Chrysochloridae; genus Chrysochloris; species Chrysochloris asiatica. Next base: position 6,664,285 of record NW_006408682.1, read on the forward strand.
CAAGAAGACTTAAGGAAATAAAGTCAAATACATGGAAACTGAACAACACCCTGCTGAGAAGTGACTGGGTAAAAGAAGAAATTAAACGTGAATTCATAAAGTTCCTAGAAACAAATGAGAATGAAAACACAACGTACCAAAAGCTTTGGGACATGGTGAAAGCAGTCCTGAGAGGACAGTTTATTGCAATAAATGTACATATCCAAAAATAAGAAAGAACCAAAATTAGCACATTAACACAGCATCTCTAACAATTAGAAACAGACTAACAGAACCTACAGTCACTAAAAGAAAAGAAATAATAAAGATAAAAGCAGAAATAAATGAAATGGAAAACAGAAAAAAAAAATAGAACGAATCAACAGGACTAGAAACTGGTTCTTTGAAAAGATTAACAAAATTGGCAAACCTAACAAAAGAAAAGTGGGAGAAGACATAATAACTTGCATTAGAAACCACACTGGCAATATCACAATGGAACCAAATGAAATCAAAAGGACAATAACAGAATACTATGAAGAGTTGTACTCCAACAAATTTGAAAACTTAGAAGAGATGAATGCATTTTTGAAAAACATGACCTACCAAACCTTACACAGAGTGAAGTAGAAAACTTGAACAGACCCATAACAAAAGAAGAAATTGATCAGGTAATCAAAAATCTCCCAACTAAAAGAAGTCCAGACCCAGACGGCTTCACTGGTGAGTTCTACCAAACATTCAGGGAAGAGCTGTCACCAGTTCTACTCAAACTATTCCAGAATATAGAAGAGGACGGAAAACTGCCTAATACTTTTATGAAGCAAGCATAACCCTCGTACCAAAACCAGGGAAGGACATCACTAAGAAAGAAAATTATAGACAAATATCCCTCATGAACATGGATGCAAAAATTCTCAACAAAATCCTAGCCAACAGAATCCAGCACCACATAAAAAAAAATATATATATATATCATGACCAAGTGGGTTTCATAAAAGGAATGCAAGGATGTTTCAACATTAGAAAAACAATCAATGTAGTTCACCACAAAAATAAGAAAAAAGGATAAGAGCCACATGATCATATCAATTGAAGCAGAAAGGACATTTGACAAAAATCCAACATCCGTTCCCGATAAAAACACTCAACAAAGTAGTAATTGAAGGGAAATTCCTCAACATAATCAAGAGCATATATACAAAATCAACAGCCTACATTACTCTCAATGGGAAGAAACTGAAAACCTTCCCTCTGTGTACAGGAACCAGACAAGGATGCCCTTTGTCACCACTCCTATTCAATATTGTGCTGGAAGTATTAACCAAAGCTATATGGCAAGATAGGGAAATTACAGGCATCCAAATTGGCAAAGAGGAAATAAAATTCTGTCTACTTGCAGACAATATGACCCTATACATAGAAAAGCCCCAAAGATTCAGTAAAAAAGCTACTAGACTTCATTGGACGATTCAGCAAAGTGGCAGGGTATAAGTTCAACATCCAAAAATCAGTTGGATTCTTCTATAGCAACAATGACAGCGCTGAAAAAGACATTAGAAAAGAAATACCATTTACCGCCCAAAGGATGAAATATTTAGGAGTAAACATAACTAGAGAAACAAAGGACCTATAAGAAGAAAATTACAAAACACTAAGAAACCAAAAAAGACTTACAAAAGTGGAAGAACATATCATGTTCCTGGATAGGAAGACTCAACATCATGAAAATGTCAACACTACCCAAAGCTATTTACACACATAATGCAATCCCAATCCAGATTCCAGTAACATTCTTCAAAGAGATGGAAAAGACAACTGCAAACTTTATATGGAAAGGAAGGAGACCCAGGATAAGCAAAGCACTGCTCATGAAGAAGAACAAGGTTGGAAGACTCTCACTCCCTGATTTCAAAATCTGCTACACAGCTACAGTGGTTAAACAGCCTGGTACTGGTACAATGAAAGATACATTGATCAATTGGAACAGAATCAAGAATACAGAAATTAACCCATCCACATACAGCCAACTGATTTCTGACAACGTGCCTAGGTATATTGCATGGGAGGATATAGTCTCTTTAACAGATGATGCTGGCAGAACTGGAAAGCGATATGCAAAAGTTTGAAACAAGACTTTTACCTCATGCCCTATACATAAAACAACTCAGCATGGATTAAAGACTTAAATGTGAATCCCAAAATTATGAAAGTCATCAGTGAAAAATAGGGACAAACGTTAGGGATCTAATACGGGGAATACAAAGACTACTAAACATTTTGAAAATTGCACAAACAAAAGTAGACAAAATAGATGATTGGGACATGCTAAAAATTTAAAACTTATGTGCATCAAAAGACTTCCCCAAATGAGTAAAAAGGGAACCCACAGAACGAGAAAACATCTTTTTTTTTTTTCAATGTTTTATTGTTAATTATGTGGTAGTTTACATGGGAGAACATGAGTTTTACAGTCATCCTATCATATATCCTTTCATTGGCATAGGTTACAATCCCCTCCATGCATCATCAACCAACCAAAGGGTATGTACTATAAGCCTGCACACCCTCTCCCCACCCACCCACCCCCGTTGTAAGCACACAGCCCCTCTTCTTCTCTGTGTCTATAAAGTCCCCAACTGCTCCATCTCTCCATGTCATTGTCTCTGCCTCCATTTCAGGCATCACTGCTTCTCTGGGTAGGGTGTCCCGCTCTCCGTTCTTCTCCCTTGGTGGTCCCAGGGACCTCTGCTCCTAGACTGCAAAGTTAATCACTGCAAAACGTCTGCCTTTACATTTCTAACCCTCACAAGCAGTCCTGATAACAGTTATTCACTATTGTATCACAAGAG
>NW_006408682.1:6667240-6668729 GCF_000296735.1 Chrysochloris asiatica
CCCCCCCCATTTTGGGTAGCCAATGTCCAAGTTGCCCATCCATGTCTACTCTGTGTATGGAGGAGATGGGAATGATCCTCACTGTAAAGATCTGTTCCCTCTTTTGAGCTACTGCATCCATAGGTGTAGGTCAAATTCATAAAATTGTATCAGATTACTCCTTTTTTCCTCTTCTTTCTTCTTCTGGTTGAACTTTGATCATTCAGTCATTGAAGCCAGATCAAGGGGGTATTATCTGCAAGTGTGGGTGTTCTTGGCCATATGCCCTCTCTTCTTATCAGCTGGATGCTTCACTCTCCACTCTAGTCCTCTGTGGCTATGTCACTGACTCTGGGCCCAAGAGTCCCAAGTCTTGCCATGCTGCTGGCCAACAAGGTCTTCACCCGGGTTCACAGAAGTCTATTGAACATTGTAGGGCTTAGCTTGCAGCTTCATTGCTGTTTGTCCCTCACTTCCCCTTAATCAGTGATGAGCATGATCACCAATCAGAGCATGTATTCCCACTGAATCTTCGTCTTGGAAGGGGGTTTACAATGAGGGAACCCGACCACTTGCCTTGATGTCTTCTGGGCAAGCAAGTTTCTTTTTCTTGTAATAACAGTCGGTCTGCCTATATTGTTTTGTATTTTTCCTTTAGCTCCTTCTTTCAAGAAGTATCTTCTGTCCTTCCAGCCACTCCAGGCTCGTCTGCTCGTCCTTTCAACTGGAAATTTCCCATCTCTGAAGATCTAGATGTGGTTCAGGCTTCCACCTATAATCTTATGTAATGCAGAGGCTCTGCAGGAAGCCTCCTTCACTGGGCACATTGTAGGCCCATTTTAGGTATTCCAATCAGTTATAGACAGAAGACAGACTTACAAGTTTTCTATGGTAATGTTTCTGGCTATTCCTTTCTTTCCCCTTCCAGTGTCTATTTTATTATATAATGCAAGGAAAACCAAGATTCAAAAGACAGTCAAGCATCTTAACATTATTCCCCCCTTTTCCCCATTCCAACCATGTCTCAATCTCTGTATCCCAGAGCCCTGTTGTTCCAAGGTTGTGCATACATCATTATTTACCTCTTTTCCACTTAGCCCATACAAATCTGCCTAATTGTTCTCCCATGTGCTTTGTTCTTCCTTTCCCCTCTCCCTTATTGTATATTACTCACCTCCCCAACACCCAAACTCTCCTGTGTCTAGTCCCTGCCCTGTGCTCCACTTTCCCCTCCCTCCCCTCCCCTCCCCACACATCCCAGCAACCATCAAAGAATCCCCTCCCCACTTGAGTATTGGTTCTTTTCCTTAGTCTTTTACATTAGTGGGCCTATGCAGTATTTCTCCTTTAGTGACTGACTAATTTCATTCAACATAATGTCCTCAAGGTTCATCCATGTTAAGCGGTGGCTTGCAGCTTCCTTGTTATTTTTCAAGGTAGTATAGTATTCCATTGTGTGTATGTACCACTGTTTGTTTATCCATTCTTCAGTTGATGGGCACTTTGGCTG
>NW_006408682.1:6669210-6681152 GCF_000296735.1 Chrysochloris asiatica
TACAGCCTCGGAAACCCTGTACAGGGTCGCTATGGGTCGGAATCGACTTGATGGCACTTAACAACAACAATGGCTAGTGATCATGAACATTTCTTCATATGTTTGTTGGCTGCCTGGATCTGCTCCTTGGTGAAGTGTCTGCTCATGTCTTGTGCCCATTTTTTAATTGGGTTATTTGTATTTTTCTTGTAGAGATGTTGTAGTTTCCTATATATTTGAGAAATTAAAATTAGTCCCTTGTCTGATGTGTCATTGCAAAAGATTTGGGAAAACATCTTTTGCAATGACATATCAGACAAGGGACTCATTTCTCAAATATATAGGAAACTACAATACCTCTGGTCAGCAGTTCGAAACTACCAGCTGTTCCACAGGAGAAAGATGAGTCTTTCTGCTCCCATAAAGATTTACATCCTTGGAAACCCTGTATAGGGTCGCTGTGAGTCGGAACCGACTCCATGGCACACAGCTACCAGCCACCACAACACCTCTACAAGAAAAAGACAAAGAGAAAAAAAAAAAAAAGACAAGGAAGAAGGAAAAGTCCAAAACAGATGTCAGAAGAGACTGTGAAACTAGCTATCCAGCACAGAGATGCTAAAGCAAATGGAAAAAATGAGGAGGTAAAAGAGATGAATAGAATATTTCAAAAGGCATCTTGAAAAGACAGTGTTAAACATTATAATGAAATGTTTGAAGACCTGGAACTAGAAAACCAAAAGAGACCAACACATTCAGCATTTCTCAAGCTGAGGGAACTGAAGAAAAAATTCAAGCCTTTGAGTCCATTGACGGATTGCATGGGCAAAATATTGAAAGATGCAGAAAGCATCAAAAGAAGATGGAAAGAATACACAGTCACTATATCTAAAAGAAATGGTTGCTGTTCAACCATTTCAAGACGTAACATATGATCAAGAGTCAATGATGCTGAGGAAAGAAGTCTAATGTGCATTGAAGTCAATGGCAAAGAATAAGGCACCAGGAATTGATGGAATACAAATTGAAATCTTTCGATAAACTGATGAGGCACTCATTTATCTATGCCAATAGAGTTGGAAGACAACTACCTAGCCAAGTGACTGAAAGAGATCTATATTTGTGCCCATTCTAAAGAGAGATGACTGAACAAAATGAGGAAACCATCAGAAATATCATTAATATCCATGCAAGCAAAATTTTGCTAAAGATAATTCAAAAATAGCTGCAGACAACGTCCAGAGGTTCAAACCCATTTCAGAAGAGGACATGGAATTGGAGATATAATTGCTGACATCAGATTGATCTTGGCTGATCTGTGCTTTACTGACTACTCAAAGGCTTTTGATTGTATGTATCGTGACAAGCTATGGACAGCATTGCAAAGTATGAGTATTCCAGAACATCAACTAAGGGGCAGTTGTTCGAACAGAATAGGAAAGTTGTATACCAGAGTTGTATTATTTCACCCTACTAATTCAGTCAGTATGCTAGCACATAATCTGAGAAGCTGGATTATATTAAGGAAAACATGGCTTCAGGATTGGAGGAAGGAAGACTCATTAACCTGTGATATGCAGATGATTCAATCTTGCTTGCTGATTGCAAAGAAGACTTAAAATACTTATTGATGAAGCTCAAAGACTGCAACCTTTGGTATGGTTTGCATATCAACATAAAGAAAACAAAAATCCTCACCACTAGACCAATAAACAACATCAAGATAAATGGAGAAAAGATCGATGTCAAAGACTTCGTTTTGCTCTGATCAACCATCAACACTCATGGAAGCAGCAGTCAAGAAATCAAATGACGTATTGCATTAGGCAAATCAGCTTCACAAGACCTTTTAGAAGTGTTCAAGGACAAATATGTCACTTTGAGGAATAATGTGTGCCTGTCGGAAGCCTTGGTATTTTCAGTAACTACATATGCATGGGAAAATTGAACAGTGACTAAGGAAGACCATAGAAGAATTGATGCCTTTGAGTTATGGTGTTGGAGAAGAATCTTAAAAGTACCACAAACTGCCAAAAGAACAAAAGATCTGTGTTGGAAGAAATACAGCCAGAATGTTCCCTGGAAGCCAGGATGGCCTGACTTCTCTCTTACTTCAGACATATTGTCAGGAGGAACCTAATCACCAGAGAAGGATATCACGTTTGGTAAAATGGAGGGTTGGAGAAAAAGAAGAAGCCCCCTAATGTGATGGATTGGCACAATGGTAGCAATAATGGGCTCAGATGTAGCAACAATTGTGAGATTGGCACAAACCTGGGCAGTGTGTTGTTCTGTTTTGCATAAATTTCCTATGAGTTGGTACAACTTGATGTCACATAGCTACAACAAGTGACTCTCATATGTGTGGTGGTGTGTGTTGTGGAGTCGGTTCATATGTGTAGACATAGGTTAGGAATGCAGGCATTGTAGCTACTCCATTGTTCTTCATGAGGCTTTAATCATAGAGGTGGCCCGGAGTAATTTCATCTGAAGAATCAACCAGGGAGGGATCTGTTTCCAACCTCATTCATGTAGTTGCTAGCAGCATTCGTCCCTTGAGAGGCTCAGTTCCTTGTTGGTTGTTGCCTGGATTGTACTCTCAGTTTCTTGCTATGTGTGCTTCTCCAATATGGCAGCTTGTTTCATGAAAGCCAGTAAGAGAGAATTTCTAAAATCTAGACCCTCGCCATCCTGTTGTCATCATAGTTATTGACCCTCAATCCATTTGAGGCTGAAGAAATGAAATTTCCCTTCCTCTGTAATTCCTGATAGTGTACCACAGTGCTTCCCAAGGCATGTCTGAAAAAGATAGCCCTTAGCAAAAGTCAAGGAAGTTTGGGGATTGCAACAAACCATCAACACTTGAGAAACGTCACAAAACAAATACATTAAAAGTTCAGGATTGTATTGACTATTGATGGTAAAGAAACTGTTGAATTTTGTTTTTCCAGAGTTCCCCAAACTTGCTTGACAAGGAGCTTTTTTTCATAATCTATGAAATTAGTGCTCTACACAATGTATTTTTATAAATAAATGTGGCATTGCTAATTAATATGGCAACAAATAGTCACTTCTGAAAAGGTATCCAAAACACAGAGACACTGAAAACACTTGAGAGGTATTTAATTTTTGGAAAGATACTCTGTGATATACAGATGAATTCAACCTTGCTTGCTGAAAGTGAAGAGCACTTAAAATACTTAGCAATGAACATCAAGGACCATAGCCTTTGGTATGGACTACATCTCAATGTAAAGAAAACAAACATCCTCACCACAGGACCAATAAACAATATTCTTATCAATGGAGTAAAGATTGAAGTTGTCAAGGACTTCATTCTTCTTGGATCAACTATCAACACTCATGGAAGCAGCAGTCAAGCAATCAAACGTCAGACTGCATTAGGCAAATCTGCTGCACAAGACCTTTTTAAAGTGTTGAAAAGCAAAGATGTCAGCTTGAGGACTAAGGTGCGCCTGACCCAAGCCATGGTATTTTCAATAACCTTATATGCATGGGAAAGCTGAAAAGTGAATACGGAAGACCATAGAATAATTGATGCTTTTGAGTTATGGTGTTGGAGGAGGATATTCAAAGTGCCATGGGCTGCCAAAAGAACCAATAGATCTGTTTTGGAAGAAGTGCAGCCAGAGTGCTCTTTGGAGGTCAGGATAGCCAAACTTTGTCTCTCATACTTCAGACATATTGTCTGGAAGGAGCAGTTGCTTGAGAAGGATATCATGTTTGGTAGAGTGGAGGGTTAGAGAAAAGGAGGAAGAACCCCAGCGAGATAGATTGATAAAAAAGTGGCAGCATCAATGGGTTCAAGTGTGGGATCAATTGTGACGTTGGCCCAGGACTGGGCACACTTTTGTTCTGTTTTGCACAGGGTCGCTATGAGTCAGTACCAACTTGATGGCACTTAACAACAACAACAACAACAACAACAACTCAACAGCATGGTGGCTTCATACAATAGGTTCTAGACGGCGAACCATAAGGTCAGCAGTTCCAGCCCACCAACTACTCCATGGGAGAAAGATGAGGTTTTCTAATCTTTCAAAGATGTACAGCCTCAGAAACCCTATACGGGGTTGCTATGAGTTGGAACCGACTCGACAGCAGTTAACAGCAACAACAACAGCAATACAAGAAAATGGGGCAAAAAGCCAAGTGTTTATATGAAGAAGCAGGTAACCTTGTGTAACTCCACAAAGGAGTTTACTATGCCGTGGTTTTATTCAGTCTCACACAGGTGTGTAACTATCACTATCGTCAGTTGCCCTTGAGTGAGCTATGAGTCATGACGACCCATTTGTGTCAGAGTAGAACTGTATTCCACAGCGTTTTTCAAGGGCTGGTGTTCTAGAAATAAATTGCCAGATCTTTTTACTTTTCCCCACAAATGTATAGATGGACTCAAATCTCCAACTTTTCAGTTAACAATGACTGCATTAACTATTTGCCACCATGCAGGATTTCCACCCGAGTATACAAGCCCAAACCAATCCCAGTGTTGTGAAGCTGAGTCATGGCCAGAGTGACTCTGCTGCACAGAATGAAATTGCTCAGGGGGTTTCCAAGGCTATAAATCAGTACGGAAACAAACTGCCACATCTTTCTTCCACAGGACAGGGGATGGGTTCGAACTACCAACCTTTCAGTTACCATCTGGGTATGTTAACCCAGGCATGACTCTACATATTGATATATTTATAAAACAAACAAACAAACCCCACTGTTGTTGAGTCAATTCCAACTCAAAGGGATTGTATTTGTTGTTAAGGACCATCCAGTTGGTTCTGACCAATAGTGATCCTTTATAGGGTTTCCCAGGAAAAGCTGTTGAGCTTGAACCACCCACCTTGTAGTTCAAACGACTTTGCAGTCCAGTGCATTAACCTACTGTGCCACACCAGAACTCCAGAGATCATATGGTGGTGGTGGTGATGTGCCATAGAGTTAGTTCTAACTCATAACGACCTTGTATAGGGTTTCTGAGGCTGTAAATCTTTATGAGCGCAGAAAGCCTCATCTTTCTCCTGTGGAACAGCTGGTAGTTTTGAACTGCTGACCTCAGGTTAGCAGCCCAACTTGTAACCACTATGCTACCAGAGCTCCTTCCAGAGATCATATGTTGTTATTAAGTGCTGTCGATTCGATTCTGACACATAACGACCTTGTATAGGGTTTTCAAGGAGTAGCTGGTGAGATTGAACCACTGACCTTGCAGTTCAAATGACTTTGCAGTCTGACGCATTAGGCCACAGCGCCACACCAGGACTCCAGAGATCATACGTTGTTGTTATGTGCTGTGGAGTCGGTTCCGACTCATAGTGACCCTGCACAGGGTTTCCGAGTCTGCACATCTTTACAGGAGTAGAAAGCCTCATTTTTCTCCCGTGGAACACCTGGTAGTTTCGAACTGCCAACCTTGAGGTTAGCAGCCTGATTCATAACCACTACGCTACCAGAGCTCTTTGTTGTTATGTTGTTAAGTGCCGTTGAGTCGGTTCCGACCCATAGCGACCCTGTACAGGGTTTCCGAGGGTGTAAATCTTTACGGGAGTAGAAAGCCTCATCTTTCTCCCGCGGAGTGGCTGGTGGTTTCGAACCGCTGACCTTAAGGTTCGCAGCCCGATTCGTAACCACTACGCTACCAGAGCTCCTAAAACAGATACAAATCCAGCCAAGAAGACAAATTCCGGGTTTTGGTTTATTTAATCTACTTCAAACAGGTAAATTTTTAGCAAAATTTCTTATAAAGCCAGGCAGCACCACTCTTTCCCACTTAACCTCCTTCCCTGATGTTAAGAAGGTCAGCGAGCATTGGTGTGGGGAATGAAAAGAGGGAGAGGTCAGATTGCAGTTATATCACAATTGCTTGAGCTATCCTTTATAGAACATTGAAAATGAGGGCTGGGTTTCTCTGGTGTAAAACAACTTTTAAGGTAAAGTTGGGAGGGGGTAGTATCAGAAAGCACTTCTAGCAGTAGACAGAAATGTGTTTCAGACAGCTATGAAATCTGCTGACCCGTGACCAAGTGCCCAACCGCTGCTGATTTTATTCTACAGTGAGACTTCATTCCTTATTCCTCCAAAGCACAGTATTAATAGATTGTTCTAGAAAACATCAAAGTTATTTGAAAAGGTCCATTATGGCATATTATTTCTTTATGCAAAATGGCTGTTTAACAAGATTGCCTCCTTGAACTTTTCACATGAATAGGAAAGCCAATCTCATTTACTAATGGACGCTTTACTGCAGATCCTTTCCCTGCCCTTGTCCCTCTTTACCATTATTTTCTGGATAATAATTTACAATTTGTATAAGCTATGGGGGAAATACCCTAGAGCATAGGGTGACATTCCTTCAGAGCTGCCATATGGTATGAACTTCCAAGGGGTACGTTCCAAAGAATCCAGTCCTGGTCTTGTTGGCCGCTTGGAAGGAAGTAGAGAAAGGCAGATGGTATTGGCCACTGAGGCAAGATAAGGGTTAACTTCATAAGCTCCCAGCCTTTCCTCAGAAATTCCATTCATAAGACACTATTTGCATCATTAGTTGTTAAGAAGCCAATGGATTCATAAGGGAGGAATTGCACCCCTCTTACCCATGATTTGAGCACAGAGAGGATGATGTGGGTAATTAAGTTTCTGCTGCTGCTTGTGATTATTCAAGTGAATAAGGGGATAGAAAAGTAAGAGAATAGAAAAGCCGTAGGAAATGCTACAGTAAGAAAAAAATCAAGCCCTGGATGGAGAATTTACACAGTACTCAGATCGCTTAGGAACTACTCAAGTCTTGGCAGTGGTCAAGCCTTGGCCACTTGTTCTTAAGCTTGCTGTCCCAAGACAGGACTCACTTGGCATCATAGGAAATGTTCTATGTTCTCTGTCTGAGGTAATTTTATTTAAAATGTTTGAATTACCTCTAAACATCAAGTAAAGATATTTCCAATTGCTTTTTAGAAGGGGAGAGGCAAGAGATTGTACGAAGCAGACCAGTTTCCCAGGATAGGTGGAAAATGCAGAAGAAAGGGGGACTGAACTCTTACTGTTGTTTTTAAATGCTGTTGAGTTGGTTCCAACTCACAGCGACTGTGTATGGGGTTTCTGAGGCATTAAGTCTTCATGGGAGCAGAAAGTCTCATCTTTCTCCCACTAAGCAGCTGGCAGGCTCAAACCACAGACTTTGTGGTTCAAAGTCCAGTGTTTATTTTATGTAGCCACTGCACTCCCTGAACTAAATACACAGGGTTTAATAAGACAGATTAGCAGAAAGGAGGTAAGGAGTTATGGAATTTAATTTTCCTAAAGGCGATTTTATGAATATTTAAATGACCTTTGGAGATGTAATTTTTGGCAAAGTGTATAATCCAACTTGCAAGCTATTGATGCTCTGTTTTGTTTTTGTTTATTGTAGCTACAATAACAGGGTAAGTGAGAACAACAGTTTGAGGAAAGGAGATTGCAAATTTACTAGTATGTCACATTTTCAATAGGGTAAACAAAAGAACAATTACTTGTGTTGGAAACCTATTGATGTTGACTCTGACTTTGCCTACATTGTGACAATTGTCTCTTAACCTCTTTGTTCCTCCGTTTGCCAGTTCGCTTAACTACGTATTGAGATATCTATTCCTTCTCAACAGAGGCCACTCTATTAATGTAAGGAATTATCTGACCCCTGAGATCATCAGCCTTAGAAATACCCAAAGAGAGGGAAGATATTTCTTTGTAAGAATTTATTTTGGAGAAGTGATACTCCTTTAAGATTGTTGTTGTTGTTAAGTGCCATAGAGTCTATTCCGATCCATAGTGTCTATACGGTTTTTGAGGAGTGGCTGGTAAGCTTGAGCCACCAACCTTGCTGTTTAAACTGGCTTTGCAGTCCAGCGCATTAACCCACGTCATGATACCAGGACCCTTTTCTCCCCATAAATCTTTACGGGAGCAGAAAGCCTCATCTTTCTCCTGAGGAATGCCTGGTAGTTTCAAACTGCTGATCATGATGTTAGCAGCCTGACTCGTAACCACTATGCTACCAGAGCTCCTTCCTCTTTTAAAATTAGCATTATCTAAACATGGCAAGTCAAGCAGAAAAAAAACCAGGAAACCAAAGATGTTTTTACTACTTTCATCAATCTTTATCCTATGTTATTGTTGTTAAGTGTCCCCGAGTTGGTTCTGATTCAAAGTGACCTGTATAGCATTTTCAAGGAGTGGCTGGTTTGTTTGAACCACTGATCTTTGCAGTTAGCAGTGCAATGCTTATCCTACAGTGCCACACCAGAACTCCTGTGTAGGACCACTGAATTAGGAAGTCATTAAAGCTAACAATGGGGCAGTCTTGAGAAACCCTCAGTGGGGTGTGTGTGTGAGAGAGAGAGAGAGAGATTGAGAGAGAGAGAGAGAGAGAGAGAGAGAGAGAGAACCCAAAAGCCCTTTCTCGCAGACAGAAATAGATGAGAGTAGGAAATGCCCTCAGAGGATCCGGGATAAGATCCAATGGTGGTTCAAAAAAACCCATACAAGTGATTGTAGATAGCTGGTCCCATTGGATTAAGAAAACTGTATGTCTGCACCAGGAAGGAAAACCTTTTGTTATCATAAGAAAACAACAAAATCCCCAGGCCATTGTATAATTGTCTGCATCAATTTTGTCTAATTATAGGAAAAAAGAGTCCTGGTGAGGTGCTGTGGGATAAAGTACTGGACTTTGAGGTCAATTTGAACCACAAGGTCGGTGGTTCAAACTCACCAGCCACTCCTTAGAAACTGTAAACATAGTCGCCATGAATTGAAACCAACTTAATGGCACTTAACCACAAGTTATGTAAAATGCATGGCTACTTGGTACCAAAGACGAATTTCAACATTTTATTCCCATGATGGGGATCCTGAATCACAGACTACAGGTAATCCTGAGGAGTATGCACATAAATGTTTACAAATAGGACTCTATTTTAAAGGTTTAAGTTTACTAATTTAAGAAAATCATTAATTGTCTTCTATAAGACAAAGAAAAGGCGAGATAGAGAAAGATTGTTGCTGTTGTTATGTGCTGTGGAGTCGGTTCCAACTCATAGCGATCCCGTACAGGGTTTTTGATGCAGTAAATCTTTATGGGAGCAGAAAGCCTCATCTTTCTCCCGCAGAACAGCTGATAGTTTCAAACTGATTCGTAACCATTACGCTACCAGAAAAAAAATATATTAGTTCTAGTAGTCTGTTTGACTTGTAAGGAGTTTTGGTGTGGCTTTCATAGGCTCTGGACTGCTAATGACCAAGTCAGCAGTTCAAACCCACCACCTGTTCCTTGGAAACTCTATACAGGTCCACTATGAGTTGGAACAGGCTTGACGGCACTAAACAATAACATCTGTCTTGTAACGTTTGAATTTTATAATGATTTAAAATGGGGCATAACTCTTTTCATGGAGTGAAGCATCATTTTTCAAACAAACAGCGTAATGTGTCCAACCTTTAAAAAAAAATAACAATAAACATTGTCTTTTCACAATAGCAAAAAAACACAAAAACCTTCTTACAAGATTTACCAAAGACATCTAGAGAGGAGAAAAGATTCCTTACATATGAAAGATAATTTGTAGTGCATGGGGTTATAAAGAAAATTTTCACTGCTTTGCCCATTCATAGAAAATGTCATTTGCTCAATATGTTGGACAGTTTTTCCATCCCCTACTATTGACAAGGTACATAAAGGCATTAGAATACATTTACATTCTTATCTCAAGAAATGCTAAAGAGTGTTTGTTTTAAAAATCGTATTTTTGCTATTGTAAAATGAATGTAGAGGCATAAAAAAATGTAATTCGAGTGACCTTTCCTTGCACTAGTCTAATGTCTTTTGTTGACATAATGCTAATTTATACAAGTACAGATTTTTAAAAAGGCACACCAAGAACGAGTAAACATTTGCTGGTTGTAGTTGCAGTATATAGATATGAAGGTCTATGTAAAAGTTTCAATGTGAAAAAAAATATTAGAATGCCTTTTCATTTATTCTGATGGATTGTGAAGGTCAAAGAGAGATCAATCCACAGAGGCCAGTAAAGTTAGGAGTAATTTAATTAGGGTTGTCTAGATCTGAAATATCATCTAATCCACTTATTGCTAGTGGGGAAATATGTGTTATCTATATTAGTCAAAAGCGATTATGTACCTTTATAACCTGCAAGGGATTATACCACAAACCCTATGAAGAAAAAAATTAAACTGGTAATATTTAATGTCAAACTCATTTTTTAAAAAAAAGTGGTGGTGTTTTTATTTTGTTTTGGTTTTTTTTTTCTACATGAAAATTTTGATTCGTAACAACCACAAAGGGTCAGCTAAAAATGTCTATGCACACTTTCTGGTCCCCTAAAGAAAGCAGACTTGTCAAACTCACGCAGATGACCCTGCATGGTCTTTGGATCTCTCCCAACAGGTTACATTTCATTGTCCTGTTACTTGCTCGTGTAATAGAACCCACCATGTTGGAGAGAAGCCAATGCGATCCATCATCATTGATCACTTCGCCCAGGACACTGAAAGAGATGGGATTTTCATATGAAATTTACAGGCTTTGAGGCGCAAACAGAACTCATGCCTTCTGGCAAAGACTGTGAGCACAGATTTTCTAAAGAAGAAGTGTGCTGTAGGTGGTGGTGGTGGTTATGTGCTGTGGAGTCGGTTCCGACTCACAGCGACCCCTGCACAGGGTTTCCGAGGCTGTAAATCTCTACGGGAGCAGAAAACCTCATCTTTCTCCTGCGAAACAGCTGGTAGTTTCGAACTGCAGACCTTGGTGTTCACAGCCCGATTCGTAACCACTACGCTACCAGAACTCCTCATGCTATAGAGACCAGGCATAACACAAAGATTTCATCCAGCATTTCCATTGACTAAACATGAGTGGCAGCTTACCAGTATTAGTAGCAATCAACATGATTCTGACTCATGGAGACCCCAGTGTGTCAGAGATATGTTCCATAGAGTTTTCAATGACTGATTTTTCAGAATAAGATTGCCAGGTGTTTCTTCCAAGGTACATCTGGATGGTCTCAAACATCCAACCTTTTAGTTAGCTGCCAAATGACATACCAATTTTCAAAAAAAAAAATTACAAATAAGTTGATTCTGACTCATGGAGCTGCCAAGTATTTCACAATAGAACTGATCATCAGAGGGTTTGATTTCAGTGCTTGTGATCTTTTGTAAGTAAACCACCAGGCCAGTCTTCGGAAGTATTTCTGGGTGGACTTGAACCACCAACCTTCTTGTTAGCAACCAAGTGCTAAATGTTTTACACTAAAGAACTTTGTTATTCATCTGGGTTGCTCACCCTATGCAAACATAAACCCTAATCCATTGCCATTAAGTGGATTCTGACTCACAGTGACCCTGTATAGGGTTTTCCGAACTGTGATCTCTCCCAGAGCTGCTGGTGGTTTTGGACTGCCAGCCTTACAGTTAGCAGCAACTGCTTTGTTGTTCCTGCTCAAGATTCCTGAATGTTACCAATGTCAGGGCACTATTAACTGGGGAGGACATTTGTTTTACAGAGTTTTGTAACTTCTCTCTTTCTTGCTTTATAGACAGCAAGTCCACAGAGAAGCTGATAAGATAAATTATAATTAACGATTCATAAATAAGGCTTTTTCATGAAGAAAGTTCTTAATTCCCAGAGGCATCTAGATTTATTTAATGGTTAATTACTTAAGCAGTTCAGTCGCCTGTGACCTTGTGGTTCAACCTCTCATTACAAAGCAAGCATCACAAAGTTAGTCAATTGGTTCCAGAAAAATGGAGTTGAGGGGAAGCCTTGGTTCTGCCTCTAACTGTGCTCAAAGTGCAGATACACACTGCGTAGACTTCAGCTCCAAGGAGGTTTAGGAATTTTATTAAATGATCCCAACTTTACTTGAGTTCTCCTAACTCCCACACACCTCTAA
>NW_006408682.1:6681362-6684053 GCF_000296735.1 Chrysochloris asiatica
GACACAAAAAGGATCACTTTGGGTTAGAGTTGACTTCATGGTGACTTGTTTTGTTTTGTTTTTTCACTGTTTTGGGAAAGAGAATGGGAGAACAAAAATGAGTTTGTTGTACAACTCTCTGAAAGGACTTTCTTTGTGGAAAGAGACTTTTATTCACTAAGAAGCACGTAGGATTGTCTCAGATCTCCAGATCTGCCTTTCCTTTGGCAGTCCTCAGTTCTAAAAGGCCAGAGCTTATAATAGTTTAGAATTTTTTTTTTTTTTTTTTTTAATGAACCAAGAAGATAACATTTACATGGCAACAAAGAAGGGAAGCAGTTAAGCCTTTTCCATGATTGGCTTCAAATAGAGCAACCAGAGCTGAACAGAATTTGGGGGGTTCATATTGTGTTCCAGAATGCCATATGGGTCCAGATGAAAGTTAAAGTCAATGAGTTGGCTACTTTTCAAATCAGATACATGAAAATTTTCTAGGAAGCCAGAGATGGGTTTGAAATTTTTAATTAAAGATGACAACATGTTTTCTATAGCTCTTCTGTGCTTCAAATTGACAAGCCCATGTTTTGTCCACACTAATGACAATGCATAGAAAGAAAAATCCTTACTTCTCATATTTTTATAGCACTATCTCCTTGAGTGGTACTGTGGGATAATGCACTGGACCGCAAGTTCGGTTTGAGCCACAAGATCGGTGGTTGAAAATCACCAGCCGCTCCGCATAGTGTCACTGTGAGTCAGAACAGACTCAAAGGCACTTAACAATAGCAACAATTTCTAGAATTCTCTTATGGTGTTTATTATACTTTTATGGTAAAACCATCTTGATACTTGGCAAATAGACCCATTTTTTAATACCAGGCCTGCCACTAACTAAGTGACACTGATTACATTGTCTAACTTCTAAGTTTCCTAAGTGTTTTGGTTTGTGTTCCATTGCTTAACAAACCCCTGCAAAACTTAGAGAAAACAACCATCATTTTATTAAGCTCATGGATTCTCCAGATCCAAAATTCATTTCAAATTTGACAATCAAAACACAGAGCAGAGATGGTTTGTTTCTGTTTCCAAATGTCTGGGGCCTCAGCTGGACAGGCTGGTGTGGAATTGTGAGATGTTTTGCATCTCATGTGTCTAAGATGAATGAAAGTTTGGGTTCAGCTCCTACTGCCACCCGGGGTGCCTCACATGCCCTGGACTTCCTCACAACATGGCAATCTCAGGATATTCAGACCTCAGGCATGATGGTTCAGAGCTCTAAGAGCAAATGCTTCACTGATCAAGGATGAAGATGCATCTTTAAAGCTAGCCTCAGAAGCCACCATCACTTCTGCTGAACTTTTGTCAAAGCAGTCATAATCCTGCCTAGATTCAAGATGCAGTCACCACGTCTCAAAGGGAAAGTTCATGTTTTCTGTCAACTTGGTTGGGTCAGGATTCTCAGCGGTTTAGCAGTTAAGATGAAGTTATCACCTCCATGATGAGAGCTCACATGAAGCATTCACCCCCATGATACGATCTGATGTGATCAGGCCTGATCTGATGTAATTATCCAGTGTTGTAAACTTCCTTTGATGCTAATGAAGTCAGATGCACTCTAGAGGATTCAGTTGGATATTGAGTTAGTCTCTTTTGAGATATAAAAGGAGAGACAAGTGAGCAGAGAAGGAGGAATTTAGCACTGCCAAGCAAGAAAAGCCAGGAGTGGAGTGCATCCTTTGAACCTGAGGCACGTGCACTGAAACTACTAGATCTAAGGGAAGATTAATGCCAAGGGGGTTGGAGATCGCCAAGGAATGCTGGGGCCCCCGATGCTGCAAGAATACAGAGATCTTTCCCCCAGAGAAAGCCTTCCCCTAGAACTGACACTCTGAATTTGAAGTTCTAGCCTTTTAAACTGTGAGAGAATACAGTTCTGTTTGTGAAAGGCATCCACTTGTGGTATTTCTAGCTATCCTAGATAACTAAGACAGGGAGTATCAAGGAGTATGTGGCTGTATTTTAAAACCATTATGTTGATGGTGTGCCATGCACTTAGTTCAGACTCATAGCAACACTCCGTAGGGTTTCTGAGGCTGCAAATCCTTATGAAAACAGAAAGCTTTATCTTTCTCCTGCAGAAAAGCTGGTAGTTTCCAACTGCTGATCTTGAGGTTAGCAGGCTGACTCCTAACCACTCTGCTACCAGAACTCCTTTAAAACCGTCATACTTCACTTCTAAATGGAGACAATAAGACAGCTCATAGGAATGCTAAGAACATTAAATGAGAAAATATATATAACACTATGATGTTGTTAAGTGCAGCTGAGTATATTCTGATTCATAGTAACCCTGCATAGGGTTTCTCAGAAATGGTTACTGGGTTCAAACCACCAACCCTGCAGATATCCTACAGCACCCAACCAGAAGTCCATAACACTATAATAGCACCAGGGAATTAACGCATGTTTAATAAATGAAGATCGAGTTACTATCATAAAACAGTTATGAAGGTACGCTGTTAAACTGTAAGCTCCAACAAAGCAAGGCTTGGTCTGATTTATTCTGGAATTTATGCTGTACTCATCACAGATCCTGGTACATGATAGGTACACTTAGGTAAGCAATTAGTGGTTTGTTGTAGTTTACAGGCCTGAGATTACTAATTAGTATAATTGTTGGAATTTTGTTGGTGGCATTGATACCTAAGGTAG
>NW_006408682.1:6685039-6706027 GCF_000296735.1 Chrysochloris asiatica
GTCAGGCTGCAAAGCCATTTGAACTGCAAGGTTAGTGGTTCAAGCTTACCAACTGCTCCTCAGAAACCCTATATAGGGTCATTATGGGTTGGAACTGACTTGATGGCACTTAACAATAACAACAACAATGTATATATGTATATACATATATGTATATGCATATATGTGTGTGTGTATGTATGTATGTAAGTATAAGGAGCTCTGGTAGTGTAGTGGTTACGAATTGGGCTACTTACCTCAAGATCAGCAGTTTGAAACTACCAGTTGTTTCATTAGAGAAAGAGGAGGCTTTCTGCCTCGGAAACCCTGTACAGGGTCACTATGAGTCAGAACCGACTCCACGGCACACCACTACCACCGTGTGTGTGTGTGTATGTATGTATGTATGTATGTATATATACAGAGAGAGAGAGATAGAGAGGTGTATGTATAGATGTACGCACATACATGTGTACGCATGTATATACATACATGTGTGTGTGTGTGTATACACACACACATACATATGGAGTCCTCATGTGGCACTGTGGGTTAATGTGCTGGACTGCAAAGTCAGTGCAAAGCCAGTGCAAAGTCAGTTTGAACCTCAGCGTCGGCGTTTCAAGCTCACTAGCCACTCCTTGGAAACCCTATACAGGGTTGCTATGGGTTGGAACCGACTCAGTTGCATTGAACAATAACATATGTGTGTGTGTGTGTGTATGTATATGTATGTGTATATACACACACATATATATGGAGCTCTGGTAGCGTAGTGGTTATGAATGGAGCTGCGAACCTCAAGGTCAGCAGTTCGAAACTACCAGCTGTTGCACGGGAGAAAGATGAGGCTTTCTGCTCCCATAAAGATTTACAGCCTCGGAAACCCTGTGCAGAGTCGCTATGAGTCGTTACCAACTCCACAGCACTTAACCACCACCAAAATCTGTGCTTGCAGTCTTTGCCGGAAGGCATAAATTCTGTTTGCGCCTCAAAGCCTGTAAATTTCATATGAAAATCCCATCTCTTTCAGTGTCCTGGGCGAGGTGATCAATGATGATGGATTGCATTGGCTTCTCTCCAACATGGTGGGTTCTATTACACCCTGTACAGGGTCACTATGAGTCGGAACTGACTCCATAGCACATAACAACAACAACGTATATATATTTATATATATGACATTGATGTTGATAAAGTTCCAAAGTCATAATTAAATTTCATGAGTATATAAATACATAATTCTTTTCTCTAGCATTGGATTCTCCATTGTCATGTATCAATGTTATTTACTCAGAGTCTTGAGAACACAACTTTTCCTTATTAAGTCTCCCCACCTCCCATCGCCTCACTTCTTAAGATTGTACAAACCAATGAAAGACAAGGGTAGACAGGCACATTCTGCTGGCCAAAATGAGTTTGCACAGCTGTGAGCAATAAAATACAGCAGCTATGGCAACCCTCTCCAGCGTCCTGATAACACATCTGAAATGGGGTTATTAGAATTATTAATTCACATTAGTGGCTATTAAAATTACTACCTGCAGATTTGTCACCTGAAAATTCCGTTTTGTATGTGTCAGAAGGCTGTGTTTCCAAAGATTGCTAGAGATTTAAATAGGTGCAATCTATTGTGTGTCAGCCCTGTGAGGCAGGTCCTCAGAAGAAAGCTGCCAGTGCAATCAGGACAGTCGCCTTGTAAGGCAAGGAAAGCAGATGCATTGCATTTTTCTTTTGATGGTGGCAGAAAACCAACCAGGCTTTCGTATGGTGAAAATGCTAACTGGATGGTTCTGGATTCCCTGGGATGTATTCCTTACAATACAACCTAGTGTGGGCTATTTCATGAAATTCGGAGTGGCATATAAAGTATTCTACCTTGGTGAGGCATAAACAGATTCAAAAGAAATCAGCTAGCAATTTAAGCCAGCCCTTTAAGGGTGTTACAGGGACTCTTGGAGATCCTACAGAGACTTGAGTAACTCCCTTCCATCCCCCATTAACTCAACTCAAAAAACAGATGCCCGCTGCTTTAAGGAAAAGAAGAAACACCTTTACAGAGAGACTGCAGATAGAATTAATCGAGGGAAACAGCTATACAGCTGAGAAAGAACATTTTATTTATAGAAATGAGCAGGAAAAACACACACACACAATGGAAAGAAAACATACAAGTATAAAAAGTCATTATGGCCGCCAGAGCAGAAGCATAGGACAGTCCGCCTGACTTTGCTCCAGCTCATATAGCTTATGTGGCCTGTGGAAGGTTCTGACCTCCTCAGGATCTTCCTACTTGGGGGCACCTGTTCCCCCATTGGGCTCAAGTAGGAAAGAAGCCATTCAGTCAGCATGTAGGAACAAGGAAGTGGGAATCCTCAGTAAGAGGAACTAGAGACTGTTTCATATTCTGTTCACATGAGTAACTGAAGGATACATCCCACTTCTGTCTCTTTGAAGTCCTCACCCACTCAAAGGGTGTCTGCCCATTTGTCCATTCAAAACGGTTACCAGTCAGAAGGCAGAGCCTTTCTTCAAATAGCCCAATGAGGAGTGTCTTTTATAACCTCTTCTGCGGTCACCGAATAAAGCACCATTATGAATCGTAACCCGCACTCATCTGTCAGTTGGTCATACTGTGGTGGCTTGCATGTTGCTGTGTTGCTCAAAGCTATGCCATAGGAATTTTAAATACCATCCGGGTACACCAATTGTGGACAGGTTTCCAGCCTAAGCCAAACTACAAAAAAGGAGCGATAGGATACCTCTGAAGGTTTAGCCACTGAAGGCCTTAGGAGTAATAATGGAACATTGTCAAATGTTGTTGTTGTTAAGTGCTGTTGATTCAGTTCAAATCATAGAGACCCTGTATAGGGTTTCTGAGGAGTGACTGATGGGTTTGAACCTCTGACCTTGCAGTTCAAACAGACATTCTGGTCCAGTGCTTTATCCTACAGCGCCACATTAGGACTCTGTTGGGTAGCACAGAATATTGAAGAATGAAACATGATGAATAGCACTAGAATATTGTCAGATGTAGTGCCAGAAGTTGAGCCCCTCATGTGGGAAGGCACGCAAAGTAACACTAGGGAAAATCTGCCTCCTCAAAGTAGAGTTCACCATGATGACACAATGGAGTAAAGCTTTCAGAACTATCATTTGTTGATAGGGCACAACTCAAAATAAGGAGAAAGAGCTGTAAACATCCATTAATAACAGGAAGACCCCCAATGAGATGGATTGGCATAGTGGTAGCAGCAATGGGATCAAGCTTAATGGTTGTGAGGAGGAGTAGGCCTGAGTAGTTTCGTTCTTTTGTGCACAAGGTGGCTATGAGTCAGAACCGAGTGGACGGCACCTAACCACAACAATATCAATTTTGAGTGTTCAGTGTAACCGTCCTCTGAGTCCAGAGGATGAAGTTGAGGGACTATATCTATGTGTGTAGACACGTGTTGGGGATAAGCACTGGACTGCAAACCACAAAGTAGGTGGTTTGATTCTACCAGCCACTCTGAAGGAGAAATATGAGCGTTTTTGGCTTTTGCAAAGATGTTCAGGCTTGTCTGATGAAAGGAGATGGGGATAGCACTCATGTGGCACAATAGTGAATAATTGTTATCAGGACTGATTGTGAGGGTTGGAAATGTAAAGATGGATATTTTGTAGCAAGGAGGGGAGTGATTAACTTTTCAGTCTAGGAGTGGAGGTCCATGGGACCATCAAGGGAGAAGAGCGGAGAACGGGACCCTACCCAGAGAAGCAGTGACGCCAGAGATGGAGGCAGAGACGATGACGTGGAGAGATGGAGCGGCTGAGGACTTTAGACCCAGAGAGGGCGAGGGGCTGTGTGCTGATGACCGATGACCGGGGCGGGGGGTGGGGTGGGGTGGGAAAAGGCTTTCAGGGTATACCCTTTAGTTGGGGTGGGGGGAACAGGCTTTCAGGGTATACCCTTTAGTTGGTTGATGATGCATGGAGGGGATTGTAACTATGGCAATTAAATGATATGCAATAGGATGAATGTAAAGCTAATGTCAGCTATCACATACTTCATAAGAAAACATTAAAAAAAAAAAAAGATGTTCAGCCTTAGAAACCCTATATAGGGTCACGGTGAATCAGAACCGACTCGACGGCACTTAACAACAACAACAACAACAGACAGCTGCTACATTTCCCAACCAGAACTTCAAACACACTGTCCACACAGAAAAGCTGGGTATTGTGACAAAATTCTCAAAGTAGCCTGAGTCAGATTATTCAGAAGACAGAAATGCTGAAGTTGTTTCTAGGGTTTGTGGGTTGACTTGACATTATGTGTGAAATTGAATCTGGCCTACAATATCCAGAAAGTACATTTATCCAAGAGGTCACACATTGACCCTTCTAATAGGTATTTCTCATGAAGATTAGCTTGCCTCAAAAACTGCTAACTCCCACCCGAAGACAAAAGTTTTTATGAGTTCTTTCGAGTAATAGAGACTAGATATTTGCTCTCTGTAGAGTATGAGCCTCTTTTTCCTAATTCTGCCCTATTAAACAGTTATCTATTGAGTACTTCCATCATCCCAGACTTATGTTACCTATGGTGGAAAATTTTTTAAATAAATGATCATTGTTCTTAGTATTTTGAAATCATAATGCCTTAAAGTTCTTACCTATTGGCAAAAATGTCACATTCCTAATGGAACTACATAAAAAGATTTAGAAAGGATTAGCTACTTAAATATTTGAGCATTAGGAGGACTTAACCCTTGATTTGGCTGAATTTTCAAAGCAACTGGATTTCTTAATGACTAAAAAAGAATTTCTTTTTATACAAAGTAATTCAAATGTAAAACAATGCAAAAGCCAAAAATCAATACTATTCAAGAAATTAGCACCTACAGTTAAATATCTCTATTCTTTTTCCTTACACATATATATGGGAGAAGAGCTTCTGAAATTTAGTGGAAAAATGAAATTAAAAGATAATAGAAAATTTCCACAAACTTTCTGAAGCCCATACATATATATAATAATGTTAAGTATCATTGAGTTGGTTCTGACCCACAGGTACACTTAGCAACTGGTGGGTTTGAACTGCCGATCTGAATTTCAAACTGACTTTATGGTCTAGTGCATTATCCTGCAGTGTCATACCAGGACTATGTTGTTGTTGTTGTCAGGTGCCATCGAGTCGGAACCGACTCATAGCGACCCCATGCACAGCAGAACGAAACAATGTTCGATCCTGGGCCAACCTCACTACTGCTGCCACACTTGACGCCATCAATGATGCCACCTGGCTGATCCATCTCGTTGGGGTCTTCCTCTTTTTCTCTGACCCTCCACCTTACCCAGTATGACATCCTGCTCCAGCGACTGTTCCCTCCAGACAATGTGTCCAAAGTAGGAGAGACGAAGCTTAGCCATCTTGGCCTCCAAGGAACACTCTGGCTGCACTTCTTCCAAAACAGATCTATTGGGTTTTTTTGGCAGTCCATGGCACTTTCAGTATTCTCCTCCTACACCACAACTCAAAGGCATCAAGTCTTCTACGATCCTCCTTATTCACTGTCCAGCTTTCGCATCCATATGAGGTTATTGAAAATACCATGGCTTGAGTCAGGCGCACCTTAGTATCAGGACTATGTGTGTGTGTGTATATATATATATAATTATTATTGTTGTTAAGTGCTGTTCTGTTCTGACTCATAGTGACCCTGTATAGAGAATCCGAGTAGCAGCTGATGAGTTTGAACCACCAACCTTGCAGTTCACACTGTCCTTGTGGTCCAGTGTTTATCCTACAGTGCTACACAAGGACTCCGTATTGTTATTAGGTGTATATTATTTGTTGCTAGTTGCCATCGAATCAGTACTGACTCATACTGACCTAATGTACAACAGAACGAAACAATGCCCAGTCCTGTGCCAGCCTCAAAATCGTTACACTTGAACCCATTGCTACTGCCACTGTGCCAATCCATCTCATTGGAGATCTACCTCTTTTTCTTCGTCCCTCCACTTTAACAAGCATGATATCCTTCTCCAGAGACTGTTCCCTCCTGATCACATGTCTAAAGTATCTATAATTATAGGTATAGGAGTTCTGATGTAGCATATTTAATTAATTTGTAAAAATTTTAAATTGGGGGTAATGATAGGTAAAGGAGTCTGAGGAGCGCAAAAGTCTGTTAGCCATTACTAACCTAAAGGTTAACAGTCTAAGCCCAATCACCCTTGGCAACTCTGTGGATTAAGGTCTGCTGATCTACTTCCACACAGCTTTTAGCCTAGAAAATCCTACTGAGTTAGCTTGTACTCTGCAACACTTGGGGGTCACCGTGCATTGGGTACCAACTGAAGGTCAGCTAGCAACAGCAGTGATAGGTAAATAGATGTCAAGCTCTTAATGCCAAGCAGTGAGTTATTTAATACATCTCTTTTAGCTATGTCTTTGTAAGTAACTCCTACCGAAGCACTTTTTCCTGATGGGTAAGAGAAGGTGGGGGAAGATTCTGATAGAATTATAGAATTCAGTTGTGAGTGATTGTTAACAGTTGTGAGTGATTGTAAAAACTTAGGAATCTAACAAGGGGCTTAATCAAATTTGCCTTCTTGTTGGGCATAAAACGAGCCATCTTAGTGCTGTGAGTGGGTTGTTTTCCTTTGCTTGGGTAACTTAAGCTTGCCTCCATTTGACAGCTGGTTCTTGGGACTTGAGCCAGTGCAGCGTGACCTGATTTGCCAACTTCTCCAGCCTTGTGAGTCAAGAGCCTGATTCTGTGTGAGGGAGGAGAATTCTCTAGACTGACTTCTGAACTGCGGATTTGGTGCTTGCCAGCCTCTACCGCCATGTCCTTGTAAGTCAGTTCCTTGAGGGACCATGAGTTCTATGAGATATTGTGGTGCATTGCAGAACCACGGGAGGGGAGAATATGCAGGATGAGTAATGATTGATACCAGGGATTATGGAGTTCTGGTGTGGCACTGTATAGGATAAGCACTGGACTGCAAAGTCAGTGTGAACTACATGGTTAGAAGTTCAAACCTACCAGTGGTTCCTCAGAAACCTTATACAGTGTCGCTATAAGTTGGAACCGACTCAACAGCACCTAACAACAGCAATATAATACTTAAGAGAATTCAGACTTGTGGAATATCTTTAAGCTCTACCTCCTAGAGATCAGCCTTATGGTGATCCTTCTAAAAGAAACTATGGTTATATTGTTGATCTTTAAAACTTGATTTCAAAGCCTCTTCCTCAGTATCTATGGCAGCTATTTAGATTCCAAGTCTGGAATGCTTCCACACAGTTTTTTTCTTGACTATCAAAATTATTGGACGCACTTACAGTAATAGCTGTGTGAATCTTAAAGCCACGTATTATGTTCACGTCTAGATTATTGATCCTTTTGTTTACCAGTGTATCAATTCCATGATCACATTAGCCTCTAACTCTACAAACTGAGCATCAGAAACGTTTCTTCATGTACAATCTGCACACCTCGATTCTGCCTTTAGCTGTTGAAAAGAATGGAGCGGAAGTGACCTTTGTTTCTAGAAAAGTGTTAAGTGGCCCTGGATATCTGAGTGTTGTTGACTCTGGACATGGTCCCATGAATTTTTTTTTTTTTTTTTTTGTCCCTTCAATATTTTGCATTTATCCATTTTCCAACCACGGGTTTTCATTCTCTTTCTTCAGTTTCCCTCCTCTGTCACACTCTTTTCATCACTTCCTCTATAATTTCAAAATTAATCTAGTTTTTCTTATCAGAACGTTATCTTTCTCCTATTCTGCCTTCCTTCTACATCTTTATAAAGTTGAAGTCACTTTGATACATGGAAATTCTGACTTCGGTCTTTTGATTTCTCCAAGAGCTTCCCATTCCTCTCTTTATCAAAATAGCCAAAGATGCATTCCTTCTGTCTATAAAATGCACGTTTTTCAAGTTTTGTGGATCCAGATAAATGTGCTGAAAGGTAGAATGCACAGATAGAGATGCACAGAAAAGAGAATCACTTCAGAACAACGCAGCCATCTCATGATTTTCTTGTTTTCACCTCCTGATAAATTCAGCCCTGAAGAAGGGCTTCTCCATTTGAAGTGAATGGACTCATCCCCTGGGTATAACAAGCCCTCTGCCCTCTTTTCCTAAGTACATCCTTCCCCAAGTCCTGACTTTCAAATGTTTCTCCTCATACATCAAATAACGAACCTAAAACTGAACCCCGTTGGCTTCCTTTGTAAGACACCTTCTTTCCCTGCTTGACTATCAACAACACCTCCTCACTTCCCAAACTCACGAGCCTGAAATCATCTATTATTCCTCCATTTCCTTCTCCTGCCAAATGCATTCCCATGAGACCCTCACTCCACTTCCTGAGCAGAAATCTTACAAATTGAGAGCTTTCTTTCTCACTTCCACTGTGACTCGACTTCAGGCTGAAATAATTTCCTGCTGAACCTGTGTACAACCCCCCACTTCCTTGCTCTCCTGCTTATCTCTTCTCATTCTGAGGAATCTAGAATTCAGCCATCAGAATCTCTTTTCTTCCCAGCCTCTCTCTGCTCCCACCCAGCACATTTTCTCCACTCCTTGAGACCACTCCATTTATGAGTTTCTCTTCTCTTCTATTTCCAGATTGATTTTTCATTTCTCAACAGAAAACTTTGTAATTACTAATACTCGTGTGGCCCTCCTTTTCTTGTCTTCTTTGCTATTAGCAACTTGCTCTCATAGACTCTACAGCATCCTTTGACTTCAAGGTTCATTTCATTTTAACCCATTTAAAGCTTGAGCTGCATATATCCTTTGTACTATGTCCCATTTGGAAGACTCTCAATGGCAAATTACAGTCATGCATTATGTTTTCTTACTCCATGGCAAATGATTTCTAAATACTTGTTTTGAACCAGAACAAGCAATGCCAAAAGGCATCCTTGTTACTATTTCTTTAAGAAGACTTTGTGACCTTGGACAGGAAATGGGAAGCAGGACAGACTAGAATAGCCTTGAGGAAATGTTGTGTTGTGGAAACTGCTATGGGGATAGCATGGGATATTTCCTCAGACCTGGGTAAAAGCAGAAGCAAGAGAAAGAGTGTCTCAGCTGCTTCCCAGGGAGCTCCCATGTACTGAAAACCTTCCACAGCCGCTTAATGGAAGAACCTTGAACCTGCTTTATCTAATTTGAGTGGATTTGGGTTGGAGTGAATGCAAGAATGGGTACAGTGGACACAGCTGCCGACTTTCTGAAATCCTGCCGTCGGTTCTGGGGGCTTCCTTTGTCATATTTGCAATAACCTCTTCAACTGTAGGATCCATTTGGATTCGATAGTTACATAGATCCTTACGTCCTCTGTTTTGGTCCTGTTGTTAAATGCATTCCAGTTGGTGCCTGACTCACCGTCACCCCGTGCACAGTGGAATCAGAGTGTTGTGATCTATAAGGTTTCATTGGCTCATATTCAGAAATAGATCATCAGGTCTGAAACCTGTTGGACATCATAGTAACACAAAAGTTTCCTGTTGAGGTACAGTGGCTGGGCCCAGGTCTCCCGCATGGAAAGCAAGAATTCTACAACTGAACCAGCGCTGTCCTTCTATTGCCTCTGGTGGTGGTTGATTATGTGCCATGGAGTCGCTTCCAACTCATAGCGACCCTGTACAGGGTTTCTGAGGCTATAAATCTGTACAGAAGCAGAAAGCCTCATCTTTCTCCCAAGGAACAGCTGGTAGTTTCAAACTGCTGACCCTACGGTTCACAGCCTGATTTGTAACCACTGTGTTACCAGAGCTCCTTTCTACTGCCTCTAGTCCAATTTAAATTGACCCATCTATATCAGCCAATATGACACACTGACTTTCTTCCTGACTCAAGTTGTTTTTGTTGTTCGTTTCCATCAAGTTGATTCTGATTCATCGCAACCCCAGATGCACAAAGTAAAACTGCTCCATTGAGGTAGGTGTCAAGGCTGGAGCTTTTCCAAAGGAGCTATCTAGGATTCTCTTCTGAGCAGTCTCTTGAGTAGGTTCAAACCAACAATGTTTCAGCTAATATTCGAATACTTAACCATTTACACCAGGGTGCTCCGTCACTGACTAATGGACATCACCTGTGTAATCCTTCTGTACACAAATGTATGGAAATAGCCCATGCTATACAATTGTTGCAATGTAAAGCCCAGTTTCAATGACACTTTCTGGATGAGTCGATTATTGTCTTTATGCTGTGGGAGGCTAGTCTCCCATAGACCACTCCTGGAACTCCATCACACTCGCTTGAATTAAATCATCTCTTGGATTTTTAATACATATTAGCAAAATCGAAATGAGATTTTTCATTGAGTATTACTTTCCAAAGATAGAAGGGAAGGAGGAGCCCAGCGCTTTACTAGCTGCAGCTTTAGAGCTTTGATGGAAGGAAGCAAGCTTACGCTTGATCTTTTTGTGGATCACAAAGGCCTGAACTAATGAATACTTATTAGAAAGCCAATTAGAAATACATTTTATTTCTCCATGTGGTGTAAATAGGATATACCAAGGTTGATTGTGGACTGAGTGGACTGTGTAGTGTGACTGCAGATGTCATGTCTGGGAGACACGGCACACAAAGAGGGAGGACATTCATTCATTGGGCCTGGGAACATGAAGTTCTCTTTCTTGGTTGTAAACTGGACCTAATGCTACGCAAATGCTACGTAAACTGCTAGATCTTGCTGTTGGTCATGGATACCCAGTTGTAATGTAACATGCCTACGATTCCAGTGGGTCTCTCTTTTAGAGTGCTAGGTATTCATTCTAATTTTCTTCTTCATTTTCACACTGTACACTCTGGATTATGTTTAGCTTATTTTAGACACCAGTAATTATGCAAACCCACTTAGCAGTTTTGAAGGAGAAAGACTTGGTGATTTGTTCCAATAAGGACAAGTCTCAAAGACCCTACAGGACAGTTCTGCTGTCACATAAGGTCCTTTTGAGTTAGGAATTGACTTAACAATAGCTAATAAAATCAACAGTTAAACATACATATATGTCCTCTGATTTTGGTGAGAAACAGGCAAGTTTCAGTAAGAATTTTTTTCCCTATCACTATAATTCACCTACTCATTAATGATTGGAGGGTTACAAGGGCTGTTCTATAAGAATTTGGTTGGGAAACCTTACCCAATTCACCCTATAGTCCTGAACTTGCCCTTTCAACATTCTTTTTGATCCAAAACTCAAAGTACATTTTATAGGACCACAATTTGAGCCCTTCAGGGATTCCCAAACTACCATTAGATCCGTGTAATTTAAAAAAGCACAGAATTCTCAGGGAAAGAGTTATTGTTAGCTAGTGCCATCGAGTTGGTTCTGACTTACAATGACCCTGTATACGGTTTCTGAGGAACAGGTAGTGTGTTTGAACCACCAACCTCAGAATTGGCAATCCAGTGTTGATCCTAAGTCCCACACCAGGACTCCATTGAGAAAGACTTAGAGAGATGAAAAAACTACCTTCAGAAGTATATAGACATAGTTGGAGGATATGTTGAGAAACAGTAATATCATATTTTGGTATATTGGCTTAATAAAGGTTTCTGTGATTTTGTAGTAATACATTACTTACCCTGTATTTGAATTTTTCCCATTCACCCAACTGTTACTAGAATGCTATTTATTTTATGAGTATGTTGTTGTTGTTAAGTACCATGTAGTCGGTTCCGACTCATAGTGACCCTGTGCAGGGTTTCTGAGGCTGCAAACCTTTACGGGAGCAGAATGCCTCATTTTACTCCCACGGATATAGTTATCTACTTATTTATCCGGTTATCCTCCCACGCACCTACCCACCTACCTATATAGCTACGTATTTACCTAGCTATATTTTCTTTCTCACATGTACACATTTTTCTAACAATCCTTTTGCTTCTGTGGTTTGGAGGGAATATCTTTTTGCATCAAATGCCTTCTTATAATTCAGGCTCAGTAAGTCAGTCATTTCTGGCCCTTTATGGATGACACAGATCTGCATGCAATGACATTTGGCATCACCCCCTCCTTCATAAGACAACATGATTCTTAGTAGCCAACACCACGTCCAGGTTGAAATGAATATCATAAGCTCAGTAACCTCCATGTGGGCAAAAGATACTTGTGAAATTGTCAAGAGTCCTTGCTCAGTAACTCGACGATGTCCCACTGTTATTCTTGAGCTGACTAAGCCATCTGCTCGCCTGCTATCTTTTATTGTACAGTTTGGGGCCTCTTGTGTGTCATTCTGAAAGCTGCCACTGCTACTCCTAAATTGCTTTCCGCTGCTCATATTCTTTATTGCCTTTGTCTCATTTTAGAATCTTACATTGTTCTCATCCTTCACCTGCCTTTGAGCTTAAACAAAATTGGCCCAGTTGTGAGGGTCATCCTTTATGGCTATTCAAAATTAAATGAAACCTTTAGTACATAAAAGTCTAATAAAGATATTTACTTTGTTTATTCTATAATAAAGTTTATTATGCTTTTTTGGAGAGTGGTAAGAACAAAATCTAAAAGTTTGTGACCGTAAATAAAAATGTTGAAGAAGTCTCATTACATGTAAAGTGTGAAACAAACAGATGTCTACTGAAAAGTCACACTCCTGTGCACCATCCAATCCTGTCCTTGATACGTTGGCTAGTTAGGTGACATTTATACTGGCATTTTCTTTTACCCTTACTCCTTACTTATCAACTATTTCAATATTCGACATTTCACATTTATGCCAATGGTAAATATATATATATATATATATGACTATTTTGATGCGTCACTTTGTATTTTGTGTTCTGATGTCACCCTCCATTTTTACATAATGTCAATTTTCACCTAATGATCTGGTCTTTGAAACCTAAAAGTGTTGGTAAGAAAGGAGCGGGTGTAGATCTGATTCCTTCCCTGTTTGTTTTAGGCATCTCCCCGGTATTAACTTGTCATACATAGAAATCTATCACATACATTTTTTTGTAGTAGGTACCAAAGATTGTGTAAAACCTCATCAATCCTTAAAATTAACTTTTCTGGTTGATTTCAGGAAATTAGACTTTTTTTAACCCCCATTTATGTATCGTCCTTTCAGCCATCCTATGTGAATTCATGAGAAAACAAAGTTGACATTAGATTGAGTCCTAGCAATCCTCCAACTTCAAACACTTGTGAAATGTGATAAAGGTTTCAACAGAATCTGAGTTCATTGTCCATAAAGTAAAAGTTTAATTATTTCTCTATTCGAAGACTCTTAGACATTTGAGCATTGGAATGCTCTACACAGAGGTCCCCAACTACACAACATCTTTTCAATTATCCTTATGAGAAATCATTTATCCTCCATGCTTTTATTTTCATTCAGCTTCCATGTTGTAATACAGTTCACTGATCTCACGTTTCGTTTTCTGCACATTTTCTTCCAGTTCCATCCTCAGTTTCTGTGTGGTGGGTTAAAATCCCACCTACCTTGAGTTCCACATCAGTACCTACATTTTTGACCCCTCAAAGCAGTACAGCCACAGGAAGATGCCAGAAACTCAAGACAGATTCAGAAAAGGACAAAGGAGTAAGGAATATCATTAGTAATGTTGGATGGATCTTGACTGAAATCGGAGAATACCAGAATGATGTTTACTTGTGCTTCATGGACTATGCATTCAACTGTGTGGATCACCACAAACCATGGGTGGCCTTGTAAAGAATAGGATTTCAATAGCAGTTAGTCATGCTCCTGAGGAATTAGTACATAGACCAAAAGGCAGTTCTTTGAACATAACAAGGGGATACTGAATAGTTTTTTTAAAAAAGGTCTGAATCCTTTCACCATACTAACTCAATCTGTATTTTGAGCAAATCTGAGAAACTGGATTATATGAAGGAGAACCTGACATCAAGATCAGATAAAGACTCACTTGTTGTTGTTATGTGCTGTCGAGTCGGTTCCGACCCATAGCGACCCTGCACAGGGTTTCCGAGGGTGTAAATCTTTACGGGAGTAGAATGCGTCATCTTTCTCCCGCGGAGCAGCTGGTAGTTTCGAACCACTGACCTTAAGGTTCGCAGCCCGATTCGTTACCACTACGCTACCAGAGCTCCTTGCAATATGCAGATGACACAATCTTGCTTGCTGAAAATGAAGAGGATTTGAAATATTTCCTGATGAAAATCAAAGACTACAGCTTTCAGTATGAATTGCATCTCAATGTAAAGAAAACAAAATTTCTTGTAACTGGACCAATAAATAATATCATGATAACTGAAGAAAATGAAAGACCTCTTGTAACGTTTTCAAGAGCAAAGATGTCAGTTTGGAGACTAAGGTGCCCCTGACCCAAGCCATGGTATTTTCAACTACCTTACATGTGTATAAGAGTTGGGCAATAAATCAGAAGACTGTAGAAAAATTGATGCATTTGAATTATGGTGTTGGTGAAGAATATCGCAATGCTAGAAATATAAACAAAATTGTCTTGGAAGAAGTATATTCAGAGTGTTCCCTAGAAGGTTAGACTTCATCTCTCATACTTTGGACATAGCAAGAAGAACCACTCCCTGGAGAAGGACCTCATACTTGGTAAAGTGGAAACCTATGGAAAATTGTATGCTTGACACAGGACCTTGCAATGTTTGTTGTACCTAGGAGTCCTATGAATTGGAACCACATGGTTGTCACCCAACAACAACCTAAAAATAAGTCAGAGTGATTTACTTCAGCTGCTCATATAGAACCTACATCTTACCCCACGTTAGTTCCGTAGTCTACAAAACGCCTTGCTTCTAGATATACAACTGCATCATTCTCCAGTCAGGGCTGTTACACAGTAACATGCTAATTACCTATTTTTTTGAGAAGAAATGATCTTACATTGAAATACTTCAATTGATAACTTTTCCACTTTGATCAGACTCTCTTGATTATAAATTGACAGGTTAAGACTTGATTTTTTTTCTTGTAATTTGACAAAGACATAGTATTTCATATCTTTAAATTTCAAGTAATGCATAGACATGACTTCTTCTTTAAAGGGACGATGTGGAAAAATCTATAATCAGGCAA
Organism: Chrysochloris asiatica; assembly: GCF_000296735.1. Taxonomy (NCBI): domain Eukaryota; kingdom Metazoa; phylum Chordata; class Mammalia; order Afrosoricida; family Chrysochloridae; genus Chrysochloris; species Chrysochloris asiatica. The sequence continues at coordinate 6,700,072 of NW_006408682.1, forward strand.
CTTCAATACGTATCCTTTTGTATTGGACTAATATTTTGAAAGCATATCAACACAGGTCAAAGTTCAGTGAAAAATAAGTTTTCTTATCTGGTTATATATGTAATTAAAAGGTAACGTATTTTATTGCATTTCTTAAGAAAATCTCGTTTTAAATTAAAAAGAGAATTTTTTTCTATGCTGCTTTTTTCCTGTAATTTTTTCCCCAAGATTTTCATGGCCTAATTATATTTGGAGTCCTGGTGTGATGCTGTGGGTTAAGGCGCTGGGACTGCAAAGTCAGGTTGAACTATAAGGTTGGTGGTTCAAGCTCACCACCTGCTCCTTGGAAACCCTATACAGGGTCACTGTGGGTTGGAAGTGACTATACAGCACTTAACAACAACAATCATATATTTGCACTTGGTTGTTTAAAAAAAAAAAAGAATTTGACTTATTGAAAAGTTAAAAATGCAGTTAACACAGCCAATAACAAAAACTAGCAATGCTGTAGTATGTATGATAAGAAAATATAAAAGAAATACAGACTTGAAGATAACTTATTTACAAACATTTTAACTCACTAATCAATTGCATGATTATGACATGTGGTGCTATTTTATAGATATTATTTTGTTGACATTTTTTCCTTCCAGTAATGATCCATAACATTTTTATAATGCAGAGATACAGAGACAATAAGAATAACAATGTCAAAAACAACATAAAGTATCTAAACAATTCTTAGTATTTCTTACATTCTAATTGCAAGCAGATGATGTAAGCCTTATTTCAAAATTCATTTTATAGAAGATCAGAGGAATCCTAAGTTGAGTAAAGCTATACAGCAACCGTTGGTCTGTCTGTGTCTTGTACTGTGGTCATTGGACATCGTGTGGTACTGGACGCTATGCTACCACTAATTCCAATTCCAGGAGAGTCATTCATGGCAGACTTGGAAGAAAGGCTTAGCAATCGTTTCCAAATATAAGTAAATGGAAACCCTATGGGTTATATATACATATACATATATATATATGTATATGTATATATGGGTTTTATATATATATATATATCATGTGAGATACAGTGCTGAAAGATGAGCCCCTAGGTTGGAAGGTGCAGCACAATGGACTTACACATGTCAGCAATCGTGAGGATGTTATAGGATCTGACCACGTTTTATTTTCTTGTACATAGGGTCACATGTATCTCAGCTGACTTGATAGCAACCACCACCACCACATATCTAAACATAGAAGGATACTGGATTGTAGCCGACCTGATTCTAGAGCTCCTGTATGTAACCTTTCTCTATGTTACTTACCGAGTCCTGTTGTGATGCTGTAGGTTAATCAGATGCTCCTCAGGAACCCTGTACAGAGTCTTGAGTCTGACCAGACTCAACTGCACCCAACAACAACATAGTACTTACAAGGATCATTAACTGTTAGTACAGAGTGAGTAGTACAGGACTTTCTAAATTATGTTTTTGTAATTTTTTTTTTGTATCAACATTGGGCTTCTGTGCTGGAATGTTGACTAGATTGGATTTGTTTTTACGAAAAAAAAATTGATATAAACATTTCTTAAAGGGCGGTTTGTTAAGCGCCGAAGAGTCGGTTCCGACTCATAGCATCTTTCTATAGGGTTCCCAAGGAGCAGCTAGAGTGAGCTTGAACAAGCAACCTTGCAGTAAAAAAAAGACCTTGCCATCCAGCGCATTAACTCGCAGCACCACCCCTGAACTCCCAATTTCTTTATCACGTAACAACTCAGTCATCTTAGCTCTCTTAGAATTACTATTAAGTATCTATTAAATTTTTTTATTAAATATTTGTGGGATCCATAGATTCTTTAACCTTCCTTCTGATATTTATGTCAATATTATTCTTAGAAGATCCTATAAAATGCCCTCCACAGAAAACTATTGGTTATAAGGACAAAAATCATGCTAACAACTTTTATTCTTGGCCTTTCTATTGTTGTCAGATTAATCCTCATCTTACCAACCAGATTAAATCAGAAACTGATGTGTTTCTAAAACTTACTCTTCACTCACTCAACTCTGGAATGTGAATCATAATTCAGACATTCTGAGTCATGGCCAAAGTTACAGTAATGAAAGTTCCCACAGCCGGTGTACCAATGTGGGCAGTTACCAACTTCTTCCAACCTCATCCTAGTGATGAATCAGCCTTTCAGCTGCTCCATGATCTTCCTCTTTCTTCTCATTGACCTTTCACACATTAACTCTTCTTCAGTCAGCCAGTTTCTAAAAGTTAAAGGAATTAACAGAGTAATTCTAAACACACTAAATTCTCAACTTCTCAAACCAATTTTTCCTGTTCTTGCTAATATTTTCCTTCAACTAGCAACTACCCTCCTGAGATCTCTTGCATATCTTTTCCCTGGCTTCTATGCTGTTTATGGAATCCTGATGTGGAGCTATAGGATCAGCACTGAACTGCTAACCTCAAGGTTGGTGGTTCAAACCCACCAGCTGGTCCTCAGAAACAGGTAGGCTAAAAGTCAGACTCAACTCAATGGCACTGAACAACAATGCTGTTTCTAATAGCAACACCTATTATGATCCTGTTTCATGTATTGTTGTAAGCTCTGATTGCTTCTGAGGCTCTCTCTCACCCTAGTCCCTCTCCGCCATCACTACCCTGATAGCTTTCTGAAGTTCTTATCAGGTCGGCTCTGTCCTTCCCGCTTCCTTGTACATAGTAGTCATCCATCGTTAGCTCATGCATCACTCAGGTTTTTTGCAACTTGCAAGAAACCCAAAATCTCTATCTCATGATTGAACTTTTGGGGTAAACAGTATTTCCCATCCTTACAAACTGTCACTTGTAGACGCGATAGAAACTAAGAAATAGTAATTTGATAAAAGTATTCAGAAACAAACAAAAACCCTGCAATTGTGACATTATATTACAATTGGAGAGCAGAGTAGCAATCAGCTGAAAGCCATACCTCTGCAGGTGCATAGATAAACAGGGACTCTCAGCTCTTCTGCCTTCACTTTCACACAAAAATGAGAATCTTCTGAGGAACAGCCAGGGACGTCAGGAACTTGTTTCCTCTCTTTTTCCATCTTGACTGATCTTGTACTGCTAATTCTCTGTGGTGGTGGTAGTGATGGTTGCTGGTGATTGTGTACCATCAAGTCGTTTCTGACTCATTGTGTCCCTGTATAGGTTTTCTGAGGCTGTAAATCATTACAGGAGCAAAAAGCCTCATCTTTCTCCCAGGGAACAGCTGGTAGATTCAAACTGCTGACTTTGCAGTTCGCAGCCGAACTTATACCCCACTACACTACCAGGGCTCCTAGTTCTTCTAGGTAGATGTGAATTTCAACCTCTCCAAAACAATAGGGATCCCCTCATCAAGAGGAGAAGGCAACAAAGGAATAGCTAAATTGGCATCCTGAGCCTCCCATACACAACCAGCTGGCCAGTTTTCTATGTCAGGATGAATAATGTGCTCTTGGATATTACTTTCAAATTCAATCAATCAAACATTAAGGAGCAAGAGAGAGGAATTAGGAATATTCTGTTGTAAGGTAACTTCATTATCTGTGAAGTGGGGTAGTGTTGTTGTTTTTTTATAATTGGACTGTGGTAAGTTGTAAATGAATATTGCAAACTCTAGGGCAACCATTAAAGGCAAATAATCTTAGGGGCTGGGTTCTGTAAAGAAGCAAAACCAGTGAAACATATATGTGTGTGTGTGTATAATGTGGTGGTGATGGTTTTGTACCATGGAGTCACTTCCAACTCATAGTTAGTCAAGGAAATGGCACACAATTGTAGAAGTGGGAGAATACCCGGTTTGAATCATGTGAACCAAGATTGGCAATCAGATAGATCCAGCAGGCAGACAGGCAGATACAAAGGCAATCTCCTGATGTGTCCCAGGATTGGCAGATGTTGCAGTAGGCCACTGGCTCAAATTCAAAGAACCAGAGGTTGGAGGAACCAGATGCAAGAGCCAGACCCAACAGAACACAGCAACCTTAAGAATCAGGCCATACCCAAAGGAAACATCCTTTCAATTGATTGGCTGTTCATAGCCACTCATCATAGTTTTAATTACTCTGTATTAGATCTCACTGTGGGGGTAAACACATCTCAATTGCCAAACCGCTGGGAATCCTGACCCAGTCAAGTTGATATCAAACCTCAACTATCACACAAAGTATATCAACTTCCCACTAAAACTTGATGAGGGGAGTACAGAGGCTCTGTAGTATAAGCAGTGGACTGAGAATCACAAGATTGGTGGTTCGAGCCCACCAGCCACTCCATGGGAGAAAAATATTTTCTGCTCCTACAAAAATGTACAGCTTCAGAAACTCTTTAAGAATGGCTAGAGTCCGAACTGACTGAATGGCACTTAACAACAACTCTCTTCTAATCGTGCATATCTGCAGAATGAACAACAACTTGTTTTCTTTCCAGATACCATTTCATGAGTGTTTGAGCCCTCTCCATTTCCACATGTCACTCTCTTCCATTGTCACTTTCTCTGCTTTTTGCCATGTTTTTCACTCTAGTTGTAAAGTTGCTGATACTACCACGGGTGCTACCCTGCTACTGGCACCAACTCTTCCACCACTGCATCATGATGCTTCTGAGATACTACCAGGGACCGTGATGTTCAATGGACCTGCATCTAACTGACGGCACCTGCAATCTGCTACTACGAGCTGTAGCAAATGTCCACCAAAGCTTCTTAGCTGGAGTGGTTTCATGTTCCAACAAGAAACTGGAACATGAAATCACTCATCCATCAAAAGGAGATAGTTGTTAGAACTCCTGCCTCATTAGTGTACTTGTAATTAAATTCATATACAGCAGACCCTTATGGACTCCTGGTGTGGTGCTATAGGATAAGCACTGGACTGCTAACCTCAAGATTGACAGTTCAAACCCCCCAGTTACTCCTAGGAAACCCTATACAGGGTGACTATGAATTGGAACTGACTTGACATATATAATGCAACAATCCTTAATATTTGAACATATATCAATACTTAACTCTCATTTTTTCTTACTGTGATAAGCAATTATTTCTATTAAAGAAAGACCCTGTCTCCTTACCTTTTGGTTCTTGTCTAGATTTGATTTTACAACTCTTAAAGTATTCTCTGTGACTTAACTACATAGATGTGTATGTAATCTCTCTCTGTGTTTATAGCCGTGTCTTCAAGATGTTTGCTACCCATTAGGACAATATTGAGTCTAGAGTTTTAGGACAACAAAGAGTCTAGAGTTTACCTTGTAGTTTGTTTTTCTTAATTTCAATTGCTGCAAAGATTTTTGGAATTGGTTCTTTTTTTTATCTATCCAATCTGTCTTAATTTTTGTATTTTTTTAATTCTTAATTTACTGTTATTTTCATGGCCTCATTTATTTCTTTCAGCACTCTTAATATAGTTCCTTGTTCAGACTTTATCCATACTTATTTCTAGTTTTGATTGCTTTTTGTTTTTACATTTTATTGTGAATTGGGTCAAAGTTTAGAGAGCCAGTTGGGTTTCTTTACAACAGTCCATACACATTTTGTTACTGGCATTGACTACAGTCTTCACAATGTAACTGCACACTTCCCATTTCCACCCAATTGTTGACCATTTCCATCATTGTTTTCCCTGTCCCTTCCTGCCTTTAGAGCTCTCTGTTCCAGTACTGTCCTTTGGATCTCATATGGGTGATTGCTCTAAGGAGCTCTTATCTCCCTGGTGTTACTGTCGCTCTTATAGGTCCGTCTTTGACTGAAAGTTAAGCCTAGAATTTAACTTGTCCCCAAAGCTTGAAGGATATCTAAAGGCCATTGTTGTTGTTATGTGCGGTGGAGTTGGTTCTGACTTATAGCGACCCTGTACAGGGTTTCTGAGGCTGTAAATCTTTATGGGAGCAGAAAGCCTCATCTTTCTCCTGTGGAACTGCTGACCATGAGGTTAGCAGAC
>NW_006408682.1:6706127-6716826 GCF_000296735.1 Chrysochloris asiatica
GACCCTGTACAGGGTTTCTGAGGCTGTAAATCTTTATGGGAGCAGAAAGCCTCATCTTTCTCCTGTGGAACTGCTGACCATGAGGTTAGCAGACCGATTCATAGTCTTGGGAATTCCACCAGTCTCTATCATGCCAGTAAGCCTGGATTTTTATTATTTGGAATTTCCCCCACATTTTTCTCCCACTTTATGCAGAAATTCCTATTGTGATCACTTTCAGAGCAATCCACTGGTTCCCATTTAGTTCTTGTCTCAGGATCTTGTAGGCTGAGATTCACGTGGCCCATCTTTGCTTTTCTTCACTCTTCTTTACTCCAGGTGGGGAGAGCCCAATTGTTGTATCTTAGATGGCTGCTTACAAGCTTTTAAGACCCCAGTTACTACTCACCAAAGTAGGATTTAAAGCATTGCATTTGTGGACTGTGTTATGCCAGTAATTGATGTCTCAACAGACTATGGTCCAGAGTCCTAGACTCAGTGTTTCATTCCCTCATAGTGTTTGCTTGTGGCTAAGAAGTTTTCATAACTTTGTCCCCTGTATGCTCTGTAGTTAATGGATATATTTATAGCACATATCAATTTGTTGTTGTTATTAGGTGCCTTCGATTCGGTACCAACTCCTAGCGACCTTATGCACAGCAGAATGAAGTACATATCAATACTTATGTAGAAATCTTATTTGTCAAACCTATAAATATTCAGTTATGTAGTCCCATTTGACTTCCCTCCCCTGTTCAGCTAAAGTATTTAATAGTCAATGAACCTCAGAAACCCTCTACAGGGTTGCTATGGGTCAGAACTCGACTTGACGGCACTTAACAACAACAACATAGATTATTTTATTACTGTTATTGCAAGGTTGTGTATGTACTAGTATTTACCTTTGAAGCCTTTGACTGTTGGGCTCCTCCTGTGTCTTTGCTTTACCTTGATTATTTGTGCTGACCTCCTCTTTATTGTATCTTACCTTTCCTTTCACCCAAGTTAATGAGCTACCCTTTCATTCTCTGTTCAGCAATCAACCCTTCCTTCCCCTGCCACCTCAGATAACCTTCAAAGAATGCTTCTTTCTGCATGTAAACCTTGTCTTTTTCTTTTTCTTTTTTACAATAATAGATAATAATTTGTCCTTTTGTGATTGACTGATTCAGCATAACGCCTTCCAGGTTCATCCTCCAACTAAAATTATTTTCTATATTACACCTTTCGATTCTTAAGGATCATCTAGTTTCACTAACTAATTAAGGTTTGATTAGTTAGAAAAACTAGACTCTTAAAACCACTGGTTTCATTGTGCTTTGTTTATCATATCATAACTACAAAGAAATGAAAAACTGTTTTACTGATTTACATGCTTTCATAATAATTTCTATTACCCATCTATAGATATAATACAGGAAAAAACCTTTATTTTAGTTGTAGGCTTAATTTTAATACCATTTTATAGTTTTTAGCTTTGCACTGAAATCATTTTATGTTCTGAATAATAATGTATTTTAAATTATATTTTATTGAATTTTAGAAAATAGCTTTTGTAAGTGGTGCATTATATTTGGGATATGTGATAGATAGGGAAGTGTGTCAGCCAGGCGGGGCCAGGATTCCCAGGGGTTGGCAGTTAGAACCCAGTCATCTCCAGGATGAGATCTGCTGTGAATAGTCAATGAACTGAAAGAGAGCTGCCTCGGGGATATGTCCTGCTTCCAATGTATGTGGAGGCTCTGGCAAAACTTGCTTGTTTTCTGCTGGATGTGGATCCTACATCTGCATCATCATCTAACATCCAGTTAAAAGGACATTAGCCAGTGGCCTGCTGACTCTGGGAGTTGTCAGCAGTCTGCCATCTTACCTGCACACCTTGGTTTGATTCACCTCTGCAGCTGCAGCCTGCTGTCTGAGTTGTCTCTATTGGGTCCATCTTTCCCTACAGCTATGTGAGTCAAAAGAAGCCTCTAATCAGACATCTAACCCACAGGCTTGGAACTTGCCAGATACTACAACTGTGTAAATCATTTCCTTGAGATAAATTGCTGTCTCTCTGTCTGTCTCTCTGTCTGTCTCTCTCTGTCTGTCTCTCTCTCTCTGTCTCTCTGTCTCTCTCTCTCTCTCTCTCTCTCTCTAAAAAGATCTAAAAACATCTTCCATTAATATTAATAATCCATTCATAAAATGCTCCATTCACTGCTTTCTATCACTTAACTTTTCCTTTTATTTCACAGTTTAGCATTTTTTGTTGTTATCCTTCAAACTAGTCTATAAATTCCTTGAGCACAGAGATTTCTTGCAGAGCCTAGCACAGAACTGGGTCACCAAGTACCATGAAGACAGGGACCCTACTCTGCTCATCAATGCAAACCCAGATCTTAGCACAAGGTCAGACCACATAAAATTATTTCAATAAATTGTTTCCATTTTAATAGTCAATTCATTTTTATTTTCTTCAGTCTTATCCATGGTCAATAGGTATATATGTATGGCTTTGTTCAGTTTGGTGCATAAGCGCAAAGCCATAGTAGAATCTCATAACACCGAAATTATGATATTATAAGTTACTGGTAGGGTCGTGGTTACGAATTGGGCTGCAAATCGCAAGGCCAGCAATTTGAAACTACCAGCTGTTCTATGGGAGAAAGACAAGGCTTTCTGCTCCTGTAAAGATTTACAGCCTCAGAAAACCTGTACAGGGTCGCTATGAGACAGAACCAACTCCACAGCACACAGCCAGCCAGCCACCATCATTATTGGAATTGTCATGGAGAGCATTTTGCGTGTCTTTAAGTCCTTCAGGGATAAGATTTTGTCTTCTATTTATTTTTATATCTCCTTTATGACCTAATCTAAAAATCATCTCCACTTACTCAACAAATTCATGTTATGTGCATGCTGTTTTCAGAGATTCCTACTTGGTTTATTTGAGAGCTTGAATAGCTCCCTGGAGAAGACAGCATGAAGCAGGTCTGGGCAAACTCCAACCTCAGGTGTAAGGTGATACTGTATTATCAGGTGTGAGACTCAGAAACATCAAGCTATTTTTGCATTTGGGTTATCTGTGTCGTATTAATATTAAATCCAGTGTTAATATTAAAACCTCTATCTGTATGCCCTATGCTCCAGTTCCCCTAAGTCCAATGGCTTGATGATTTTGGGTAATGAAAAACAATGATAGTACTTCATCTTTGTCTGGTTTGTGATTAGGTTTTCTTGCTTATTTTTGTTCTTTAGCATTTCATCTGCCTCCTGAGACTTTGATGCTCGTACATATTTTATTTATCTGAATTTTAAAATGCTACCATCCTTTGTGACAAAGGAAAAGAGTTCTTTTTTCTGTTCCCCCCTGTAGAGCTGTTGTTTGTCTTATCTGCAAAGCAATAGCTAGAGAACTACTTTAATGGGATAGGATCTGACCATCTGAAGGGCATATGTAGGTAGAAAATATCCGTTAGGTGAATTTTTCTTCAACTAGGAAGATTTCACCAACTCTACTTTGTATAGGTATTGGGCTGCTAACTGTAAGGTCAGTGCTTCAAACCCAACAGCTGCCGTGTAGGAGAATGACCTGCTCCCATAAAGATTTACAGTCTATGAAATCCTATGTAGGGTCATTTCGAGTCAGAATCAACTCTGTGGCAATAGGTTTGGGTTTTGGACTTACTAATGTCTCCCAAAGGTATTAATGTCTTTATGCTTGGCAAAAGAATGTCCTTTAATTTGGCAAAATAAATTTTGCAGATGTGAGCAAGTTAAGGATCTTGAGATGATATTATTCTGGACATTATATGAAATCTTAAGTGTCTTACAAAGGAGAGTCAGAGATATTTGATATATAAAGAAGGTGATGTAATGATGGAAGCAGAGTGATACACCTTGGAGATGGAGGAAGGGATGACAAGGTGTGAAGATTATAGGCAGTAAATAGAAGCTGAGAAGGTCAATAAAACAAAAACTCTGCTGAAGACTCCAGAAAGATGCAGTCCTGCCAATAGCTCAACTTCAGCCCAATGAAACTGATTTCAGGTTTCTGCCTTCCAGAACTATAAGGAAAAAATGTGTGCTGTTTAAGAAACTAAATTTGTAGTCATTTTTTATAAGAGATACAGGAAGCTAATAAAAATGCTTCATAATTTAAGTGTGCAACTCTTTGATCAAATGACACAGAATCATAGAAGCTCAGATTTAAATAAGGCTAAGGTGGTATGGATTGCATCTCAATGTAAGGAAAACAAAAATCCTCACTACTGGATCAATACACAGCATTCTTATCAACAGAGAAAAGATTGAAGGTGTCAAGGACTTCATTCTTCTTGGATCAACTATCAACACTCACAGAAGCAGCAGTCAAGCAAATCTGCACAAGACCTTTTTAAAGTGTTGAAGAGCAAAGATGTCAGCTTGAGGACTAAGGTGCATCTGACCCAAGCCATGGTATTTTCAATAACCTCACATGCATGCGAAAGCTGGACAGTGAATAAGGAAGACCATAGAAGAATTGATGTTTTTGAGTTATGGTGTTGAAGGAGAATGTTGAAAGTGCCATAGGCTGCCAAAAGAACCAATAAATCCATTTTGGAAGAAGTGCCTCCAGAGTGCTCCTTGGAGGCCAACATGGCCAAACTTCGTCTCTCATACTTTGGAAATATTGTCAGGAGGTACCAGTCACTGGAGAAGGATATCAAATTTGTTAAGGTGGAGGGTCAGAGAAAAAGAGGAAGACCCCCAACGAGATGGATTGGCCAAGTGGCAGCATCGATGGATTCAAGCATGGCAACAGTAGTGAGGTTGGCCCAGGATTGGGCAGTGTTTCATTCTGCTGTGCATAAGGTTGCTATGGGTCTATACTAACTCGATAGCACCCAACAACAACAAGTCTAGAACACTTAAGTGTGTTCATGCAAAACCTGTACATAGACCAAGAAAAAGGATGGATTATTTAATAGGCAATGTACGTTCTTAGGGCATCAGCAAAACAGAGCCACCAAACAGTTGTCCAAAGCAAAGATCCATAGATAAGATACATGGAAAGTGAGTACCACAGTAGAAAGGAACTGTCAGGACACTAAAAGAGACTTATACAAGCTTCAGTGCATGGTAATGTGTTAGCCAGAAATAAAGTTCTTGCTGAGTTACAAGAGTAACCATGTATACTTTTTATGTGATCCCTACCACTCAAACAACTTTTTTGACATATGACTTCCATGGTCCCCTCCCCTGTGATTGAAGTTCCTTATTTCAGCAGGCCACTTGGGAGTACACTATTTCTTCCTAATAAATAAGAGTTGGGGGCGGACAAATCATGCAACTGGATGCAACATGAGTGGTTAATGTGTAAGGATGGATGATATTAACAGATAACAGAACTCTGATCCATTTTGAAAGAATTATCCACATCTGATGATCCAGTAACTTCAGTCAGGATGTCCAGCAATGCTTTTTGTCATGATAGAAACAAAAGGGTATGTTCTTGCACAGATTCTAGTAGACAATCAATGTGAACTCTTGTCCCAGATGACGCACAAAAGCAAGTGAACTCAACAAGTCAACCACTGCAATGGATTCAGTCAAGTAAATTTTTAAATGTATAGCATTCTTGTACAGAGATATATTCTAAATTTTTTCAGTGGTAATATTTACAACTTTATCTTTAAAATATTTTTGGCATATATGTGCGATGTAATCTACCATACATTTAACATGAGACTAATAGAGTAATAAGGAGCTCTGGTAACATAGTGGTTACGAATAGGGCTGCAAACTGCAAGGTCAGTAGTTTGAAACTATCAGCTGCTCTGCGGGGGGAAGATAACGCTTTTTGTTCCCATAAAGATCTATAGCCTCGGAAACCCTGTTTAGGGTCACTATGGGTTGGAACTGACTCAACAACACTTAACAACAACAGCACTTAACAACAATACCACTAACAACAAATATCCCAAAACACTGCAAATAATTCAGCTAACACAAAATTTTAATTTGTCAAGTGAGTTTTGTCTTTTGTTTTCTGTTTTCCATTTTGTAGGAAACACTGCTTATTAACACCCTCTATGTGCTAATAAATGACATATTAGGTACATTAATAGGATGTAAAATTCAATATTTACTGTGAAAAGTATGTTTCTGTTTTGCAACAGAGTGTAATTCTAAATTTATCTTTTAAGAAAGGAACAAAGGGAATGTATCAGGACATCACATTTATATTTTATCAGAATATTTATGTATGTTCATGTAAGAGAACAATTCCTCAGGGAAATTAATAACTAGATAATAAAAATTACATGAATGTATTTTATTTTATTTTCCCTTCAGAATGACTTTTTGAAAGAAATTGGTTGATACTGCTACACCAACCAAAACCAACTTTCTCATCCAGAAGTTGTGCTGTTTTTAAACCCATTGTGTGCTTGTTTCTAAATATGGGAATTAAGCTATCCCACAAGGAAATTAAAAGTACATTTTATGAATTTTGTATGCAATAACAATTCTATTTTCCTTTTTATTTGGACCGAATGAGTGTGACCTCGCATTCAGTTAGTTCTTTCTCATTGACCACATAAGAACACGACAGCGACACTATTTTCTCATGACTCATGATTTATCGGATCCTGTCCTGTGTACCAAACCAAAATGCATCTTTGGATTAAGCACACCCTTGTATTTGTCACATTCTCTTTATGATTGCGCTCACCTCTAGCGGATATAAACAGCAGTCCAATGAACTGTGAAAAGGCAGCATCAAAGGATGAAAAGTGAATGCACAAGCTTTCAGTGCTATTTCAAGATGAAAAACAAACATGTGAAAGGGCCCAACAAATATTGAACAAAAAGTAAATTAACTTACTTTGGACTGCATTGTAAGTACTGTTCCCTTTGACTCTCTGAGACATGAAGAACATAATTATGTAAGGATGTTCCAAATCAACTTTTTTTACTTATGAATTTGAAATTTTCATATCTTCAAATGTAAATTTTTGTGTTACCATCCAAATTTAGTTATAAGTTGTATTTACTACATTTTACTTGTTTTATAGAGATTGTTTCTTGTTATTTAAATGTATTTACTGTGTTGTTGTTGAATTGTTGTTAAAGGCTGTCAAGTGGGTTCTCGCTCATAGTGACCAAGTATAGTGTTTCTGAGGAGTGGCTGGTGAGTTTGAACTGCTGACCTTGAGGTTGAGTGCTTATCCTATAGCACCACACCAGGACTCCCTATTTACTTATGGTGTAACTTAATTTTTTCAGTGACATAATTTTATATCCAGGCAAAATTCTAAGACACTAACTAAGAGGAACACAAAAATAAAAGTTTGTGCAAGATAAAAAGAAAAGGGTTTATTGGAACTAAAGCATGCCAGGACTCCCTATGGAGGTAGAAAAACTCTCCAACACGGATGAATGATTGTTCAATAAAGATTTTAAGGACGGTAAAAAAAGAAAGAAAAGAAAAGGGTTCGTGAATCCTTAAAAAGAAATGCAAAATTAACTCCCTTTTAATGAATTAGAAAATACTCCTTCATTGAATGCTGTGGTTTAAAAGGTGCAAATCACTATACTAGTACTGCTAGTTCTGAAATTACTAACAGCAATATAAATACAATTTGTTCCAAATTCTGCATTTGTGTCTTGCTGTAATAAAAAAAAAAAGTTAATAATGATTTAAAAGATTTTTTATAATCAGAAATCGCCACATCTGTAGACACCGTAAATAACAGCCATTTATATCCTGGTTTATAGAATGCCTTTTCTTCTAATGATGTAAATTACTGGACTAAAAGAAGACCAAGTGATTGTTGACATCAGAGTGGACCATGTGAAAATTTGAGCAAAAGCTTACTGGATGATATACATAGAAGGTCTAGGAGCCAGAATATTGTGTGAAATTTATAGGAGGAAGTGACTACAGGATTCTCTACCAGTTGTTCTGTATATTGTTTTGCCTGCAAATTATTCAGTCCTAAAGCATTCAAGTCTCTATTTGCTATGGATGAATTCAGCAATAGGTGCAACTCATATGATGGACAAAATTGAAAGCAGTTCAACTCAGAGATTGTAGGTTGTCATAGTTTAGCCAAGGACATGTTTTCAGCTTACCTCATGACTTGGAAATAGAAATAAATTAAGAATGTCAGTGTATTGGAAAACTATTTTACAATACATTGTCATAACAATCTCTGGTTATGGATAATATCTTTTTGAGGGAGAAATACTGTGTTTGGGTCCCCAAAAAATGGAAATTTGTGGGGTTTACCTGAATTTGTTGCTTTGTTTGATCCAGTCTTAGCAAGTCATGTCTGAAAATATAGTAACGCGGGAAAGGGCAACTTAATCACAAATGTCTAAAATAAAGCGTTAAGAATCAGTACACTTAATAACTGATAGAGTTTGATCAACTATTTTCAGTGAATCATAGTTCAATATTTCAGTCTATCTGTAGATTGCACTCCTGAGCTTTCTCATGCAGATCAGCTAAATACTGTTTAACATGCACATCTCCAAAAGATGGAAAACTTTTTGAGTGATTTATCACTTTTACTAACTTGAAAAATCATACTGGTGAAGAAATAGCAAATAGAGCATTTTGCTAGGTTCATTTCACTAGATTCATTATCCTTATTATGTATGGAAGTAGATATTCCTCAGAAGTTTAATTTGATGAAATCACTGAAGAATTTGTAAGAGGAAAAATTAGAGAATTTTAATCATGACATGTTCTAGATGAAAGTTTTTTTTTAAATTGTAATTTATTGTAATGGTTTATGATTATTAAATGCTCTTTAATTACAATTTTTTATTTCTTTATAATTGCAGCATTTATTAGGAAACTTGTACCAAAATTAAATTCTGAGCCATTTAAAATAAAATTGATGAAAGTTAATTTTCCATTGTGAGAGATCAACAGAATTTTTCATTAATTGTTGAAATAACTAAGTTCACCGATACATCTTGTAGATTATGTGAAATATTCTTTTTGTAGAAAATGTAGTATAGAGCCAGATATAGTATCAGAAGATGATAAAGCTAAATACAGTACCAGAAGCTATTACACTATAACATTTCCAAGTATAGTATCAGAAGATGATCCTCTCACGTTGGAAGACTCTCAAAATCTGACCGGGGAAGAGCTACCTCCTCAAACTGGAGTTGAAAGTGATGATACAAATGGTGTAAAGCTTTTGGAACCTTCATTTACTGATGGGACACAACGCAAAATGAGGAGAAACAGCCGCAAACATCTATTACTAATCAGAAAATGAAATGTATGAAGTATGAATCTAGGAAAATTGGAAGTTGTCAAGAATAAAATGGAATGCATAAAAATCAATATCCTAGACATTAGTGAGCTGAAATGAACTATTATTGGCCATTCTGAATCTGACAATCATCTGGTTTACTATGCCAGGAATGACAAACTCAGGAGGAATGGCACTGCATTCATCAAAAAGAACATAAGATCGGTCTTGAAGTATAATGCTATCTGTGATAATATCCATACTCCTACAAGGAAGACCATTTAACAGCACTATTATTCATATTTACACAAAAAACCACTAAAGATAATGAAGATGAAATTTAAGATTTATAAGAACTTCTTCAGTCTGAAATGTTTCAAACATGCAGTCTAGATGTATTGATAATTGCTTGTGATTGAAATGCATATGTGAGAAACAAGAAGGATCAGTAAATGAAAAATAATAGTCTTGGTAATAGAAATGATGCTGGAGACTGTATGATGGAATTTGGGAAGAGTTATTTATTGCAAATACCTTTTAAAAACAATATAAAGTCCTGGTGTGATGCTGTGGATTAATGTGCTAGGCTGCAAAGTCTGTTTGATGCACAAGATTGGTGGTTCATGCTCACCAGCTGCTCCTCAGAAACCCTATACAGGGTTGCTATGGGTCAGAACTGACTCGATGGCACTTAACAACACAAACATACATGGGCCTTACCAAATGTAATACACAGGAATCAAATTGACTACATCTGTGGGGCAAGAAGGTGGAAAAGCTCAATATCATCAGCTAAAACAAGGCCAGGGGCAGACTGTGGAGCACACCATCAATTGGTGAAGCCAAAGAAAATTAAAACAAGTCCATGAGAGTCAAAATAAGATCTTGAATATATCCCACCTGAATTCAGAGATCATTTCAAGAACAGATTTGATCCATTAGACATTAATAATCAAATCCCAGCAGAATTGTAGGATGACACCAAGAACATCATACAGGAAGAAAGCCAAAGATAATTAAAAAAAATAAGACCAAAATAGATTTCAGAAAAGGCTCTAAACTTGCTCTTGAGCATAGGGAAGCTAAAGCAAATAGAAGAAATGAGGAGCAAAACAGTTGAACAGAAAATTTCAAACATCAGCTCGAGAAGACAATGTATAATGAAGAATGCAAAGACCTGGAGCTGGAAAACCAAAAAGCAAATACATGCTCAGCATTTCTAAAGCTAAAAGAATGGAAGGAAAAAACAAAAAAGCTTGTAATATTGAAGGAGTCAACTGAATGATATGTTTTGTTGTTAGGTGCCATCGAGTTAGTACCAACTCATAGCAACCTTTTGCACAACAGAACGAACACTGCCCGAACATGGGCTAACCTCACTATTGTTGCCACGTTTGAGTCCATTGATGGTGCCATTTGGCCAATCTATCTCATTGGGACTCTTCATCTTTTTCTCTGACCCTTCTCCAGCGACTGCT
>NW_006408682.1:6725721-6753584 GCF_000296735.1 Chrysochloris asiatica
GTTCCCAGGATTCCACGCACTGCCAACACAGTGGAGGCATTAAGAGAGGCGTTGTAAAAGAAACCATTTTCTCAGAAGCTACAATTACTGGAGTTAGAAGCATAGAATGAACAATATTAGGACCAAAGAAAATTATACAGAGGTAGCCAACCAGTGAGTTCGCAAAAACCAATGAACCTGGGACATCAGGAGGTCACTTCTTTGGCCCTCAGGATCCATGGCTCATAATCCTGAGAAGGGCCCTGGGGTTGGATTTTCATCCATGTTGTCACAGGGCCACAACGTCTCAATACTTGCATATGTCCCCAACAATTTTGTTGCCTGTATCTAGATGCTAAGGTAAAACAAACATATGTGGGGACCTCAGCAAGTTTGTGGAGAGAGTCTACGATCTTTTAAACCTATTTTTGTATGAATTTTGGAAGACCCTTTATGTATTCTTTTCAATAGTTGTTGTTAATTGCCATCAAGTCATTCCTGACTCATGGTGACTGTATGAAAGAACCCCAGTCCTGTACTGATGGAACTGTTTTGTTGTTACTGAGTTGCCAGTTGCCAGCTCTTCCTTCCGAGTCTGTCTTCATTTGGAAACTCTGCTGAAACCTGTCTTCCATGAGTGGGTGACTTTGCTGGTATTTGAACCACAAGTGGCCCAGCTTCCTTCATCATGGAAACACTCAAGCCAAAACACTTTAACAATCTGATAGATAAGTGGTGATTTAAATAATCATTGTCGTCGAGGGCTGTTGAGTTGTTTCTGATTTATAGCGACCCTGTACAGGGTTTCTAAGAAATGGTGGTGAATTTGAACGGCAGAGTTTGTGGTTCAAACCAACCTTGTGGTCCAGTGCTTATCCTACAGCACCACACTAGGACTCTAGTTTCAATAATTGTTGTTGTTAAATGTCGTGGAGTCAGTTCCGACTCATAGCGACCCTGTACAGGGTTTCCGAGGCTGTAAATCTTTACAGGAGCAGAAAGCCTCATCTTTCTCTCACAGAACAGCTGGTAGTTTCAAACTGCTGACCCTGAGGTTCACAGCCCGATTCATAACCACAATAATTTCACATAGCTTAATTGGTTACACAGGTGAAATGTACATGATTTGTCAATCCTCAATCTGGACTTAAAAGTCTGCTTAAATCATAAGGTCGGCAGTTCAAACCTACCAGCTGCTCGTCAGAAACTTTATACAGAGGCAGTATCGTTTGGATCCGACTTGATGGCACTTAACAAGTCACAGCAGCCTATAACCTGTATGTGTTGTGAACAACATGGCTTAGCACTCTGAGGCACTTTCTTTCTATGGAACAAATTCAAAATGGCGGCATTCTTTTTCATGTTTCTACATAGCACAGTTGTCCTCCACCTGTGGAGTCAAAGAGCTTGTGACCTAGGATTAGTGTCACTAGACTGCTTGTTCCCACCTGTGTTTGTTGACCTTTGCAGTCCTCCCTGTATATCTGCCTATGATGTCCAGGTTTTCCTGCATACCTCTATAGACAGCCCAAACCCACAACAATCTTCCCAGTCTCCCGGATAGATCCTAGTACAAACCCCTGTCTACCCTTGGTCTCCTCTGAACTGTGCTATCTTGTCACACACGTCCTGACTTGATGGTGTCCATCCTGATTTTATTGAAGAAGGAGAAAGATGCTGTCCAGAAGATGGTGTCCATCTGATTTCATTGAAGATGTCTAAGTCTAGTAGTCTCATTTTTCCACAGAAAATTTGTGTCCGGGATAAGTAGTGCTAAGTAATAAGGGAGTCAAGAGACTCGGGTTCTGCTATAACAGAGTGATCTTGAACACATCTCCTTCTCTCCTTATTGATAAAATGAGAGTCAAACTCTGTGACTTCTGGGATGCTCCCACATCCAACCCAGAGTCTAGTCCAAGCAAAACTTCCTCCCCATACTAGTTTCAATTTCCAGGTTCCTGGCACTTACTCCCTTAGTATCCTTGGGGGCTCTGAAGAGGACAGGGCACTGTTTGTAAGTGGGTTTTTTCCAAGTTTTACAAAAAGGCTTCAAAAATTTTGTGGAAAATGTCTATTATCTTTTAAATCTACTTTTCCATGAACTTTTTAAAGCTTCCTCATATTTTAGATGTTTTAAAGTTTTAACTAGATGAGTTTCTTTTTAAAAAAAAATAAAGGACTCCCAAAGATGAAGGGAAGACAGAGAATGAGAAGGGCACTGGTTTTCAAGCTGAAGGGACTTGGATGACCCTGGTCACTCTACAAATGATGAGAGTGTTTCCCCAAATTCTTTCCCCAGTCTCTCTCATGCTTTCTTGAACTGTAGCATCCCAGCCCCTGGTCATTTTCTGCCTTAATTTTGTGCTAAGCTTTGCATGCTTCTTCTCAATCAGGATGTTTTTTCTGACACATAAAGTTTTCTTTTTCAGCTGGTATCATAGTTTTCATCTGATCTTTAGATAATTAGAATTCTTGAAATGACTTGGATAATATTATATCTTTATGTTGCCATCTTCCTCTACTTTGTCCTTTGACTAATATCTTGTGAGCTGTAGGCTTGGCCTTAGGATCCACAGTGAGTAATAGGGTATAAAGGGCTTTGTTGCATTATCTGTGTTACTGCCTTAATGAGAACAAGTTTAGTTACTTTGACCCAAACCATTCTCTTCATCTAGCAGGCTAGCCATCTGGTAGAACTGATATAACACTTCAGTGTTTTATAACTGTTCATTACATAGGTGCCTTCAGTTTCCTAGGCGTGTGTTATAATTCATTTTATATGTTATCTTGGATAGGCAATGGTTTCCAGTGGTTTGGCCAAAAACTAGAGTCGTGTTTGTTCCATAATGGAATCTACTTGTAATGTAATGCAATTGCTGTCCATTGTTGTTGTTGTTGTTAGGTGCCATTGAGTTAGTACCCACTCACAGTGACTGTATGCATGACAGAATAGAAGAGTTCCCAGTCCTATACCTATCATACAATCAACATTACTTTTGAGCCCATCTCTGCTGTCACTGTGCCAACCCATCTCATTGGGGTCTTTCCCTTTTTCATTGACCCTCCAGTGTACCAAGCATGATGTACTTCTCTAGAGACTGGTCTTTCCTGATATGTCCAAAATATGAGAGACGAAGTCTGGCTATCCTGGCTTCTGAGGAGCTTTCTGATTGTACTTCTTCTAAAACAGATTTGTTTGATCTTCTAAACAGTCCATGATACTTTTAACATTCCATATTATAATCTAATATAGGCAGTTGAGCAATTAGTTGAAAATAAAGTTTTCTTAGGGTGTGTTCTACCTCCAGATTATAAACAGGTCTTTTGGCAGAACTCAAAATCTTTCTGTACTCTGCACTCTTTTCATCACCTGACCTATGGATCATATGATATGAGCCTGTGGAAATCTCCAGCTTGCCACCAGTCCTGCAATTTCTGGGCTTGCCAACCCCCACAATCACATAAGCTAATTCCATGAAGTGAAGGTAATCTCCTCAAGTGTCTCTCGTTCCCTCTCCATTTTTCTCACTAGTGAACGTTCTCTAGTGATTCTTAAGACTGCATGACTGTCCTATGCAGAGGAAATGAGATCCCTATTAAACTGTGTAACATTTTGGAATTTGCTGGGAGTCTTGGTATGGCGATGGGTTAATGCGCCAGACTGCAAAGTCGTTTGAACTGCAAGTTTGGTGGTTCAAGCTCACCAGCTGCTCCTCAGAAACCATATACAGGGTCTCTATGGGTCAGAATCGACTCGATGGCACTTAACAACAACGAAAACACTATATAGGAGTCCTCGTGTGGTGCTGTGGGCTAATGCACTGGACTGCAAAGTCGGCTTGAACTGCAAGGTCAGCAGTTCAAGCTCACCAGCCGCTCCTTGAAAACCCATCACAAGGTTGATTATGCATCAGAACCGACTCGAAAGACAGCACTTAGGAGCAACACTGTATAAGGGATCTTCAAAAAGTTCATGGATTGAGATAGGTGATAAAGTACGTGATTTATTGAGTGTAAAACTGATAATCTGCTTTTTAAACCTTTGGTCAATTCACAATAAGAAGTTTCTAGACTAAAAAAAAAGGTAATGGAAAAATTCCATTATCTTCTAATTCCATTTTTCCATGAACTTTGTGAAGCCCCGTTGGCTTTATCATGCCCCTATCAAGGAGCTCTGGTAGCTTAGTAGTTACGAATAGGGCTGTGAACCTTAAGGTCAACAGTTCGAAACCACCAACTGTTCCGTGGGAGAAAGATGAGGATTTCTGCTCCCATAAAGATTTACAACCTCAGAAACTCTTTTCAGGGTCACTATAAGTTGGAACCTACTTCATGGCAGATAACAACAACAACATCTGCTGACTGTAACCATTGGTCCTTGTCAATCTTCTGACTTTCTCAACTCTCTTTCCTTCAGAGCTAAGGTCTTACAAGAGAAAGACTGAAAATAAAATACTTCACAAACTGGAAAAAAGATTTTCATCTATCAGTTTGCAATGTTCGAGAAAAAGATGAGGCTTTCTACTCCCACAAATATTTAAAGCCTTGGGAACCCTATACAGGGTCGCTGTGACTCGGAACCAACGAGACAGCACTCAACAACGTCAGTCTGCAAAAGCAAAATTAAAGATAATACATGTTCATGTAATGTCATTGATAATGACAGCAATCTAGATAATAGCCAAGAAAAGGCAAGTTTAAGGCAGTCTTGCAAGCCAGCCAAAAGCAACAGTACATCTAGTTTCTGCTACATTCGTAATGGACCATTTTGTCTTTTTAAGAGAAGTTTGATGAAATATAAGACTTGTGCTTTGGATAAAAATGTCAGTTTGTCTTTAAATCTTTACATTTATCACACTCTCTTTCTGAGTTCCAAACTAAGTTCTTTGGGGCTGTGTTCTACTAATTTGTTTGTTTCTTTTATAACTTAAAGACCGTGGAATTTGCACTTAAATGGCCATTGTTTCTTCTCTGGGTGTCCTTGGCTTGTTATTTCCCTCATAATTTTTACGATGACTTTTGGGGGCTGACTCATCGAGTCTTGGCAATCAGTGAATATTCTTGTCCTTTGCAGCTATAGAGATGCTTCAAGTTGGCAGGAAGGGAAGGGAAATCTTCATGCTGTTGAATACCAAATCTGGTCTCTGTTACACTGCAGAAAAGTACTCTATTTGAAATGACATTGGAAACAACGTAAGAGCATCCCAAAGACCTTCTGACACTAATAAAACAAACTTCAGACCGAGTCATCAGTGGTGAGACGGGCAGACGGGACAGCTACTTCTGAATGATTAGAAATCTTAGTTATAGTGCTTAGCTTAGATAATATTGTTATAGAAGAAAAACAAAGTTAAAGATACAGCCTGATATAGACAAAGCTGGAATGTCTGCCTGATAATCCAATAGGGTTTTAATGGGAGAATCAATATTAGGAAGGAGTCCTTTGTGACATACTTCAAATGTTGGCTAGAGTCAGACAGATGTGGATATTTCTGTGACCAGATTGTTGTTGTTGTTGTTATGTGCCTTGGAGTCGGTTCTCTGTGACCAGATAGCTAACATAAAAAGTATTACAGCTGGGTGATGCTCACAAATGCTGGCTTTACCTAATAAACTTCCTTCATAGTTGTCTATAACCACGAGCTAAAGATATACTTTATTCGGAGATTCTTTCCAGTGTCACAGGTATAGTTACTACCTTGTTGTTGTTGTCGTTGTCAGGTGCCATCGAGTCGGAACCGACTCATAGTGACCACATGCACAGCAGAACGAAACAATGTCCAATCCTGGGCCAACCTCACTACCGCTGCCACACTTGAGTCCATCAATGATACCACCTGGCCAGTCCATCTCGTTAGGGGTCTTCCTCTTTTTCTCTGACCCTCCACCTTACCCAGCATGACATACTTCTCCAGCGACTGTTTCCTCCGGACAATATGTCCAAAGTATGAGAGACGAAGCTTAGCCATCCTGGCCTCCAAGGAGCGCTCTGGCTGCACTTCTTCAAAAACAGATCTATTGGTTCTTTTGGCAGTCCATGGCACCTTCAGTATTCTCCTCCAACACCACAACTCAAAGGCATCAATTCTTCTACGATCTTGATTATTCACTGTCCAGCTTTCACATCTATATGAGGCTATTGAAAACACCATGGCTTGGGTCAGGCGCGCCTTAGTCCTCAAGCTGACATCTCTGCTCTTCAACACTTTAAAAAGTTCCTGTGCAGCAGATTTGCCCAATGCAATACGTCGTCTGATCTCTTGACTGCTGCTTTCGTGAGTGTTGATAGTTGGTCCTTTAGAGACCAACATTTAGGAGAAGATGAGGAATTAGTGAGTCTTTGGAGTGGACAAAACAAGTATATAATGGACTTCTCTCTGAGAAAAATAGTAAAAGTCCAAGAGATTCCAGAAGGAGCAAATGAGGAAAGGTAGCAGGAAAAAGAAAGGCTTGAGTACTTTAGGTAAACGAAAATCAGAGGTTTGAAGAACTGGACAGGTACATGCAAGCCTTATCTGGGACAGGAAGGAGAAAAAGAGAAAGAAGCAGTTACCCTTTTGGAATTGTGATCATGTTCTCTGGCCCTGTGGTTTCGCCACTTGATGTTGTTGTCATTGTTGTTAGGTACCATGGAGTCTGTTCTGACTCATAAAGATCGTATGCACAACAGAACGAAACACTGTTTGGTCCTGTGCCAACCTTATAATCATTAAGCTTAAGCCTACTGCTGCTGCCACTGTGCCAATCTTGGGGATCTGCCTCTTTTTCTCTGACCTTCTACTTTAGCATTCATGATGTTCTTTTCCATAGACTGGTCCCTTCTGATAATATGTTTGAAGTAAAAGAGACATGGTGTGGCGTGGTGTGATAAGCACTGGACCACAAGGTCTATTGAACTGCAAGGTCAGTGATTCGAACTCACCGCCACTCTGCAGAAACCCTATACAGGGTTACTATGAATTAGAACCAAGACTCAATGGCCCTTAGTAACCACAACAACCTGAGAGATGAAGTCCCACCATACTGACTTCTAAGGAACATTCTGGCTACACTTCTTCCAACACAGATTTGTTTTTTCTTCTTGTAGTCCACAGTACTTTTAATATTCTACAACATCAAAATCCAATGCATTAATTCTTCTACAGTCTTCCTTATTCATTGTCCAACTTAGACATGCATGTGAAGCTTTTGAAAATACTTTGGCTTGATGCTGGTCCACCTTAGTCCTCAAACTGACATCTTTGCTTGAAGATTTTAAAGAGGTCTTTTGCAGCAGATTTGCTTAATGTAACACATCGTTTGATTTCTTGACTGCTGCTTCCAGGAGTGTGTTGTGGCTGTGGTGCCAAATAGTCTTCAGTAGAACACCAGACTAAGATAGATTAGAAATGACCTTCCAAACAATGAGCCATTGAAAACCTTGTGAATCACAACCGTCCAACCTGCAAGTAAACATGGACATTGCACGAGACCAGATCACTGTCTTTTCTTCTGCTGTGTAAAGAACATCATGAGTCAAAGACCAAATCAAGGACAGACAGCAGCAACAGTGGGGAGGGGACAAAACCAGGTGACCTGATAGTTGTTGTATTCTTTTGGGAAGAGCTCAAAAACAAATATCAAGTCTATTCTAGTGTTTTATTCTCTATAAGCTGACTTGCTACAGAGTAAACCCATATATTCCTTCAGTCTGGCCGGCATACATATTGAACAATTTCCCAAATGCCTGAGATCACAGAGTATTAGCAATGCCTAGATATGTGTGTGTGTGTGTGTGTGTACATAGACAAGGAGAGTCTCCATGTTATCACTCGTTCTCTCAGACAATTATAATTTTGTTGATTATCTTGCCAATTATATCTGAATGAATGTGTGGGCAAAATGCGGAAAGAATGGAAAAGATGCCCAGTTAATTTGACACTCTTGTTGTCGCCTCCATGCAAGATAGATTAAAAGAGAAAACAGGTGAAAAGGTGTGCAAAGGACAGACAATTGCCCTGAAATACCTACAGGTCATCCAGAAAGATTTGACATGAACCTAATACTGGTGATTTTTCATATTTAGAAAGGAAAAGAAACTGCACTCCTTTCCTGGCATGCTAAATAATGATAATATATGCTTTAAAAACTCATTAAAACCATTAACATGAATAACTAGTGATTTCAAATTTGAGTTAAATAGTTAGGCTGCTACATTTGTGCTCTTAGGGCGTTTGAATACAATTATTTGAGGATTAAACTGAGAGGCATCGATCATTCCTAGAAATAAATGGCAAGCTTGCTGCAAAGGCAAAATTGGAGGTAAGAAATGAGAGTTCTTAGTGAAAATGTCTGTCGTATGAATGAATAAATAAAAAGTAGGCATTCCACACCATAATTACAGGAAGATTTTAGGAACGGAATTAATTGAAGTTTTTAAGAAGAAGATGAAAGGATAATTCATGATTTTAAGAAACAGTATTGCTTTTACCCTTTTATTTTTACTATCTATAGGATTAGAGAACAGATTACTTAAAGGGGGTAAAATTAAAATTTTACTATTTTTAAAATTTTTATTTAAGGTTTTTGTGGATTGAGTAAAAGTTTACAGGGCAGATCATCCATTTTACATTCAACAAATCATATATGTTGTTTCATTACAATGATTATAATCCCTTCCATGTACCATCAGTTAAGAGTGTTTCTCTCTGTTCACTTTAGCTCTTTTTTTTTTTTTTAACACTCAGACATATATAATAATTTATACCACCAAAAGTATTTTCTTAATTTAGACAAAAAATTGATGGGAGGCTACCTTTCTTGTGGGAGGTAAAAAGAGCCTCCATTTAGGGGTGCTTGGTGGCACTGTAGGATAAGAACTAGAATGCTAACCCACAAGGTTTGTAGTTTGAGCACACCAGCCACTCCTTGGGAGAAACAAGAGACTTTTTGCTTCAGTGAAGATTTACATCATCAAAAACCTACAGAGTCGCTATGCAATGGAATCAACTCAAGGGCACACAACAACAAAGGACTTATCTAACCTTATCTCAAATAGTAACTACTTACATATTAATTTAAGACAAAATCTACCTCAGAATCTAATATTCTGAAAAGACAAATCCTTAATACTTAACATTATGCCTAAAGAATGGAATTTATCATCAAAACTAAGCCAATCAGTAGCTATTTGTTTCACTACAAAGTTAACCTTGATTTTGGTGGTCTTGACTCTGCTTAGACCTCAAGATCAGCTGATTGCTATTTGGAACAAAGAAAATCCTTTCAATTAAATTGTTTTACTGTGTTAATGTGCTGCTAGTGATTTAAGTGAGACCCTGAAGGCCAATTTTAATGTACTTTCATTAAGGATTTCATGGATTTAAGAATTCAGAGTACTTTGGGCTGAGAGGACTATCTGTTGAAATGTTCATGAAATACAAAGCAAGGTGAGCAAAACAACCAACTCACAAACAGTATTCTAAAGGAACTACAAACATAAAATCATCAAAAAGAAACTTTGAAATGTAATGCAGAACAGAATGTAGGAGGCATTTTCAAAGGTTTCCCTGCCTTTGGGCTCCCAGACCACCAAATGATTTGCAAGATTCTGATGTGTGGGAATGTTAGGAAGTTTCTCGGCTTGTTCATCCCTCTGAGACTAAAAAGCCAATAAAAAAAATTCAAACCATCAAACCAGTTTATAACCTAAAAAAGACTCCAATCCACGCATACTTGTAATTTCCATAAATTAGCCTTGTAGGTCAGCATGGTGTTTTGTAACATTGTGGAGCAATGCATCATACAAATTAGGCGAGAGTTCTGGCCAATTTTAAGGAAAATTGCAGATCCTCTGCCCTTTCTCACACACGGAGCTCATATCTCTTTTGTGTGACTGGAATCACAAAGAGGAAACTAAACATTTTACCCAAAATATTATTATGAAACAGTGGCACAAAGGCCCTTTCTAAGAGCCATCTTCCGAAGGCAGGCATTGGCAAGGTGAGAGGGAAGGAGAATCTTTCCAGAAAGCCTTGTGTCTGTCTCATTAATAGACAGTCACTGGGACTGGGATTCAGAAGCAGTGGGCTGGATTTGCAAATCACATTTCAAATGAGCAGAGAGATACAATTAGGAAGATCAATGTATGAAAACAGCACCTGGGGCTACTCGAGTGGGAATGCAAAATTGTGCAGGCGATTCCAGGACCATTCTGACATGGTTGTTAGATACGGTGAAATCTACCTTGTTTTAGAAAAACTGTTCCCACTTCTTCACTCCTCGATCTTGCCAAATGAGTCCCTGGATGGTACAAACAGTAATACATTTCACTGCTAAGGAAAGGCTGGAGGTTCAAGCTCACCGAGAGGCACCTCTGATGAAAAGACTGATGATTTGCTTTTGAACATTCATCCATTAAAAAGTGTAGAGTATGCAGTTCGATTGTGACATACACGGTTGCTGGAACAGAAATATCACAAGTGGGTAGCTTGTGGACTGAAAATTATTTTCTCATAATCCTGAAGGCTGTAAATCCAAACTGTGGTCTTGGTCTGTGAGGACCCCTTCCTTGTCAGTGGTAGTCCTTGGCGTTCCTTTGTTCCTGTGTTGTAGATGATCTTCACATGGTATCTGCTTTCCCTCAAATGTGTGTGTTAACTCTGTACCTACTCTGCTCTTTTTATAACTCAGTAGTGAATAGATTTAGAATCCACCCTACATGGATATGATATAATCATATTAACAACAAAAATCCCTATTTCCAAACAGAATTATATCCATAGGTATAGTGCTATTGTTAATTATCTTCGAGTTGATTTTGTTGTTGTTGTTAAGTACCATGGAGTTGGTTCCGACTCATAGTGACCCTGCACAGGGTTTCCGAGGCTGTAAATCTTTATGGGAGCAGAATGCCTCATCTTTCTTCCACGGAACCGCTGGTAGTTTCGAACTGCTGACCTTGCGGTTCAGAGCCCGATTCATAACCACTACACTACCAGAGCTCTGACTCATAGTGACCTTATAATAGAGCTTCCAAGGAGTGGCTGGTGAGTTTCAACCGCCCACGTCTTGATTTCAAACCTACCTTGCGGTCCAGTGCTTTATCCCACATTAGGATTCCAAGATATATTGCAGACTGGCACAATTTCATCATCATAGCAATTATTGGGTTTAAAAATGGAATTACATAGAAAATCATGGCACTCTTAATATAGACTGAAAAATAAGGAGAAGGCAGTTTGAGTTTTGCTTTTAATTTGGAGGGAGAAGTTAGGGAGGGGCAAAGATTAAATGTTCCACGTTGGACATGACATGTTTAGGTTGACAGCACAGTTACTATACTGTTATAGGAAATGTCCCAGCGTGGAGAGGTGGATATTCACAATGCAAACACAGCTGAAAAACAGTCTTTAGGAATTTGCCCAAAACGGAACTTCCAATGAAGTGGATGACCTCTCTGAATAGAGAGGCAATAGTGGGGCAAGCTGAGATCATGTGGGATGTTTATATTTATTAGATATAGAGAAAGAACTTCATAGGAAGAGAATAGAAATGACAGAGAGGAAACCAGTAAAAGCCAATTATTGTCAAATTGATATTGGTTGACAGCAAATCCATGTGTGTCAGAGTAGAACTGTGTGTTTATAGTGTTTTCAATTACTGGTTATTCAGAAATAGACCACCAAACCTTTCTTTTTGAGGTGTTCTCTGGGTGGACAGGACCCACCAAACTTTCCCTTAGTAATCAAGTATGTTCACCTTCTGCACCACCCAGAGGCTAAGAGAAAGGTCAATTTTAAACTGGAAGTCAGTGGAATCCAATAACATGGAAATTTTTGGAAATTGAAGATCAAAATTAATCTCTATTCATGATTTTCAAAGATGTATCTTCAGTGGCACAGTTAGGTTGCTCCTGGTGTGGCAGTGTAGGAGAAGCACTGCCCCGTTAACCCTAAGTTCAGCAGTTCAAACCCACCAGTCACTCTAGGGTCACTGAGTTGGAACAGACTCAAGGGCACTTAACAACAACAATGAATGAGTGGGAGAACTATATGAAAATTACGATCATCTATGATTAAATTCAATCTGGGACATAAAAATAAATAGAGTAGGAAGAGAGACCTCTGGAAGCATTTTGAACCTCAACTCTTATACTTTCTATTTGCATGGTCTTGGGTAAGTTACCTAACCATCGTTCCAGTTTCCTGGTCTGTGAAATGAGTATGTTAATAAGTTGTTTTTCATGTGAGGATTGAATGGATACAAAATGGATATTAGGATTTTGTCCACATTTTAGGAGAAAAAATGATGACTACACAGCATCTTGCCATCAGAGGGTCCTGATGGTTACCAGTTAAGACAAACATGCACATCAGTGACTGTAGCATGGAACAATGTTAAGTGCCCAAAGGAAGCACAAACGAGGTCCTAGGGGACACGAAGGAAGGTAGCATCACAGCACCATGGACAAATGACAGACTTCACAGTTAGTCTGAATCCCAATGTGTTCTCTTTAGTTTGGTGATTTTTTTTTTTTTTAATGCTTTATTGTGAGTTATGTGATAGTTTACATGGGAGGACATCAGCTTCACATTGATCCCATCGTATATCATTTCCTTGCCATGGTTACAATCCCTTCCATGCATCATCCATCAACAAAAGGGATGCGGATGACCAGCCTGTCCCTTGGTCATCCGCATTCCGCCCCTCTCCCTCTCTGGGTAGTTTGGTGATATTTTGCAAGTTGTATCCCAAAATCTACTCTTTACTTTCCACATGGCAATTTTAAATTTTATTTTTTTTTTAAGATAGACAATGACTGTGCTTCAGAAACTGTATTTTCCCCTTGTTGCTAGATGTCAGCATGTCAACAAATCGGGCCTATCAACGACGGATAAGAGGAGTTTAGGCAAGTTCTAGGTCGTGTCCTTTAAAGAAAAGAACTTGTTCTCCCGTTTGCCTTTTATTTGATCTCTTCTGAATTCCTGGATTCCAGCTATGATGGCTAGAACTGATGCAGCATCTTAGACCAGACAGCAAAAGTTTTGGGTTAGGAATACTGTAGTACTAGTAGTAATGTGCTACTAGTACATTACTAGTAATGTGTCAGTTCCGACTACTCATAGCGACCCTGCATAGGGTTTCCGAGGCTGTAAATCTTTACGGGAGCAGAAAGCCTCATCTGTCTCCCATGGCACAGCTGGTAGTTTTGAACTGCTGACCTTGAGGTTAGCAGCCCGACTTGTAAACACTACACTACCAGAGCTCCTTAAGCATAATGTAGCCAAAGGAAATCACTTGTGCCTATTAACTGGAACAATTTATACTTGGACTGAAATAAATTTCGCTCATGTTTAAGCCACTGATATGTATTATTTTTCTGCTACAGCAACTGTACTTGTATTCTAATTAATAAAATACTTGTGCACATTTTAAATGGAATAAAAATATATAATTCATAGAATTGTGAGAAATGGGTCCTAATGAATGATAAAATAGTTCAATATCTAGCATATAATGGGTAGCTCTGTAGGATAAGCACTGGATTGGTAACCATAAGGTTGGCAGTTCAAATCTACCAGTTACTCCTCAGAAACCCTATAGCGAATCAGTATGAATTGTAACTAACTCAACAACACTTAACAACAATGATCAATGTTTACTGAATCAATGAATGCAGTGACCAGAATTCACTGCTTAGACACTCGAGAAATGCCTCCAAGTTATATTCATAGCCTCCCAAGAGCCTTAAAATCTCATCCAACCATGGCATGGAATTCTTTCTCACTTCTGTATGTGCTTCTTTACTTCTCTTGATCTGGAAATCTATGAGATACCGGACAAATTACCACCTTCTAGTGAGCCAACCTAAAACAATGACATAGTCATAGGATCGCTTCAATAGATCCTCCTATTGAAAAAGGGGGAAAATCAAGACACTAGCAGTCACAGGTTCATTACAATTCTAAATCGCACTAGGTAAATGTTACAAGATTCTCTAACTCTGGGTTGGGGATGGACAGTATCCTTGATTAGACCTTGGTTCTTTCTGGTCCTTATGAGAGGCTTCCAGAATCATTTTCATTTATGATTCTTATTCTCGCGTCTGCATTCTTTGCTCTGTCCTTCAAGATGTTTTTGTTTCCATCCTGCTCCTCAGTTATTTCTTCAGAAGTTGCCTATGTTGTTTAGATGAGTAGCTTTCTTAATCTGCTTCTGCATGCAGTGGGGAGACCCAGCACTGTTTGTGCATTTCCAGCAATCTCTGTCATTTTTAGTCTAGGTTGACAGACAGCACTTTTGCTTATACAATTTACTTTCAAATTATTAATACAATTGTTTTCGTTCATTTCAGTGGACAAAAGTCAACACTAGTAATTATTTTCTAGACGTGACTCTCTAGATTTATTTACTACTAAAAATAGGTTTCTGGACAATCGTATCCTAAGGGTTAGTCCAACCAAGAAGTCCTTTGGTCCAACCAAGATGATTTACCTTAATTATTTCAGAGATTTTAACATTGAGTCTTACAGCCAGACCCTGTATAGGATCTGAAAGCCAGATCTAGGCCCTCAGGCTGTGTTTTACTTTGAAACTCTTGCTGGCTGAATAGACTGGAAATGAGTAACCATTTTGTTTTCTAACCTAGCAAGCCATTGACCTCTCTATAGTCCAAATGATGTTTACAAATTGATCAGATTTTTCATTTATTTCATCTCTTTCTTCCTGTACCCTCTCATACGCAGCTAGAGTCATCAACAAACACTGCCAACATTCTGCCTTGGGGAGGGGGAGCTCTTTAGACAAACCCAAATGTATGTTAATTGTATTGTTGTTAAATGCCTTCGCGTCAATTCTGATTCATAGCAACACTGTGTACAACAGAATGAAACAACACCCAGTCCTGTGCCATCCTCACAGTTGATTCTATACATGAGCCCATTGTTGCTGCCACTGTGTTGATCTATCTTGTTGGGTGTCTACCTCTTTTTTGCTGTCCCTCCACTTTAACAAGCATGATGTATTTTTCCCAAGACTGACCCCTCCTAATTATACATCCAAAATTTGAGAGACAGAGTCTGGCCATCCTGACTTCTAAGGAGCATTCTGATTGTACTTCTTCCAAAACAGATTTGTTTATTCTTCAGACAGTCCATCCAATATTCTTATCCAATAGAATAACGCAAATGTATCAATTTTTCTATAGATTCCTTACTCACGATCCAGCTTCACATGCATATGAAACGATTGAAAATACCATGACTTGGGTCAAGTGTACTTCAGTCCTCAGACTGATATCTTTGTTCTTGAACACTTTAAAGAGGTCTTGTGCAGCAGATTTACCTAACGCAACATGTCATTTGATTTCTTGACTGCTTCTTCCATGAGTGTTGATGGTGATGGTGGTGGTTGTGTGTTGTGGAGTTGGTTCTGACTCATAGCAACCCTGTATAATGTTTCCAAGGCTGTAAATCTTTACGGAAGCAGAAGGCCTCATCTTTCTCCCATGGAATGGCTGGTAGTTTTAAACTGCTGACCTTGAGGTTGCAGCCCGACTCGAAACCATTACACTACCAGAGCTCCTTAGTGGTAATTGTAGGTCCAAGCAAAATGAAGTCTGATAATTTCAATCTTCTCTCAGTCTTCAATCTGTTAGTCATAGTTTTTATTTTCATCTTACCTTGTATGTATGTGAGCTACTTTTTAAATGATTTATTTTGCTGTAGGTGATTTTTTTTCCTTATAAGAGTATAACTTAGAAGTTATTAACATCCCATAAAAATGCTCTTTTAAAGTATACAATTCAATACTATCTAATTTAAGAACATTTTCATAACTCCCAAAAGAATCCCCAGACTTGTTAGCTGTCAGTTACCATTACTGTCCTCTCCAAGTCCCTAGCAACTATTAACCTAATACCCATTTCTCTGGATTTTCCTATTTTGGTTATTTCATGTAAATGGAAGCATACAATATGTGAACTTCAGTGACTGTCTTGTCCTGCTTAGAATACTGTTCAGGTGACAGAAATGTAACTACTTTTGTTACCATATAACATGAATTATTTGCAGGAAACAAAGAGGATTTGAGGTACTCATTGATACAGATCAAATCCACACTGCCTTAAGTATGGATTACAACACAGCACAAAGCTAACATAAATTCTCACAACTGGACCCATATATAACATCATGACAAATGAAGAAAAAATTAAAGTAGTCAATGATTTCATTTTACTTGGATCCACAATGTTCATGAAACCAGCAGTTAATAAAACAAATGACATATTGCAGTAGGTAAATCTGCTGCAAAAGACCTCTTTAAAATGTTAAAAAGCAAAGATGTCAGTTTAAGAACTAAGTAGGTTTGACTCAAGCTATGGCATTTTCAATCACCTCATATTCATGGGAAATATGGACAATGAATAAGAAAGACAATAGAATAATTGAGGCATTCAAATTATGGTATTGGCAAAGATTATTGAATATGCCATGGACTGCCACAAGGACAAACAGATCTGTTTGGAAGACACATGGACGGATTGTTCCTTACAGGTGACAATGATGAGACTTCATCTGTTGTACTTTGGGCATGTTCTTAGGAGGGATCAGTCCCTGGAAAAACACATTATGTTTGACAAAGTAGAGGGTCAGTGAAAAGAAGGAAGACCCTCATCAGGATGGACTGATACAGTAGTTGCAACAATGGGCTTAAAGATAGCAACAATTGTGAGAATGGTACAAGCGGGCAGTGCTTTGTTCTGTTTTATATAGGGTCACTAGTAGTTGGAACCAACTCTATGGCCTCTCATAAAAACAATATCATGGGTTGCTGTTTTTCCAGTTTCCAAAACCATGTCTTCAGCCTTTTTCTTTTTCGTGGACTCACTTTTCTCATCCTCCACTCATTGATTGGTTTTAAAACCCATGCCACACATTTTAGATTCCAACTATATCAGCATGCCTTCTGGTATCAATTTCCATATCATTTATTGTTAATATGATGTTCCATAAAAAGCAACCAACATTTTTGTGGTATACAATAATAATCTTTTATTAGCGCTCATGAGTCTCCAGGTCAGTTGGCTGTTCTGTCTGGGCTCAGCTGACTCATTTATGTATCTTCTGTCAGCTGTGTGTCAGAAAGACAATTCTGCTGGCTTCGCCTTGGATCGCTCACTATAGGCTTGCCTAGGACAGCTTCAGTTAGGACAATTAGGTTCTCCTTCATATGGTCTCTAGCAGACCAGGCTGCTTTGTTCACAAAGAGCCTTGGCAGTCGTCCAGAGGAGGGAACAGCAGCACACAGGGCCTCTTGAGGCCTAGGCTCAGAGTGTCATACTGTCACTTCTGCCACATTTTATTTGCCAAAGCAAATCACAAATCAGCCCCAAATCAAGGAATGGAGAAATAGACTTCACCTCTTGATGGGAAAGCTGAAAAGACATTTGTAAAAGGAGACTATTAACTGGGGCATCAGTGCAATCAATCACAGTTGTTATTATTGACATCAAATAGTCATGGACAATTCCATCAGACTGCAGACATTCCATAGGATCCCCTAACTCAATGCAGCAAACATGTATTAAGCGTATAGGCACTGTGTGTGGTCCTACGGCAATAACTATAAAAAGATATGAAAAGTGTACTCAAGGAATCCATAGTCTAAGAAGGAAATAGATATGTAAACCAATAAACACAAGTCAGTGTTATAAATTCAATAATATGTTCAAGAGAGGAAATGAAGTGATAAATCCCTACAGAAGGTTTAATAGAGGAGGTGGTGTCTGAGCCAAGTATTGGCAGGAGACTATCAGATTGCCTAGAAGATAAGAGAGCGGGATGGAGCCCACGGAGAGAGAAGGGTATGGATGAAGGTGTGAGGACACAAGTGCTTTTTACATGCATTGGAATTCCAAGAAGTTCAGAATCTTTGAAACATCTTTTTTTTATATTCACTATTCACTATTGTAATAGGTTTGCAGT
Organism: Chrysochloris asiatica; assembly: GCF_000296735.1. Taxonomy (NCBI): domain Eukaryota; kingdom Metazoa; phylum Chordata; class Mammalia; order Afrosoricida; family Chrysochloridae; genus Chrysochloris; species Chrysochloris asiatica. The sequence continues at coordinate 6,743,667 of NW_006408682.1, forward strand.
GTTGTCTCATTGTTGTATTAATTTGCATTTATTAGCCATTGTTGTTGTTAAGCGCTATTGAGCCAGTTCCAACCCATAACAACCTTGTGTAGGGTTTCTGAGGAGCTGCTGGTGAGCTTGATCCTCAGACCTTGCTGTTCAAACTGACTTTGCAGTCCAGCGCATTAATAAACCCACAGTGCCACACCAGGATTCATTATTAGCCAGTGTTGTTGTTAAGTGCTGTCAAGTTGATTCTGACCCACAGTGACCCTGTAGACAGTTTCCAAGGAGCGGCTGGTGAGCTTGAACCGCAGACCTTGAAGTTCAAACAACTTCGCAGTCAGACACATTAGCCCACCATGCCCCACCAGGACCCATTATTAGTCATTAGGGAAATGCAAATTAAAACCACAATGAGATATCACTACAAATCTATCAAAACAGTGAATGTTGTTGTGTGCCATGGAGTCGGTTCTGACTCATAGCGACCCTGTACAGGGTTTCCGAGGCTATAAATCTTTACAGGAGCAGAAAGCCTCATCTTTCTCCTGCTGAACAGCTGGTAGTTTTGAACTGCTGACCTTGCGGTTCGCAGCCTGATTCTTAACCACTATGCTACCAGAGTATAAAAGAGGAAGTAATAGCACCACGTGCTGCAAATTTAAATCTGGAGCACCCATAACATGATGGATGGGAATGTAAAATGGTACAGCCACTATGGAAAAGAGTATGACAGCTTCCCAAAAAATGATGTTCACCATTCATATTCCAGCGAAATAAAAACTTTTGTTTATACAAAAAAAATGTACATGGTACAGAACAAAATAAGGATTCCTGGTGTGGCGCTGTGGGTTAGTGCGCTGGATTACGAGGTCAGTTTGAACAGCAAAGTCGGTGGTTCAAGCTCACCAGCTGCTCCTCGGAAACCCGATACAGACTCAAAGGCACTTAACCACAACAGTTATGACTAATAATATTTAACATCTTTTCATGTGCATATTTTCCATCTGTATTTCCTCTTCAGGGAAATGCCTGCTCAAATCATTTGCCCATTTTCTAATTTTATTGTTTTTTTTTAATTCAATCTTTTTGTTTTAATTCATTAACCTAGCCACAAAATAGTCTACAGTTTATCTTGTGGTTTTGTTGAGATATTTTTTTTTTTCCACAGAAGAGAAACAAACATCTTATTACATGTCTAGTATATTTTTTAATTATTTAGTTTATTGCTATTATATGTTATAAGGTGTTTTGGTGGCACAGTGGGTTCAGTGTTGGGTTCCTAAGCAAAAGATTGGCAGTGTGAACCCACCAGATATGCGGTCGGAGAAAAATGAGGTTTACTACAGATTTATAGCCTCAGAACCCATATGAAGCTGTTCTACTCTGTCTTATAGGGCATGAATCGGAAATGACTCAATGGCAGTGTGACTGTGGGTTATAAATGATTTCATCATAGAAGCGAATATCTTGTGTACTAGATTTTTTTCTAAATGCCACTGGCTGGTTCTTAGTTGCTTGTGATATATATTATTGTCATTGTTAACTGCCATTGTTGTCCCTAACCCATGGCAGCATCATGCACAGTGGAATCATAATTTTTCACTGGCTGATTTTTCAGAAGTTAATCAGCATACTGTGCTAACTAGTCTACCCGCTAAGCCACCACTGCGTCTGTGGTATGTAAAAGTGCTTACTAGCAATTATTTGCTTCAATTGGTACTTTTGAACCTGTGCTTAAGTAAACATATCTGATCTTAGGTAATTTAAAGTTTGTTGTAATTTGTGCATCTCTAAGCCCTGGTGTGGCACTGCAAATTAAAATGTACTGGACTGCAAAGTTGGTTTGGAATGCAAGGTCGGCAGTTCAAGCTCACCAGTTGCTCCTCAGAAACTCTATACAGGGTCGGAACCAACTCCCATGGCACTTAAGAACAACAACAAAGAAAACTGTTGGCCAAGCATTTAAATGGCATGACAGATAGTTACCAAAACGTATAAACAGCCTGTTGTTGGTGTTTTATTTGTAATTGCAAAGTCGTCTCAGAAAAAAACTTACTTCCCTCCTAACACTCCCCACCTCCTCTGTTCTTTGTGCAGTGTGTTTTGGATTTGTGTTTGTTATCCAATGCACTCAAGAGACACATGTTAATTTCCTCTCTGCTTAATAAGTCATAACTGCTGAATCAGCATTAATATAAATTGCTAAGTAAAAATAAAATCAAGACTTAATAGGAAGTTAATTTAGGGAAATATGGAGAAATACTGAAGACGCTAGAAAATATAAAGGAATATTTTCTCCTCTTTTCTCCACAGTAACTTTCTGTGGTATTCTTTTGCACAGATTTTCTTTCCAGCATATTATATAACCAAAAGAATTGTGTAAGTCCTCGAAACTTAGTTTTTCGAAACATAAATAAATATGCATTAAAATGCTTGTAAACTTTTTTGTGGAAGAATAGATACACGTTATCATATGCCATCAGAAAAGAAAAAAATAGTCCACAGAGCAATGTATTAAGTGGATTGCAATAAATATCAAATTCAGAAATCAGCTTGTGTCAAGAACAAATGATTGAAGAGAGCTGACACCCCCTGAAATATATGTACTAGTCTAGAGAATGTGTGAAGAGGGGAATTATGGAAATAAATAAGTAATCATTTATATTACTTTGACTTTGTAAAAACAAATGATTCATTGATTAAAGGTGAAGCAAACAAGGTTAAGTAATTCAAGTGGCCAACATTAATCAGAGATTGAATTGTAGCTTGTGAGAGCAAGGGGATTTAAAGATTTCAAAGAATTTTTCTGGGTTGCTTGTCCTACGTAAGCCATTTCCAAGTCCATCGTTTATGCAAACAGGTGACATGCCCAGCTGCTAACTGCAAAGTTCACAGATTGAGTGTACTCAAGGTACTTTGGAAGAAAGTTTTGGCAGTCTACCTCTAAAACCTCAGTCATTGAAAACCCAGTTGGAGCACAGTTCTACACATGGGTTGTCACAAGTTGGAATCAGCTCAACAGAAACTGGGATTTTAAAGTTCTGGGGTTATTTGATGCTACTGTAAATTATTGTTAAGATCAGTCAAGTCGCTGCAGATTCATAGTGGCCCTATACTTGGTTTCCAAGGAGTGACTGGTGGGTTTGAACTGCTGACCTTGTGGTTTGCGGTCCAGCACCACACCAGGACCCCTGAATATTAGGTCGTACAAGAAGCCATCATGAAATAGACAAGTAACTGTGGTAGTTTGGCACTTTTTATGAATTCAGTTATGTCTCCCCAAAAATGACTTGGATTTTTACCTCCATCCTGAGGGTGTAATCCATAAAAACAGGACTAATTTGTTATATTAATCTGACCATGCCCAAATAGGGTGGGTTCTGAGCCTAGTCACTTCTGAGTTATGAAAACAACAGATTACATGCGGAGACACATACACAGGTAAGACCAGTGCTTTGTGAAAATGTCTAAGAAAGTAAGTGATGAAGGTTAATACTCTGGGCTACAAAGTCGGTGTGAACCACAAGGTCAGCAGTTCAAGCTCGCCAGTCACTCCTCGGAAACCCTATCCAGGGTCCCTGAGTAGGAACTGACTTAAGGGTGCTTAACAACAACAAGCAACACCTGGGGTTACCAGCAAGACACTGACGTGGTCCAGATACTGATTCGTACTTTTAGCATCCAAAACTGGAGAAATAAGATTCTATCTCTAAAATGACCCACTTGTGATATCTCTGTTATAGCAGCACAAGAAAACTAAGATCATCTAATGCCCAGTGGGTGTTCTGAAGAGTACCATGTTAGATGACTGAGTGTCAAGCCCTCCTAGTAACTTCAGACAAGTTAAGTAAAGGCACACACATAGCACCAAAGAAAATAGAAGCATTTGTCTTTTCACTCAACATGTAATAGTATGGCTGTTAGGGTTCCATTTCATCGTATGCATGGGTTTATTCCGAAGAAAATATGTTTAAACATGGCTGTGGAATCAGTGCATGACTGTAGACAGGTGATCTCAGTAATATGCTTGTCTCAGACTCATTAAGTTGCATTCCAAAGGAAGTTCCATCAAAGCAGTCTCTTTGAAGGGGATGTTCTTGACCAGTGAAATGCCAAGTCAGAGAGGTCAACTCAGAAGGCTATAACAACTGGGGGATTCCAAAGTGGTAATCTTAATAGATTTTCTTGAAGGACACAGGACAGTCGTAAGGACTTATAACTTATAAGAAAAACGTTTAAGAAACTTGAAAGCTGCATTGGTGAGGAAAACAGGACAGGAAAATTGTACCGAGAATTGCTTTCCCCATAACAACAATGCACCTATTCATTCTTCTAGGGGAGCAAAGGCTGTCCTGGGAGAATTGTGTTGGGAAGCCTCATTCGATCCATACTATAAGCCTAATCTTGCCCCTTCAGACTTCTTTTTGTTCCCCTAAATCCAAGAACAATTAAAAGGAACATAACTTGAGTGCCTTGAGGATGCCAATTTTTGGCATGGCATAATTCAAAGAGTGCAGAATTCTTCAGAGAAAGATTCATAGTGTTTGAATATTTAATATTCTGGTGTTCTCTGACAGTGTTCCATTGCTATTCATAAGGTTTTCAGAAGCTAAACATTCCATGTAATCTGTTTTCTCCTTGTTCCTAGTCTGTCTTTTCTGTAAACTCAGCTGAAACATGTCTACCATGAGTTACCCTGCTGATACTCAAAATATCGGTTGCATAGCTTCCAGGATCACAGCAACACAAGTCACCATAATACAACAAACTGATAGACAAGTGGTGGTCAGAAGCATATAACCAAGATATAGGATGTCTTTGGCTGGGTTTTCTAGGGAAGAAAAACCAGTTTATATATATATATATATATGAGAATATATTTATATTCTCTTTAAACATATATAATGAATTTATTATCATGGATTATTATCATGGAAATTATAGGTTTACAATTGTAGAGTCCCAGATCCCCAGCAGAAGAGAGAGTCTTTCTTGTGTGTCCATTATATTGGGAGCAGGTCATACCCTCAATGAAGCATCCCTTCAATGGATTGGCTGCTCATGGCCAATCCATAGAGTTAACTATGTCCTGTGTGAAGTTTCATCACTGTGAGAAACAGTACATCTTAACCGCTAAACCACTGGGAGTTCTGGCCTAGTCAAGTTGACACTGAACCCTAACTATTACATAGGATATGTTGAGAAACATGGCTTCACGTTTTGCTGTTTTAAAAATAATGACTTCTATGATTTTGCGTTAATACGTTCTGATTTACTCTCATATGTACTGAACTTTGTCTATAGGCTGGGTTTTGAATTACGTTCCTGTAAAACAGATTGAAAAACTCCTGTTCTCAAAAAGTTTCAAAATTCAAGTGGAAGAGAGAAAAATAATAATCAAATTAAATAGGACAAAATAAAGATAGTGGCAAGTGCCTGGTAGTTCTTAAGTATAGAAGATATGTCCTGATTCATCCCAGAGGTGGTGATGGGGTGGGAATTCACCTAAAGGAGCTAGTTATTGATAGTTGTCTTACGGGCAAAATAGAATATACTTGGTGGGCAAAAGGAGGCATATATATATATATATACACACACACACACACACACACACACATATATATCAGGAGTCGTGGTATGGTGCTTTGGGTTAATGTGCTGGACTGCAAAGTCATTTGATCAAGGTCAGTGGTTCAAGCTCACCAGCCACTCATTGGAAACCCTATATAAGGTTGGTCTGAGTCGGAATTAACTAAACAGCATTTAATGACAATATATATATATATACATATACATATATATATATATATACACATATGCATATACATATATATGCATGTGTTGTTAAGTTGTTATGTGTCGTTTTTATTGTGAATTGAGTGATAGTTTACATGGGAGAACATCAGCTTCATATTTATCCTATCGTATTTCATTTCATTGCAATGATTACAATCCCCTCCACGCATTATCATTCAACAGCATTTGTTTCCATTCCCTCTGTTTTTTGTTTTGGATGTACATCAAAGCCCTCAGGAATATATAACCATTCAAACAACCAAAAGGTATACCCTGCAAGCCTGCCCCCCAGCCGCCAGCACACAGTCCCTCTCCCTCCTTGAGTCCAGAGTCCCCATTCACGCCATCTCTCCACATCATCGTCTTTGCCTCCAGCTGTGGTGTCGCTGCTTTTCTGGATAGGGTCCAGCACTCTGCTCTTTTCCCTTGATGGTCCCAGGGTCCTCCACTCCCAGACTGCAAGATCAGCCACCCCCTCCTTTTGTTATAAAACGTTTACCTTTACATTGGCAACTGTCACAGTCAGTCCTGATAGCAATTATTCACTGTTACATGTCTTTTATCCTTAAATGGTTTCTCTTAAACCCAGTCTATCTTCTGGGCTGCAAGGAAGCTTCTTGCAAATATCACTGGACAGAGGTTATCATTTGACATGCTACTACCCCTGGATCCATCCCCTACATTTGGGACAGAGTAGCTGGGTTGGGGAATTCATGGAGAATATAGATGCTAATATCTTTTATTTCCCATTCACAGGTCCTGTGAACTCCTCAAATAAAACCTGTCCTCATCCTGGTGTCTGATCTCTGCACAAACAGTGAGTATACCATTTGAGCCTGAAAAATAATATGTTCAATAATATGTGACATGCTTTGAATCACAGCATATGAGTTATAGCTAAAGAATCTGGGAATGATGAATTGGGAATAAATGAAGATATCCAGGCAGTACTGTCTTTTAAAACATATTTGAAGTCTTTATTTTTAAGAAGATGGATTAGATCTTTGTTGTATGTTTGAAAGGTAGAGACTGTTCAGTTTCGTGAAGATACAGGAAATATTGACTGATGCATCATAAAAATGATGGCACCTGCCATTCGATGTGACTATGCTAAGATCTCTAATCCTGTCAGCAGTCCTGCAGAGTACATGTTTTCTTCCCACTGTGCAACTGAGAAACCTCAGGTGGCCTTAGGAGTCAAGCTTGTCTGATTTTCTCTTTCCATGGCGAGGTTCTTTTGGAAGAACTACTCTGCAATATTTTTCACCTTCACTAGAGCATTCCAACATGAAATGAAACCCATGCAGTATAAATAGCTCCCTTGTCATCTGGTGATGAATGACAAGGCTATTGTAATGGGGATTCAAACATAACTTGGGTTGTAGGTCCTGCTGCTGTGAATTGTGGAATATGGCCCTTCCAGCCATCTTCTTTCTTTTACCCACCAAATGTCTGAGTAGGATGAAGCAAGAGTCCTGCTTTGGGCCCATTAAAATGATTGGCTACCTTGCTGATAATGTAAATAATGGCATGGTACCATGTTGGGTGGAGCTATGCAAGTAAGCTGGATAAATCCTAATGCAGAGATTGGTCAATTTTGCCACCCTGCTAGATCTTAAATGAGCCATCCCAGAGGTGGAAAGGAGGTGTTCTTGTCATCAAGAAAGATGAGTCAGGAGTGGAATGTGACCAAAGATAATTGCACTGAACCTCTTCAATCCAGGTGACAGAGATATGTGACACAAAACATGGTGAGAGACAGTGAGAAGCAGTGGCAGAGAAACTGTTAGAGAAGGCAGCAGAACTGGCATGAGACAAAGTGCTGACTTCCTGGGTCTAGAGTGAAAAAACGGAATGCCTTCAGGCAGGAAACTTCCAGGTGGACTAGTGTGCCTCTGGAGATTTGTCTAGGGAGCTAGGTTTGCTAAACCACAGAGGTAGAACTAAGTGTATTTGCACCGAGGCTTACTGGTAGACTGGAATACCTTTGAGCACAGAATCAACAAAACTAAAAGAACTTTGTAACATTTGTCCAAAAAAGGGAGAAGTCAGACCAAGGGGTCATGAGACTGAGAGGCTAAAAGAAAAAAGAACTTTTAACCCAATAGAATGTGGAAATCATTGAACATTATCATCAATAACACACTCAAGTAAAATTTCGCTGAAGGTAATTAAAAAGCAATTGCAGTAATACATAGATAGGAACCTGGATTCAGAAAAGGACATGGAATGAGGGATATCATTGCTGATGTCAGATGGATCTTGCCTGAAAGCAGAGACTATCAGAAAGATGTGTGCTTATGCATTACTGAGTATACAAAGTCATTCAACTGTATGGATCATTAAAACTATGGATAATGTTGTGAAGAATGGGTATCCCAGAACACTTAATTGTGCTCAAGAGGAACCTGTATGTAGACCAGCATGCAGTTGTGCAAACAGAACGAGGAGATATTGAATAGTTTAAAATCAGGACATATGTGTATCAGGGTTGTATCATTCCTCCACGCTTATTCAATCTGTATGCTGAGTAAATAATCAGAGAAGCGGGATTACATGAAGAATTTAGCATCAGAATTGGAGGAAGACTCATTAACAACTTGCAATGTGCAAATGAAACAACCTTGCTTGCTAAAAGTGAAGAGGACTTATGGTACTGATGAAGATCAAAGACTATAGCCTTCAATGTGGATTGCATCTCAATGTAAAGACAACAAAAAATCTTCACATCTAGACCAATAAGTGACATCATGATAAAAGGAGAAAAGATCAGAGTTGTCAAAGACTTCAGTTTGCTTGCATCCACAATCAGTGCTCATGGAAGCAGCAGTCAAGAAATCAAACGATGTATTGTATGAAGCAAATCTGCTCCAAAAGACCTATTTCAAGTGTTCAAGACCAAAGAAATGGTAGAGGGCTAGCATGTAACTGACCCAGATCAGGTATTTTCAATCACATCATAGGCATGTGAAAGTTGGACAGTGAATAAGGAAGACTGTAGAAGAATCTCTGTATTTGAATGATGGTGTTGGCTAAGAATATTAAAAGAACCATGGCCTGTCAAAAGAACAAATAAATAAATCTAGGAAGAAGTACAGACAAAATGCTCCTTAGAAAAAAAATATGAAGAGACTGCATATCTTGTATTTTGGGTATATCATAAGAAGGAACCAGTCCCTGGAGAAAGATATCATGCTTAAAAAAGTGCAAAGTCAGTGAAAAAGAGGAAAACCAACAAAATGGATTAACACAGTAGCAGCAACAATGGGCTAAAACATAATAAGTTTGAGGATGGTGTAGGACCAGGCAATGGTTTATTCTTTTGTGTATACTGTCACTGTGAATCAAAACTCACTTGATAGCACCTAACAACAGCAACAGCAAGGAAGGGGCCAAGAGGCTGGGTCAGAGAAACACATACCTGCAAGCAGGGCTGAGAAGATGCTGTCCTGATAGAGGAATTATATCCTTAGCATTCCTGATCTGAATTATATCCACTCACTTTCCACTGATTTGTCAATTTGTTGTACTGTGGCAGCATATGTAATGCTGTGATGGTACCCCAATGTGGACACTTTTCAGCAGAGCTTCCAGACAAGGAACAGCCTAAAAGGAAGGAATAGTTGGTCTATTTCTCAGGGATTAGCCAGTGAAATCACCACTCATCTTTCAGTTTGTCGTACTGTGGTGGCTTCTGAGTTGCTGTGATTCTGAAAGCTATGCCACCGGTATTTTAAATACCAGCAGGGTCACCCATGGTGGACAGGTTTCAGATGAACTTCCAGACAAAGACAGACTAGGAATAAGGAGTGACGAACTACTTCCAAGTATTTAGTCACTGGAAACCTTATGAATAGCAGAGAAGCACTGTCAGATACAGTGCCGGAAAATGAGGCTCCAAGTTGGAAGGGACTCAAAATGCAAGTGGGGAAGAGCTGCCTCCTCAAAGTAGAGTTGACTGTGATGACGCTAATGGAGTAAAGCTCATGGGAGAAAAGCCTGCAGGACCTTCATTTGCTGATGGGACACAACTCAAAATGAAAAGAAACAATTGTAAACATCCATTGAAAATCAGAACATGGAATGTATGAAGTATGAAGCTGGGGAAATTGGAAGGTGTCAAAAAATGAAATGGAA
>NW_006408682.1:6756710-6769923 GCF_000296735.1 Chrysochloris asiatica
AAAATGATATCACATTCATCATCAAAAAGAACAAATAACAGGATTGTCTTGCAGTACAATCCTGTGACAGAATAACATCCATACACACCTACAAGGAAGACCAGTTACTGTGACTGATATTCAAATGTATACACCAACCTTTAAACCATTGATGAAGAAATTATTGAATTCTACCAACTTTTTCACTCTGAAAACGATTAAACATACAATCAGGATGAATTGATAATTATTGGTAATTAGAATGTGAAAGTTGAAAACAAAGAGGAAGGATCAGTAAATGAAAAATATGGCTTTGGTGATAGAAATGATGCTGGAGATCACATGATAGAATTTTGCAAGACCAATGACTTCTTCATTATAAATACCTTTTTTAAACAACACAAACATTGACTATACACATGGACCTCACCAGATAAAATACACAGAAATCAAATTGACTATATATGCAGGAAGAGATGATAAAGAAGCTTGGTATCATCAACCAACACAAGGCCAGAGCCCAACAGTGGAACAGAAAATCAATTACTCATATGCAAGTTGAGCTGAAGATGAAAATTTTTAAATAAGTCCACAAGGTAATAAATACTTTTTGAATGTATTCCACCTGAATTTAGAGACCACATCTTAAGAACAGATTTAACACAATGACAGAAAACCAGAAGAGATATGAGATGACATCAAGAACATGATACAGGAAGGGAAAAATAAAGGTCATTTAAAAAGACAAGTTAGAAAAGAATGACCAAAGTGGACATTCAGAGAATTTGAAATTCACTCTTGAACATACAGTGGCTAAAACCAAAGAAAGAAATAATGAAGGAAAAGAACTGAACATTTCAAAGGAGAACTCGAAATGACAAAGTAAATTCTTTTAGTGAAATATTCCGAGACCTGGAGTTAGAAAAGTAAAAGAACAGAACACATTCAACATTTCTCAACCTGAAAGAAGTAAAGAAAAACTCAAGTCTCAGGTTTCAATGTTGAAGGATTTTATGGAGAAACTGTTTAGAGACCAAAATGAATGTCAGAAGAGACTCTGAAACTTGCTTTCCATTGTTGCTGTTTTTAAGTGCTGTGAAGTTGGTTCCAACTCATAGAGACCCTGTGTAGTGTTTCTGAGGAGTGGATAGCAAGTTTGAAGCGCTGACCTCATGGTTCAAACCAGTCTTGCGATCCAATGCTTGTCCTATATTGGAGATGCTAATGGAGGAAATGAAGATGTAAGAGAGCTGAATAGCATAATTCAGAAGGCAGTTCAAGAAGACAAAGCCAAGTATTATAGTGAAATGTACAAAGACCTGAAGTTAGAAAACCAAAAAGGAAGAACACGCTCAGTGTTTCTCAAGCTGAAAGAGCTGAAGAAAAAAAATCAAGCCTTGACTGAGGGACTCTATGGGCAAGATATTGAATGAAGTAGAAAGCATAAACAGAATACACAGAGTCACTGGACCAAAAAGAAGTGGTTGGTGTTCAATCATTTAAAGAGATAACATATGTTCAAGAACCATTGGTACTGAATAAAAAAGTACAAGGTACACTGAAGGCATTGGCAAAAAAAAAAAAAAAAATCCAAGGCCCCAGGAGTTGATACAATACAAATTGAAATGTTTCTTCAAACCATCAAAGCACAGGAGATGCTCACTCATCTATGCTAAGTCATTTTTAAGACAGCTAACTGATAAACAGTTTGGAAGAGTTCTGTATTTGTATCCATTCCAAAGAGAGGTAACCCATTAGAATGCATCAACCACTGAACAATACCATCAATATCGCATGCAAGTAAAAGTTTGCTGAAGGTAGTTCAAAATCGACGGCAGGAATACATCAACAAGGAGCTGCCAGAAATACAAGCTGGATTCAAAAGAGGACTTGGAATCAGGGATATCACTGCTGATGTGATATACAGATCTTGGCTAGATGCAGAGAGTATCAGAAGGATGTTTATTGCACTTTATTGTCTATGCACAGCCTTTAGACTGCGTGGATCATGACAAGCTGTGGATAGCATTGGGAAGAATAGGTATTCCAGATTGTTAATGAGTCTTTCTTCAATCCTGGTGCCATGTTCTTCTTCATATAAGCCAGTTTCTCAGATTATTTGCTCAGTATTGAGTAAATATGGTGAAAGCATACGACCCTGGCACACACCTTTCCTAATTTTAACCATTCACTATCCCTTTGTTCTGTTTGAACGACTACCTCTTGGTCTATATATAGTTTCCTTATGAGCACAGATATTTTGGAATGCCCGTTCTTCCCTTGTTATCTGTAGATTCATCGAAGTTAGAGTTATTCATTCATTCCTTTGGCAGTCCATGTTGTGTTCAGCACCACCACAATTCAAATGAACCCATTCTTATACAGTATTCCTAATTCATTGTCCAGTTTTCACATGCATATGAGTTGATTGAAAATACCATGGTTTGAGTCAGGACCATTTTATTTCTTAAGTATTTAAAAGTGTGACATCATTGCTTTTTTAATGCTTTGAAGACCTTTTATTTTTGCAGCAGATTTGCCCAATGTAATGGTAGTGGTGTGGTGGTTATGTGTCGTGGCGTCGGTTCCAACTCATAGCAACCCTGTACAGGGTTTCCGAGGCTGTAAATCTTTACGGGGGCAGAAAGCCTCATCTTTCTCCTGCGGAACAGCTGGTAGTTTCAAACTGCTGACCTTCAGGTTCACAGTCTGATTCGTAACCACTATGCTACCAGAGCTCCTAGTTTATTTCTTGACTGCTGCTTCCATGTTCCTTGATTGTAGATCCAAGTGAAATAAAACCCTTTACAGCTTCAGTCTTTTCTCTGTTCATCGTGATGTTGCTTGCTGACCCACTTTTGAGGATTTTGCTTTCTTTATGTTGAGGTGTAATCCATACTCTTGTTTTTGATCTTTATCAGTAAGGGAAGATCTTCACCAAATCCTCTTTCTGTCAGCAAAGCTATGTCATCTGCTTATCAAAGACTGTTAATAAGTCTTCTTGGAGTCCTGATACTGCACTGTTCTTCAGAATCCAGCTTCTCACATTAGTTGCTCAGCATACAGATAGAAGAAGTATAATATAAGGGTACAATGTCCTTTCAGTATCCCCTTGCTTGGTTTGAATGACTGACTGTTGGTTAAGGTGAAATAAGATATGTGAAGACCCTGGTGGTGGTGGTTATGTGCTGTGGAGTCGATTCTGACTCATAGCAACCCTGTACAGGGTTTCCAAGGCTATAAATCTTTACAGGAACAGAAAGCCTCATCTTTGTCCCGTGGAAGAGCTGGTAGTTTCGAACTGCTGACCTTGCGGTTCACAGCTTGATTCATAACCATTATGCTACCAGAGCTCCTTAAACACTGATAATTTTAGGTACCCTTACTGCTTACTCATATATTAGAATGGAATATTGAGTTACAAAGTTGGTTGGTTGGTTCTATGCCAAGGAGTCGGTTTCAACTCTAAGCTACCCTGTATAGGGTTTCAGAGGCTGTGAATCTTTACAGGAGCAGAAAGCCTCATCTGTCTCCCACAGAATAGCTGGTAGTTTCATACTGCTGACCTTGACAGTAGCAGCCCAACTCATAACCACTATATTAGCAGAGCTCCTTGTGAATTACATATACATATATAAAAGAGCATAAGTCAGAAGCATTGCTACAAATCTTAGAAGCATTTATTACACAAAAAATCATAATGTGAGGCTATTCCCTGACGTATCTTCTTCCATGTAGATCTGTCCACTTCTGAAGGTGAAGTTTCCACCTTGTTAGCATTTCCGCAAAGAATTATGTGCTCTTCAATGTAAACCAAGTCAAAATGATAATTTGAGTATCTTTGAGGGGCTCAAATCATGTTCCTTCTAAATGTCTTTTGAGTTTGGGGAGCAAAAAGAAGTCTGAAGGGCAAGATCAGGGCTGTGGGATAGATGGAGTAAGGTTACTCAACAAAATTCTCCCAGAACACCCAATGCTACCCTCAAAGCATGAATAGGTCCATTGTTGTGACAGAAAAGAAAAAGTTCTTGGCATGGTTTTCCAGACCTTATTTCCTCACCAGTGCAATTTTCAATTTTCTTAAAACTTCTTCCAAATAATGTCTCATATTCATCTTCTGCTCTTCAAGAAAATACATAAAGATGACCCCTCTAGAATCCCCAAAACAACCACCATAGCCTTATAAGTGACCTCTCTGCCTTAAATATAACTAGTTTAGCACTTCTCCTTGGAAGTCACTGTTTTGATTAGATTGTTTTGTTTTTTTCTAAAGCATCCTAATGAGACTAAGACAAATGTATTACTGAGAGAACCTGTCTGTAACCATCAAGTGATTGAAGAGGCATGTTTAAGGAAGTTTTATTTTGAATAAACCCATGAGTGCATGAACTGAATTCTAATTGTTGTTGTTAGATGTTGTCAGTTTGGTTCCGACTCACAGCAATCTATGCAGAGCAGAACAAAACACTGCCTGATCCTGTATCCTCCTCACAATTGTTGTTATGTTTGAGTCCATTGTTGGTGCCACTTTGTCAGTCCATCTCTTTGAGGGACTTTCTCTGTCTCTTTGACCCTCCACTTAATCAAGTATGATGTCCTTCTCTAGGGACAGATCCCTGCAGATAGTATCTCCAAACACCAAGAAAACGAGAAACAAAATCTTACCATCCTGGCTTCTAAGGAACATTCTGGTTGTACTTCTTCCAAGACTGCTCTGTTGGTTCTTCTGGCAGTCTGTGTAGTTGTTGTGTGCCATCAAGTCTGTTCCAATTCATAATGACCCTGTGTAGGGATTCCGAGGCTTTAAATCTCTACTGGAGCAGAAAGCCTCATTCTTCCATGGAGCATCTGGTGGATTCGAACTGCCTACTCTAGACTAGCAGCCCTCTGCATAATTCACTAAGCCGCCAGGAGTCCCAGAAAAATGAGTCAGTGAATGAAATTGTTTCAGCAGTGTGAAATTACTGATCTTCTACAATGAAAATCTACTCTCACCAGTTTTAAGCAGTTCATACTTCGATTTGGAGCTTGTCTCATAATAAATGAAATAATTATATATAATCAAATGGAAAGAAATCAGAAAAGAAATTTTAATATTCAGAAAACAAATACAATGACAAATGACTGTATTTTATTATTAGATAGATTTTTCATCTCTAGCATGTTATAAATAAAAAGCATTTCTTTCACAAATTTTTCAATGATTTTACTACAATTAAGCTGAGGAACAATATCTACTTCCATACGTAATTAGGATAATGAATCAAATCTTTCTTGAATCACTGTTGTACACTAAGGGATTTTTGAATTTCTTTAAAGATGAAAATGAGCATTCTGTTATGCAGTTTCTGATCAGTAAAGTTAGGAATTTTCAGAAAGCAATTTCAATATTAGGAAACACACATTGTATTTTGTCTTCCTTGGCATTGTTTGTTCTTTTGTGTTTTATGTTCTCATAATCTTCTCTTAAATTATGTAAATGTCCCATGAATGACTGGTAGAGAGCCGTGCATGTCTTTACATTTACTTCTGAATCTTGCAGTGTGTGACTCATCTAATGAAAATGCTCCAATGTGGTCTTCCACAGACTCTCGTGCTTGTATTTTGGTTTCGATTATTTTCAGCTTCTCTTTTGCTATCTCGTTTTCGTGTCTCATCTCCAGCCATGGTTTCTCCGTTATCTAGAATCTGAGTGTATGCTCCCAGGAACACACTCATTGCAACAGCACGTACTTCCCAACATGTTTAAGAAGGCATTTAATTCTCCATCATTACATAAGTAAGTTTGAACAACTGCCCATCCATAAGTACAGGTGGCAAAAAGTATGTAAAGTTGCTGAGTAGTAGAAAACAACAACTGCTTCCAAGCAACAATCCTACAATGTTAAGTGGATATACAACACAAAGCATGAACATGTCATCATCATTATGTTCTAAAAATTTCTGTTGCATGCTTTTATGATACCCTAACATATTGGCAGCATTGTCATAGTACTGACCTCTGCACTTAGAAAAATCAATTTTGCAAACTTTGCATAAGTAATGAAGTTCTTTATTCGTAATTTCTTCACCTGTATGACTTTTTAAGCTAGGGAAAGTGAGAAATTACTCAATCGGTTTCCTATGTGTTATGAAATACACATCTTAAAACAATACTAAGCTGATTTGCATGAGAAAAACCAGGAGTGGAATCTAGAGGCAGACTGAAATATCAAGATATACTTATTTAACTGAAAACAGCTGATGTAACTTTATCACTTATTAAGAGTATTAATTCCTTACACATTGTTTTAGACATATATGATATGTTGCCTTTACCTGTGTTACCATATTTTAAGATGTGGCCTGCTAAAACGCATCAAAATGAGCAAAAAATTTAAGTAAAACCCCTAAATTTCCATTTTGTAGTGACCAAAACACATCTCTTCTTCGAAAAGCTAGTTCATGTTCAGCCATTGTTGTAATGGTAGCAAGAATGTGTTGTAATACAGCTTTCCAGTACTGAAGTTCTTCATTAATTTGTGTTTCCAGCTCATGAATCAAGTGCAAAACATGTTTTCGGCTTAAATATGGCAGCATACAATCTATGTGAATTGAGCTGTTTTCATGTTAATCCATCATATTTGAATTGCACCAATTGCTAAAGCCACCCATATCAAATTGAGAATTAAGTGATTTAGGAGTGAACAGCTCATATGCAAAATAATATGCAGAGCCAACTGATGGAGAATACAGCAGCAACCCCTTCTTATGGAGTCCTGGTGTGGCACCGTGGGTTAATGCGCCAGACTGCAAAGCCATTTGAACTGCAAGATCAGCGGTTCAAGCTCCCCAGCTGCTCCTTAGAAACGCTATACAGAGTTGCTATGGGTCAGAACCGACTCGACAGCACTTCACAGCAATAACTATAAACCCCTCTTATAATTTTCACCTTTAGCTATGGACCTTGAAATATGTATTCTAGCTACTGAACTTTGTTTATTTACCATCAAGAAATTTTTGACAAACACTTTCAACTGGCCCACTGTGATGCTGGCAATCATTTGGATCTCTTTTGATTCAATAATTTACATCATTAAAAGAAAATGATTCCTCAAAGCAGAATCCATATTTCTGTTACCTATGAAGTCTGCAAATGTGATTTGTTCGTTTTTTTTAGATTCTGAAATAGCTTCACTTTCTACACCATTACTTTTTTTTTTTAGGGAAGTATAGGAACAGAATTTGTAACAAATTCTATTATATTCACCATGCTATTAGTGTTTTCAGCAATAACACTATGAATACAATGATTTGCACTCATTAAACTTGAGCCTTCAGTGGGACAAGTCTATTCTGATTCTGATTGGTTACGTTTTTTAAAGGTAGTTTGGGAACTGTCTCTGTTGTTGTTAAGTGCTGTAGAATTAGTATGGACTCATAGAGATCTGTATAGGGTTTCTGTGGCTGCGAATCTTTGCAGGAGCAGATAAGACTTATCTTTCTGCTTCAGAACAGTTGGTGGGGCTGGAACCACTGCCCTGTGGTTTGCAGTCCAGTGTGTGACCCGCAGAGCCGCCATTTAACATACTCATACTCAGTGTGTTTAGAGATTCACTAATCCTTTTTATTTTCTGTGAGCTTTCCTTTATGTGTTCCACTAGCTGTTGTCATTTCATTTTATTTGGACATAAAATTATGTCACTTTTAAAATTTAGTTCTACCATAGTAAATAAATTTGAATAATTTAAAACAATAAAAACTTATCAAACAAAGCAAAGTTTATATTCAAATTTAGATGTTAACACAAAAATTTATATTTGAAGATTAGGAAATAAAACACATTCATTTAGGAGAAGCAATTTTATCTTTTCAGGTCTGAAATGGCCAAAGGAAATAACACTTACAAAGCATTTCAAGCAATTTCTTTCATTTGTCCTATGATGTGTGTTGGTAGGTCCTTTGCTGATCTCCACGAGTGCTTTTTGTCTTTAAATCATATCTTAAAATATGTGCATTCCTTTTACATCCTTCGATGCAGTGTTTCCAGAGTTCATTGGACTACTGCTGATTCTCACAAGGGTCAGAGCAATCGAGAAACACTTAATACAAATACAAGGGTATATTCAATCTAAAGATATATTTTGTTTCACTTTGCACAGGACAGGACCAGATATTTCATGAGTTACACAAGTATACTGCTGCCTGCGTATTCTTATGTGGTCAGTAAGAGAGAACTAAACATTGGGTTATGCACGATCATTTCAAAATAAAAAGGGAAATATAATTGTTATCTATACAAAACTTGTGAAATGTACATTT
Organism: Chrysochloris asiatica; assembly: GCF_000296735.1. Lineage (NCBI taxonomy): Eukaryota > Metazoa > Chordata > Mammalia > Afrosoricida > Chrysochloridae > Chrysochloris > Chrysochloris asiatica. The sequence continues at coordinate 6,764,991 of NW_006408682.1, forward strand.
TTTTGTGGACTTGTTCAGCTCCCATATTTCGAGAGATGCACATAATTGATATACTAATAGCAGCACTTTGAGATGAGCTCATTTGTTATGCACGTCATTACAATCTTGATCAATTTCTTAAAAAAAAGCAAATTTGAGGGGAAATAGAAAATAAAATACATGTATATCATATTTATTGTTTGAATATCCATTTAATGTTTTCCTCAAAGAATTGTTCCCTTTCCTTACATGGAAATGAGTAAGTATCCTGATAAAACAATAAATATAATGTTCTGATAAATGTCCTTTGTTACTTTATTGGAAGATAAATTTAGAAACGCACTAATTGTTACAAAGCAGAAATATGTTTTGCATGATAAATATTGAATTTTGTGTCTTCTTAATGTGCCTAATACCTCATTTATTGGCATGGAGTAATGTCAAGTAATGTGTCTTATGCAACAGACAATAAACAAGTGAAACTCACTTGATATATGAATTAAAACTTTTTGAGTCAGATAAATATTAATATTGCTAGTATTTTTAGATGTTTGCTATGGTAGTATTATAGCAAATATCAAGTATTTCCTATGTTCATCTCACATTAAAAGTATGCTAAATTGTATTATCAATTTATTATTTACAAAATTTGGGCAAAGCTTTGTGTGTAAATGCTATATAGTTAAACCATTGCTGTTGTCGTTAAGTGCCATTGAGTTGGTTCCTACTCATGGCAACCTTGTATAGGGTTTCCGAGGAGTGTCTGGTACATTTAAAAAGTAGCTTTATTAAATTCATTGTAATGGCTGACTTATTGGCGTTCTCTCACTTTTGAACATGGTCTGGGACTGGAATTTCTGTTGGTTGTCTACCAGAACACGAGCAAAAGAATACCTTGTATGTATCATGGTAGAGAGTCTTGTTAGTCTTCCTGGCTAGAGTTGTTGAATCAGTAGATGGAATGTCCAAGACAGTTCTCTCAAAAATGGGTCAAAAACATGTTATATATTCATATAATTTGTCCTTACCCACTAACTGTTCACCCTGGATCCAGTTATATCTTGGGTGAATATAGCAAGACTTCTCCAAGCTCTTGTTTATTGGAAAGAAATAGTATGTTCCCAAGAGCTTTGTCAAGGTAAGCAGTTCCAATTACGCAGGAGGGTATCTTAGGAGACAGATGTCAATGAAGGTGTTTAAATGGTAGGGGCCTTGTACATTGATTAAACAACTTTGCATGTGAGTGTCATCAGGGCCCTGCATAAACTTTATTTCTAGTCAGCATATTCTCATATTTAGTGCTCTGCCTGTTCACTGTGACACTTGCTTTTCCTTATGCCCTGTTTGCTTGGCATGAACGAGTATTTGCTTAGCTTCTTTGGGGCAATTGGTGTCCCTGTTTTGTTGATGCCTTAAGCACATGCTTACTTGCTTATTGGATAATCTTTTAGCTGTCACTATCCAAATTAACCCTATGGAACTCAACATCAAGAAGGGTTTGTGCTTTCAGTGAAGGGCTAGAGATGACCAGAATCTACCCTTGGTCTCTCTGCGCTGTTCTTTAGACAGGATTCTTTTATCTCTCTCTGCATTCTGGCTACCTATGCCTGGCAGTCCACACTCAGTAGAAGATGGCCACCCTACCATTCTCATGTTTACAGAGCATCAGAACAGATTCTAAGTGGCAGGTTCTCAGCTCTAATGCCAAGTATCCAAAAAGGAGAATGTGCTCATTCCAACTAGATTCCAGAGTCCACCACTGGCCTAAGTGGATGTAGCCAGTAAAAACAGTTCTGAGCAGTAGAGATTGGAGTGGAGGCTGTGTAGACACTTCACAAAAAAGAAATGCTGACAGGTCCTGGGGCACTTCCAGAAGAAGATGTGAAACTTAGAGATATTATTGCTGACGTCAAGTGATTCTTGGCTGATGGCAGAGAATACCATAAAGATGGTTACTTGTGCTTTATTGAATGTACAAAGACATTTGATTATGTGGATCATAACAAACTATGGATAACATTGGGTGTTCCAGAACACTTAATAGTGTTCACGAGGACCCTGTACATAGAACCAGATGTGGTCATTAGGACAGAATAAAGGGACACTGAATGGTTTTAAATCAGGAAAGGTGTGTGCATCAGGGTTGTATCCTTTCACCATACTTATTCTATCTGTACTGTGAACAAATAATCTGATAAACTGAGTTATATGGGTTATATATATAGAAAAACTTAACATGAGGATTGAAGGAAGACTCATTAACAAGTTGTGATATGCAGATGACACAACCCTGCTTGCTGAAAACAAAGATGACTTAAATACTTAGTGATTATGATCATGCACTACAGACTTCAGTACTGATTGAACCTCAAGGTAAAGAAAACAAAAATCCTCACACAGGACCAATAAATAACACAATGAGAAATGGAGAAAAGGTGGAAATTGTCAGAGACTCTTCATGGTAGTTTCAACATTCGTACATAGCCAACACCATAATTCAAATGCACCAATTCTTCTCCTGTCTTCCTATCCATTGTGCGACTTGCACAAGCGTATGAGGCACTTGAAAATACCATGATTTGAGTCAGGCATGCCTTAGTCCTCAAGGCTACTGACATCTTTACTCTTTAACACTTTAAAGAGGTCTTTTGGAGCAGATTTGTCTAGTGCAAAAAATCGCTTGATTGCTTGACTGCTGCTTCCATGAGTGTTGATTATGGATCCAAGTAAAATGGAAGGATTCTATGGGCATTTTTGCCTTCCACATGGAAGACAAAAAGTCTGCTAAAGAACTACTGCTGCCCTCTACAACTCTGATTGTTGTTGTTGTTAGGTGCTGTTGAGCATATTCTGGCCCATAGCGATCCTGTATAGGGTTTCTGAGGAGCAGCTGGTGAGCTTGAACCTCCAACCTTGTAATTCAAACGGCTTTGCAGTCTGTGTCATTAATGCACAGAGCCACACCAGGACTCTACAACTCTGATAAGTACTAAGAAATCTACTTAGTACCTACCAACTCCCATTTTGCTGTTATTTAGTGCCACTGCACAGGTGGAAAATGTACGGCCTAGGTCCTGGACACTCAGTAGGAAAAATAATTTTATACAAATTGAACTTAAAACATTTGATAATTTTGGGTCATCAGTATACCATATGTAAATGTAAATGTTGCTGTTGTTGTTGTTGTTAGGTGCCATCGAGTCGGTACTGACTCATAGTGACCTTATGCACAGCAGAATGAAACACTGCCCCATCCTGGGTCAACCTCACCATTGTTGCCCATTGATGCTGCCACATTGCCTATCCATCCCGTTGGGGGTCTTCCTCTTTTTCTCTGACCCTCCACCTTACCAAACATGATAGCCTTCTCCAGCAACTGCTCCCTCCTGACAATATGTCCCAAGTATGAGAGATGAAGTTGGGCCATCCTGGCCTCCAAGGAGCACTCTGGTTGCACTTTTTCCAACACGGATCTCTTGGTTCTTTTGGCAGCCCATGGCACTTTCAATATTCTCCTCCAACACCATAACTCAAAAGCATCAATTCTTCTACGGTCTTGCTTATTCACTGTCCATCTTTTGCATGCATACGACATTATTGAAAATATCATGGCTTGGGTCAGGAGCACCTTAGTATTCAAGGTGACATCTTTGCGCGTCAACATTTTAAAATGATCTTGTGCAGCAGATTTGTCTAATTCAATACCTATTTAGATTTGCCTAATGTATTGTTATGTAACTAGAGACCGCCATTTTAGAATCTTGTGAAATGGTTCAAATGGCGTTATTAGTCACAAACTAACATTATTTTAGTAATAGATTTTCATTGAAATTAGCTGAACATCTGAAAACAATACAGTTTTTTTTTGTGTGTGTATATAGTTTTTTTGGGGGGAGTGTCAATTCAAAATATCCTGTCTTTGCCAAAGATTCTCATAGTCATCTCAGGTAGTTCTTTATCAGCCATTTGTGACTCCTCAACTAAGATGCTCTCATCAAAAATGTAAACACCTATGAAAATATTAATATTACTAAGGTTTGAATGTGGTCCTCAGCAGGAATAATACCTTCACATGACTTTACTTTTCTTGTATGTATAGATTTGTACTTTGAAGGTTATATTTCTCCTTTTCACTACAGCTATACCACATTCAAAGTACTGGTATGTCTTTCTCCTTAACAAAATACTTTTGATTTCCATGTGTCATTGTTCTCTCCTATTGAAACGCTGCGGGTTCCTTTTCTAAACAAGTGGCTTTCCTAATCTTTTCTTCCATTCCATGAAACACAAATTGATTTACAAAAAAAAAAAAAAAAGACCAAAATAGCATCCTTCTATTTTTGCAGTTTTATATGATTATAACATGCTAGAAATCTCACTATAATTATAGCAACAAATTATTTCAACAATCCTTGCCAAGTGATGCTATTTATAGAAAATCTGGAAAGTATATAAAGTATGCATTCACCCTGGTAGAAAACCTACTAATGTCCTTGCTACAGCTGAGGGCTAGATCACTCCCTGAAACACCAGGTGATTAAATGTGTCCTATTTCAAAGTAAGGGCTCAATGAGTCTTCATTCAAACACAGAACATGAGAAACAACATAAATAACAGAGGACAATTACATGATTAAGAGAGCATTTACAAAAATGAACAGGAGTGGCAGTACTAATCTCTTAACATAAACTTTAAGGCAAAAACCAGCATCATAGATAAAGCTGGAGATTATCTCATGATTAAAGGGATATTTGAACAAGATGACATAATCATAATAAATATCTATGCTCCCAATCAAAGAGCTTCAAAATATATAAAGCAAACTCTAATAGATTTGAAGAAAGAAATAGACGAATCTACAATAATAGTGGGTAATTTTAATACACCACTTTCAAAAATGGATAGAACAACCAGAAAGAAACTTGACAAAGACACAGAAGAACTAAACAACACA
>NW_006408682.1:6770023-6771051 GCF_000296735.1 Chrysochloris asiatica
GATCTTGGCTGAAAGCAGAGAATATCAGAAAGATGTTTACCTGTGCTTTATCGACTACACAAAGGATTTCAATTGTGTGGATCATGACACGCTACCAACAACATTGTGAAGTGTGAGTATTCTGGAACACTTAATTGTGTTCATGAGGAATCTGTCCCTGGACCAAGAGGCAGTTGTTCGAACAGAACATGGGAACACTGAAAGATTTCAAATTTAAAAAGGTGTGCAACAAGATTGTATTCTTTTATCACACCTATTCAACCTGTATGCTGAGCAAATAATCCAAGAAGCTGGTTTATATGAAGAAAAACGTGGCATCCCATTGGAGGAAGACTCATTAACACCCTGCGATATGCAGATGATACAACCTTGCTTGCTGAAAGTGAAGAAAACTTAAAATATTTACTGATGAAGATCAAAGAGTACATCCTTCAGTATGGATTATATCTCAATGTCAAGAAAGCAAAAATCCTTACCACTGGACCAATAGACAACATTTTTATCAATGGAGAAAAGATTAAAGTTGTCAAGGACTTCATTCTTCTTGGATCAACTATCAATATTCATGGAAGAAGCAGTCAAGACATCGTATTGCATTATGCAAATCTGTTGCACAAGACCCTTTTAAAGTGTTGAAGAGCACTTTATTTTTAGTCAAGGTGCGCCTGACCCAAGCCTTGGTATTTTCAGTAACCTCATATGCATGCGAAAACTGGACTGTAAATAAGGAAGACCGTAGAAGAATTGATGCTTTTGAGTTAAGGTGTTGGAGGAGAATATTGAAAGTGCCATGGGTTGCCAAAAGAACCAATAGATCTGTTTTGGAAGAAGTGCAGCCAGAATGCTCCTTGGAGGCCACTATAGCCAAACTTCATTTCTCATACTTCGGACATATTGTCACGAGGGACCTGTCTCTGGAGAAGGATATCATGTTTGTTAAGGTGGAGGGTCAGAATAAAAAGGAAGACCCCCAATGAGATGGATTGGTCAAGTGGCAGTATCGATGGGCTCAAGCGTGGCAACAGTAG
>NW_006408682.1:6794362-6800176 GCF_000296735.1 Chrysochloris asiatica
TCTTTGCACATTTTATTATAGTATTTGGCTTTATCTTCTCGAGCTGATCTTTGAAATTTCCTGTTCAGCTCTTGCACCTCTTCAATTTTTCCATTATTGTATCACTATTGTGATACAATGGTGAGAAATTTTTATCAGGAGTGATTGTGAGGGTTGGAAATGTAAAGGTAGATGTTTTGTAGCAAGGAGGAGAGTGATTAAATTTTCAGTCTAGGAGCCGGAGGTCCCTGGGACCATCAAGGGAAAAGAGCAGAGAGCGGGACCTGACCCAAAGAAGCAGTGATGCCAGAGATGGAGGCAGAGAAGATGACATAGAGAAATGGAAAGGCTGGGGACTTTAGACCCAGAGAGGGAGAGGGGCTGTGTGCTGACTACTGGGAGGGGAGGGCAGGCTTGCAGGGAATACCCTGTGGTTGGTTGATGATACATGGAGGGGATTGTAACCATGCAATGAAATGATATACGATATTATGAATGTAAAACTAATGTTCTCCCATGTAAACTATCACATAATTCACACTAAAACATTAAAAAGAGAGAGAGAGAGCATTTTCTATGCCTTCCTAGTATGTTAGACAAAGAAAAGTGAAAATCAATGATTTGCTCTATTTCAAGACTCAAAATGGATTGCCCTATCAGGGCTTCAGAGGAGGTAAGTAGCAAGAGGACACAGGTCAAGAGTTAAAAATTATACAGGGTCACTATGAGTCAGAATTGATTTAACAACATATATGCCATATAATCCAGCTTCTTGGATTATTTTCTTATTGTACGGATTGAATAAGTATGGTGAAAGAGTATAACTCTTGTGCACACCTTTCTTGATTTTAAACCACAAAGTATTCCTTTGTTCTGTTCAAATGACTACCTCTTGGGCTATGTACAGATTCTTCATTGTTGTTGTTGTTGTTAAGTGCCATCGAGTCGGTTCCAACCCATAGCTACCCTGTACAGGGTTTTCAAGGGTGTAAATCTTTACGGGAGTAGAAAGCCTCATCTTTCTCCCGCGGAGCGGCTGGTAGTTTCGAACTGCTGACCTTAAGGTTCGCAGCCCGATTCGTAACCACTACGCTACCAGAGCTCCTATACAGATTCTTCATAAGCACAATTAAATGTTCTAGAATAGTCATGCTCTACAATATTGTCCATAGTTTGTCATGATCCACATAGTCAAAAGCCTTTGCATTTTCATTAGAGTACAGGTAAACATCTCTCTGGTATTGTCTGCTTTCAGCCAATATTCATCTAACATCTAACATATCCCTTGTTCTACATCTTCATCTGAGTCCAGCTCGAACCACTGACAATTCCCTGACAATGTACTGTTGCAGCTGGTTTTGTATTGTCTTTATCAAAATGTTATTTGCAGGTGATATTTATGATATTGTCCAGTGATATCTGTATTCCCTCAAGTCACCTCTCTTTGGAATGGGCACAAATGTGGATGTCTTCCAATCAGTTGGACATGGATAAGTGAGGGCCTCCAATGCTCCAATAAAAATGGAGAGATTTCAATTTGTGTCCCAATAATTCCTGAAGCCTTGTTCTTTGCCAATGTCTTCAGTGTATGCTGGACTTCTTCCATCAGCAGTATTGGCTCTTGATCATATGCTATCTCTTAAAATGTTGAACATCAACCATTTTGTTTTGATACAGTGACTCAATGTATTCCTTTCATCTTCTTTTGATGCTTTCTGCATCGTACAATATTTTTGCATGTAGAATCCTTCCATATTGCAAGTCCAGACTTGAATTTGTCTTCAATTCTCTCAGCTTGAGTAATGCTAAGCATGTTCTTTCCTTCTGGTTTTCTAACTCCAAGTCTTTGTATATTTCATTATAATATTTGACTTTGTCTTCTCTAGCTACCCTTTAAATTTTTCTCATCTGTTCTTTTACTTCCTCATTCCTTCTATTTACTTTAGCATCTCTGCACTTGAAAGCAAGTTTCAGAGTCTCTTCTGACATCCATTTTGATCTTTTCCTTCTTTCTTGTCTTCTTAATGACATTTTGCTCTCTTCTTGTATCATGTGCTTGATGTCATCCCCCAACTCTTTTGATCTGCAATCACTACAGTCTAATGCATCATATCTGTTCTTGAGATTATCTCAGGTGAAATATGTTCAAGGTCAACATACGGCTCTTATGGACTTGTTTTAGTTTTCTTCACAATTAAATTAATTTTTTTTTTTGGAATTCCCATTCTTTGCAATGTTATCCATAATTTGTTATGATCCTCACAGTCAAATACTTTTGCATTGTCACTAAAACACAGATAAATATCTTTCTAGTATTCTCTTCATTCAGTCAAGTTTCATATGATGTCAGCAATGATATCACTGGTCCCAAGTCTTCTGTATCCCGCTTGAATTTCTGGCAGTTCTCTGTTGATGTACTGTTGCAACCCGTTTTGAAATACCTTCAGCAAAATTTTGCTTGAGTGTTTTTCAATTTCATTATTCATTAATTTCCATATACTATTGCATCACCTTTATTTTTTGGAGTGGACATGAATATGAATATATTCCAGTAGATTGACCATATAACTGTCTTCTAAATTTTGTGACAGATATTAGATTGGTTTGTTGAAACTTTCTAATTGGTATTCTGTCAATTCCTGGAGTCTTGTTTTTCTCTAATATCTCTGTGCAACTTGGACTTCTTCCTTCAATAACACCTTCTTGATCATATGCTACCTTCTGAAATAGTTGAATAGCTACCAACTATTTTTGGTACAATTTCTCTGTATTACTTCCATCTTCTTTTAAGGCTTTTCACATTATTCAATATTTTTCTCATAGAATACTTCAGCGTTTCAACTCAAACTATGAATTTTTCTTTCTTTTGCCTCTCAGTTTTTGAAATACAGAGCATGTTCTTACCTTGTTGTTTACAACTCTAGGTCTTTGTATATTTCATCACAAAGACACTTTATTTTGTGTTCCTGAACTGACTGTTGAAATCTTTTTTGTTCAACTCTTTTGTTTCATTATTTCCACCATTTTTTAAAAAAAATTTCTATTCTCTGTGGAGTCCTGGTATAGTGCTGTGGGTTAATGCACCAGACTGCAAAGTCAGTTTGAACCACAAGGTCGGTGGTTCAAGCTCACTAGTTGAGACTCAAAAACCCTATACAGGGCTGCTTTGGGTCAGAATCAACTCATTGGCACTTAAAAACAACAAAAATGTATAATGCATACACACACACATACAGCATGCGTCAAAAAGTTGTAGAAATTTTTCATTATCTTTTAATTCCATTTGTCCACAAACTTTTTGAAGACATTCATATGCAGTGCATTTATGCCATATCCTTGATCATTTATAGAAGTGTTATTATAATTTGAAAAAGTATGTAATTTGCTATTAAATGTCATGCTTACTTTTTTCATTTCATCTTTAGTAGAAGAAAAGTGTTGGCTGGAATTGTTTGTTTGGGTTTTTTTTTTTTCCTTTTTATTTTTAGCCTTTCCCATTTTGTTTTTATATAGTTTTACTTAGCAAAGCTGTAAGTTCAATGATGAACTATATTTCATAGTCACTCTTTAACCTCTACTGCTATGATGCATTTACAGAAATTTCATTTTAGCTCAAAAAACTTCTGCATAAGTTGGATTTCATAGAGGAAAGACATGCATTTGACCAAAAGTAATCCCTCAGTATATCACAATTTGCTCCCAAATTATCTGCTTTTGCATATTGGCCAATGCAGCTCTCTTTCTGAGTCACTGAGAAGAGATGTAAGTGCTCATTTTCTGATGGTGATGTGTTTAGTCACTTGCCATATCTGCCCAGGATCCTGAACTTAACCACACTGCAAAGTTACCCAGTCAAGTATGACTATCAACTGCAGGAGCTAACAATGACAATGATGTGTTTGACTTTTTCATCTAATGCTAGATCAATGTTGAATGATACAAATGAGATAGATACATAGATGACAGCTGCTATTGGCTCAACTTCAGCTCATGGTGACCCACATACAACAGAATGACATGTTGCTTGATCCTACATCATCCTCACAATCACCAACGTGTTGAAGTCCATCACTGAAGCAACTGTACCAGACCAAGAGTCTCCTTTACCTCTCCTAGTCCCGTTCTTCACCAAATATGATGTCTTCCTGATTACAGGTCCAGACAGTGGTCTGTTGTGACTCGCAGAGTTGTCTTTGACTAATTTTAGAGGTAGATCACTAAGATTTCTTCCTAGTCTATCTTAGTCTAGAAACTCTACTAATCTAGAGACCTGTCCATCATGCATGACCCTGCTGGTATTTGAAATATGGGTAAGCATAGCTTCCAGCATTACAGCAATCCCAAGTCACCAAAGTACCATAAAATGAAAGACTAGTGGTTCCCATAACAATAAAGTATTTAATTTTCTGAATCTCTTTCGGAATGTATATATTTGTGTCATTAAATGTTCAACCTACCATGCTTTTGGTCCAATCAAAGATTGCTATTTTTTCTCCCCTATCTCTGTTTTTGGTATGTATCATTGCCTTGAGTATGTAAGGGTAAATATACCATTAGCCAGTGTCATTATGTTGTGAGAACATTCATACAGGGTGAAGCTATTTAATGCAAGGCATAAAGTGACTATTGCCTGGTGCCCAGAAAATAATCAGGAGGCACACCCCATAGGCAAATGATGAGTGCAGAAAGGTGCCTCCAGGGTAGAGTGTAAATATTTTCTAAACTATTTTCTAATTGCTGGTTGCTTCTTCTGATGCAGGCAAAGAATCTACCTAGGGAGGAAAAATAATAACAATAACCAAAAACACAAGCCCAATAACATGTGTGCAGCAGAGACTGCAAGCCACGGCTCCATTTGGAATGAATAAACATGTGTTCATCATTAGAATTTGAAACGGATCCCGGAGTATGTTGCATTATAGCTACAGACATGGAAAATGAAGCATTGAATAGACAATAGCTATGAATGCTATGAAAGCTACTCCTCAGAATGTGGAGTTCAGAATGGGCTTGGGAGGACAGTGTGACTACCTGGGTCACATTTAAGGAAGAAGGAGATGCATTTTCCTTGGAGGCAGCAAGATGCTCTCTGGCACACATGTTACCGGTTTTGTAAGGGAGCTCCAGATGGATGCTGAGAATAAGATACTAAACACAGCAACACCACACTAGTTGGACAGCTACCTGACAGCATTGGAAGGAGCCTGCAGAAACGGCCCCTTCATTAAGCTAATAATACACTGGCTTATGTGGTTAACTGAAGCCAAGAGCTGGGGATAAGTTTACAAAAAGGAAAAAATGTAGCTACCATGGTAACCTGGACAACGACAGATCTTCTGGACGTGACACAACTCGGGTCTGAATTATACAAAGTCACCATAAGCCCAGAAAGCAAAGTGGATTTAATTAGTTGGTTAAGTCTGCAGCACAGGAAGGATGGCAACATTTATCCTTTATTCTTGTTCCAAACTAACAAAGCATCACTAGTGTGAATGTTTCTGGAAAAGAAACATCTTTAGCTAAGTATATGATTACAAAATGATGCTTCAGAGGGGAAATCCCTGAATGTAAATTCCCTCAAAATTCCAGAGAGAGTCCCAAATCTAAATTAGCTGTGATTACTTGAAGGAGACCTAGAGAACAGGATGCAGTGTGTGTCATTTCCGCACATCAGGTCTTCAAATATCCCTCCCCACAACCTCAGGGCCCAAGATGGCTACCTTCTAATCTTAACGATATATTAAGGTAACTTGATTACAGGAGCCTTCTTCATCTTAATAATCAAAGTATATTTGGTAAGTGTGTTGTTGTTGTGTTGTCAGGTGCCATCGAGTC
>NW_006408682.1:6802761-6857732 GCF_000296735.1 Chrysochloris asiatica
AACACCATTCCTCTTCAATTTGTCATTCCCTGCATAGTAAACCATGTGGTTATCAGATTCAAAATGACCAATACCAGTCCATTTTAACTCACTAATGGTAAGTGTATGTGGTATTTATTAAGCAAATTTCAGCAGAGCAGATTGCCATAGACAGGATCTTGACTATTGAAGCTCGCTGTCACACTATCATTGACAAATTTGTGAAAGGGTATTAAGGACACTGTCATGGCTCCTCACAAAATATGGTCAGCATAGCTGGGTCATGGTTCCCAGTGATTTGACAGCTATGTAATGATGTAATGCAGCAGTTACATAATGATATAATCACCACCCCCCCACCGTGATGTGATCTGAAGTAATCAGCTCTGATCTGATATAATTCTATGATATCAGTGTAGTCTGTTTTTCCTTCGTCCAAGTCTGTCTTCATCTGGAAGCTCAGCAGAAACCTGTCCATGGTGGGTGACCTTGTTGGTATTTAAAATACTCAGGGTGTAACTTCCAGAATCACATCAACACACAAGCCGCCTCAATGCAACAAACTGACAGACTAGAAAGAAGGGGAGACTCACTACTTCTGAATCTTTAGTCACTGAAAACCTTATGAATAGCAGTGGAACACTGTCAGCACCAGATTATTGAATATTGAAACTGGATGAAGAACACCAGGATATTGTTAGGTATTGTGCAAATAGATAAGCCCTTCAGGTTGGAAGACATTAAAAATGTGACTGGGAAAGAGCTACCTCCTCAAAATAGAGTTGACCATGATGACACAAATGGAGTAAAGACCTCAGGACCTTCATTTGCTGATGGGCACAAATGAAAATGAAGAGAAAAAGCTGTAGAAAATCCATTAGTAATCGGAACATGGAATGTAGAAAGTACGAATCTAAGAAAATTAGAAATTGTCAAAAATGAAATGGAACACATAAACATCTATATCCTAGGCATTAATGAGCTGAAATGGACTGGTATTGGCCAATTTGAATTTGACAATCACATGGTTTACTATGCCAAGAATGACAAATTGAAGAGGAATGGTATCACATTCATCATAAAAAAAGAACGTGTCAAGATCAGTCATGAAGTACAATGCTGTTTGTGATAGGATAATATGCATACAAGGAAGACCAGTTAATACCATTATAATTCAAATTTATGTACCAACCGCTAAAGCAAGTGATGATGAAATTGAAGAATTCTGGGAACTTCTTTTGTCTCAAAGTGATCAAACATGCAATCAAAATGTACTGATAATTATTGGCAATGGGAATGCAAAGGTTGGAAACAAAAAGGAAGAATCAGTAGTTGGTAAACAAGGCCTTGGTGATAGAAATGATGTTGGAGATCACATGATAGAATTTTGCAAGGTTAATGACTTCTTCACTGCAAATACATTTTTAAGCAACATAAAAGATGACTATGCACATGGACCTCAACAGCTGGAATACACAGCAATCAAACTGACTGCATCTGTGGAAAGAGATGGTGGAAAAGCTCCATATCAGTCAAAACAAGGCCCGGAGCAGACTGAGGAACAGATCATCAATTGCTCATCTGCAAATTCAAGCTGAAGCTGAAGAAAATTAAAACAAATCCACGAGAGCCAAAATATGACTTTGAATTCATCCCACCTGAATTTAGAGATCATCTGAAGAGTAGATTTGATGCATTAACACTAAAGACTGAACCAGAAGAATTACAGGATGACATCCATAACATCATTTGGGAAGAAAGCAAAAAAATCATTGAGAAGACAAGAAGGAAAATACCAAAATGTATGTCAGAAGAGACTCTGAAACTTGCTTTCCAATACAGAGATGCCACAGCAACTGGAAGAAGTGAAAAGGTACAAGAGCTGAACAGAAAATTTCAAAGATCAGCTTGAGAAGACAAAGTCAAATATTATAATGAAATATGCAAAGACCTAGAATTAGAAAACCAAAAGGAAAGAACACACTCAGCATTTGTCAAGCTGAGGGAACTGAGGGGAAAAAAATCAAACCTTGAATGGTGGTATGAAAGATTCTATGGACAAAATACTGAACGCTGCAGAAAGCATCAAAAGAAGAGGGAAGAAATGCAGAGTCACTGTACCAAAAAGAAATGATAGATGTACAACCATTTCAAGAGGTGGCATATGATCAATAGCCAATTATCCTCAAGGAAGAAATCCAAGGTGCATTGAAGTCCTTGGCAAAGAACAAGGCACTGGGAATAGATGGAATACAAATTGAAATCTTTCAACAAACTGGTGTGGCACTGGAGGCACTCATCTATGCCAAGAAATTTATAAGACAACTACCTGGCCAACTGACTGGAAGAGATTTATATATGTGCCTGTTACAGAGCGAGGTGACCCAACAGAATCGTCAGACAGTATCATTGATATTGTAAAGTTTTGCTAAAGATAAAACAACATTTACAACCATACACTGACAGAGAACTTCCAGAGGTTCAAACCAGATTCATAAGAGGTCATGGAACAAGGGATATCATTACTGACATCACATGGACCTTGGCTGAAAGCAGAGAATACCAGAAAGATGTTTACCTGTGATTTGTTGTGTGGATTGTGGCAAGCTATGGACAACATTGCAAAGTATGAATATTATAGAATACTTAAATGTGTTCATGAAGAATCTCATACTTCAGACACATTGTCAGGAGGGACAGGTCACTGAAGAAGGATGTCATGTTTGGTAAAGTGGAGGGTCGGAGAAAAAGAGCAAGACCCCCAGCAAGATGGTCTGGCACTGTGACAGCAGCAATGGGTTCAAACATAGCAATGGTTGTGAAGTTATCCCAAGACCAGACAGTGTTCCATTCTGTTGTGCATAGAGTCTCTTTGAGTAGGTACTGACTCAATGGCACCTAACAACAATGACAATAGTATCAGTGAGGCTGGATGAAATCTGTAGAATTAGGTTATATTGAGTCTGTTTCTTTTCAGAAATAAAAGGGAATAAAAAGCAAACAGATTTCAGATAGACCTACTACCATCAAGAAAGAAGGATCAGAGTAGACTGAATTCTTTGGGTTCCTGCACTGTGAAGCTGTGCAAAGGAAGATTGCTGCCAAGACACATGGAGATCTCCAAGGAATGCTGGGCCTACAGGATGCTGAAAGGACGCAAGTACCTTTCTCCAGAGCTGACAGAGAAAGAAAGCCTTCCCATAGAGACAGCATTCTGAAGTTGGACTTCTAGCCTCCTAAAGTGTGAGAGAATCCATTTGTTTGTTAAAGGCATCCCTTTGTGATATATCTGTTATAGCAGCACTATAGCGTAGTGGCTACGAATCGGGCTGCGAACCTTAAGGTCAGCGGTTCGAAACTACCAGCTGCTCCGCGGGAGAAAGATGAGGCTTTCTACTCCCGTAAAGATTTACACCTTCGGAAACCCTGTACAGGGTCGCTATGGGTCGGAACCGACTCAACGGCACTTAACAACAACAACAACAACAATAGAACTAAGATAGTCGCGGAAAACTTTTTACAATGAGAAGATTTTTAGAGTTGTTGCATTTCTATTTTGCTTATTCCTTTTTTCCTTAGTCTCTTGACTATGTATTCGATTATTATCAACATCTGCTTTTAAAATGTTTCATTTGGCTTCCATAATTTCTTATGCAGGTGTCAGTCTCTGGGAACTGTTGGTTCTCATTCATAACTCCTTTTGGCTGTGTCTTCTGCCTCCCCATCTCTAGGTTTCTGAACTCATCTCTAAATTTTTGTTTGTTTGTTTGTTTTGTTAGGTGCCATTGAGTCAGTACCAACTCATACAGACCCTATGCACAACAGACCGAAACACTGCTCTATCTTCAGCCAACCTCAAAATCATTGCTTTGTTTGAACCCAATGCATCTCACTGAAGTTCTTTTTCTGTTTTGTCAACCCTCCACTTTACCAAGCGTGATATCCTTCTCCAGCGAATGGTCCCTCCTGACAATATGTCCGAAGTATGAGAGATGAATTCTGGCCATCCTGGCTTCCAAGGAGCACTCTGGCTGCACTTCTTCCCTCATAGATCTGCTTGTTCTTTTGGCAATCCATGGTACTTTCAGTCTTCTCCTCCAACACCAAAACTCAAATGCATCAATTCTTCTATGGTCTTCCTTATTCACTGTCCAGCTTTCACATGCATATGAGGTTATTGAAAAATACCATGGCTTGGGTCAGGTACACCTTAGTCTTCAAACTGACATCTTTGCTCTTCAACACTTTAAAAAGAGGTCTTGTGTGGCAGATTTTCCCAATGCAATATGTCGTTTGATTTCTTGACTGCTTCTTCCACGAGTGTTGATTGTTGGTCTTTAATTTACCATTTGATATTTTCAAGTTTTGTGAAGTCTCTTCACATAACAAAAATTGACCCCCACCCCATTTCCTTTCTTTGTCTAGGTTCATTTCATTGTCACCATCATGCTTATAAGACTTCCAAGATAGAAACTTCAGAGTTGGTTATTTTTGTGTCCCATATAGAATCAGTGACCAAGTTCTGCTGGCTCCTCCTTCAGTTTTCCCCTCAACTCTACTCATATCTTTATACTTCAGCAATATCAAACTAATTATAGCTCTGTAAACAGACATAGCCTCTCTGGTCTACACACTTCGGAGTATGTGCTTTACTCAAACATCATTAGATAACAAACAGTAGAAATTCTAAAACAGTTTACATAAAAGGGAGCTTAAATATAAAGATTCAGAGGAATCTCATGGAACTCAAGGCAGGAGACAAAGTCAGGAATGTAGATAAGGTCAAGAAAATTGTTAGAAACCCATGCAGTTTTTCAAGATGTGATTCATTCTTTACTTGAAAGTCAACTCATGTTGCTTTTTCATCAACCAAAATGATCACAGACTCCAAAATGACCAGTACCTATGAACTCCAGTTTATATCACCACCTGGTAGCTTGTCTGGGTCTCTTAGCACAGATTCTAAAGAGAAAAACAAGATTGGACCAATGCACCAGTTTAACCAAGACAACACATATAGCTGGACCACTGACTGCTTGTGGATCGGAAACCAAGTGCCCATCTCTTACAGGTTCAGTCTTAGCTCAGGAAATGTGTTTGGTAAACATGCTGCTGCTTGTAGGGATGCTGGGTGGAGTACAGCCTCAGTGCAGAGGATAAGCAAAGGAACAACTCTTGTTTAAAGTGCTGTTTCTTAGAATACTCTTTCCCCACCCCACACTCAGAGTACTTCTACTCATTCTTTGAAACCCTCTCTTTGGCTTAATATTCCACTCATTTTGTTAATCCCTCCCAAACAGAAACAGTCACACCCTGCTTTTTTTGACACACAACACATCCTTCTAAAATAGGATTGCTGCAGTGCATTGACAGGTAGCTGACAGAAATTCAAGTAGAATTCAGAAGACTATTTGGAATTAAGAATATCATTGTTGATGTCAAATGACATCAATCTTGGCTTAATTCAAAGAATGCCAGACAGATGTGTACTTGTGCTTTGTCTATTATGCAAAGGCATTCAACTGTGTGGATCATAACCAACTAGACAACGTTGCGAAGAATGAGACTTCTGGAACACTAAATTGTGCTCATGATGTTTGTGTGCATAGACCAAGGGATAGTCATTCAAACAGAGCAAGGAGATACTATGTGTCAGGGTTGTATACTCTTAGCATATTTAGTCAATCTGTATGCTGAGCAGTTAATCTGAGAAGTTAGACTGTATTAAGAAGAATAAGACATCAGTGTTGGAGGAAAGCTCATTAATAACCCAAGATCTGTACATGACACAACCGTGCTTGGTAAAAGTAAGAAGGATTTGAAGCAGTCACTGATGAAGATCAAAGACTATAGCCTCCAGTATGGATTACACCTCAATATCATTAAAAAGAAAAGAAAAGAAAATCCTCACAACTGCACCTATAAATATCATCATGGTAAATGGAGAAATATTGAAGTTACCAAGGATTTCATTTTATTTGGATCAACAATCAATGCTCATGGAAGCAGTAATCAGCAAATGAAGGGCATACATAGTGCCATGGGCAAATCTATTGCCAAAGTACCTCTATGTTACTAGGTACCAGGGAATTGATTCTGACTCATCTTGGTCCTGTTAAGGTTTCCAAAGAGTAGCTGGTGGTTTTGAACTGCTGACTTTGCAGATAGCAGTCCAGTGATTATTATCCTACAGCTCTACACTATACAGCTATAACATGTTAAAAAGCAAAGATACTAACTTCAAGATCATTACCTTTTAGGCTCTTAGTGTTCCTGACCCAAACTGTGGTATTTTCAGTTGCCTTGTAGTCACATGAAGGCTAGACAATGAATAAGGAAAACCAGAGAAGAATGGAAGAATTGAATTATGGTGTTGGCGAAGAATACTGAAAGTAGAATGTACTACCAGAAGAGCAAACAAATTTGTGTTAGAAGAAGTACAACCAGAATGCTCCTTAGAAGTGAGGATGGTGAGACTTTGTCCCACATGCTTTGGACACGCTATCAGGAGAGATCAGTGTCATGGTTGGTTAAGTGGAGTGTAAATGAAAAAGATGCAGGCTCTCAACAACATGGATGGTACAGTGGCTGCAACAATGGCCTCAACTATAAAAGCAATTGTCTGAACTGATCGGAGGACCAGTTAGTGCTTCGTTCTGGTGTACAGAAGGATTTTGTGAGTCAGAATCAACACAGTGGCACCTAACAACTGTACCATTTATCTTTCTGAGTCTATTTTTATGATTGAATATTAATGATTAAACTGTAATTATGTGTTTACATGGGTAGCTATCCTATTGAACCATCTCTTAAGGAGGTACTGAATTTTCTTCATCTCAGTATTCCCATCATTGAGCTTGTGTCTGATAAAGTGCCCAACAAATGTTTGTTGACTGAATTAATCATAATATGCTAATTGTTTAATTAATATCTATGAATGATGTCTCTCAAGTCTGCCCCTTTCTTTAGGGAATCGATTGTATGTAATTGAAAGGGCAAATGTTGTAATTAGGAGTAATGAACAGGAAGCGTAAAGAAATATGGATAGATCTTAAAAACATTGTCCTTAGTTATAATAAAAAAGCATGGGAGAGAATGGGATATATAATCAATATAATTTGCATAAATTAGAAATATACACATATAAAATGATACCCATTTTATAGAATATATACATATCAAACACACTAGAATTGTTGCTTGTGAGAAGAGAATATTGTAAACCATGTGTAGAAAATACATAGAGAATAAATATCAAGTAGTAACACAGCAAATATTAATATAAGTGGATTCTTACATAGTCATTCTGTTTACATTTGCCTGTTTTGGGGAGCTGGGTAGATGGTTGTGGCACTGTTGAAGTATTAGAAATGATTGTTTAAAATATTTCTTAAATCTTATGATCTGTAAGTTAATACAGTTGAGGAGTATTATAACCCAGGTATAAATTTTAAAATAAGCAAAAATGTGAAAGGGTCCTACACAGCAAAATATGAGAATGTGCCTTGAACAGAGCAAAATGACTAACCTTATGGTCTGCTTTTGCTGTCAAACTAATGAATAGAAAGAAGATGCACTTTAGTGTCATAAAAATCTAGGTTCATATCTGAGCTCTTATTTGTTAGTTGACCCTAGGAAAGTTAATAAAATCTCTTTGAGTTTAGTTTACTTATTCATAGTTTCCTAATTCATAAAACCATAATATTTTTACAAACTTCATAGGGTTCCCTTAAAAATTAAACTAGAAATTTTATATAGAATAAATATCAAATAGTAACTCAAAACCTTACAGTTATTCTGAGCTTTCTACATTACCTATTTCCCACTTTATTGGGAACTGGATGGATGCTGTGGCAACGTGGAGGCACTAAAATGATTATTTACAATGTTTCTTAAATCTTCTTCTCTGTAAATTTATACAGTGGGGAGAAAATGGCAAAGGGGAATACCCAAGAGAAGTCGGGGAGGATTGCCGATCCCACAAGAGTAGTCCACTAGAATGACACTCTTTTTCTATAATATAAGGAGAGGTCTTAGTGTCACCTGACAATCCACTGATCATTGCTTAGCAACTCAGACATTCTTGTCACCTCCTTTCATGAACCTTTAGCTCAAGGTAAACGGGGTTTACCATCCTTTCTAAAGATGTTTTGAAACTTTATAGATCTGTGACTTTATTTAAGATATTCGACACTTGGAATGTCTTATCCTTTTGTTCTCTATTTCAATAGTATCCATTCTTCAGCTCAAAGCAAATTTCTCTATAACACTTCTTTAGATTATTGCCCAAATCAGAGCATTTTCTACTTTCCAGAAACTGCAGTTCATTAGCATTAGTGTGGAACTGTAGGATAAGCACCAAACTGCTAACCACAAGGCAGTGATTCAAACCCCCCAGACACTCTTTGGAAATCCCATACAGGGTCACTATGAGTTAGAGTCAACTCAATGACACTTAACAACGACAGCATCTACCTTATTATAAGTTTGAGTCATCTATGTAACCTAAATTACATCTATGTTGAGTGTATGGATTTTCATTGTATCTATGCCTAAATGGTCACTTGTGCATAGTAAACCTTCAAAAACATCATTATTTAATAAAGAATCCTGTTCAATGTCATATCAAAAACATGCTCAGTCAACCAAGGGAAAGTGTGCAGGGGAAAAATACCTATTGTATATGTGAGTAAGTGAATACTTATTCTTTCAAATTTTGAGTTTCCTTCTCTTTTTCCTCATCTAGAGACTTGTGTGTTATTATCTAGGGATAAGTCACAACCACAATGGGCTTTAAATTCACCATTTGTCAAAGGAGTGGTTGGCGAAAACTTTCATCAAATGAAAGATTATATGGTAATCCAATCTGTAACACAGAAAGTAATGTAACTGCCATGAGGAAAGGGAAAGAGGAGTTGACACCCCCATTTTCTTGAAAAAATATGTTTAAAGTAGCCCAGTTTAGAATGTTCTGTATGATAATTTTGGCCAGGATCTCTGGAGAGTTTATAGTACCATTTGATACTCAGAACTACATTGGAACCTGGGCAGCGGTGGAGGCAATGAGATGAGAGCCTGTCTGTTAACATGGGCAGTTATGAAGGATACCAAAAGCAAGCGAAAACCGGCCAGTAGAATTTAGCAAAAGACTGGGCTCCTGACACAGTTAGATGCCATTAGCAAGACAGCTTTGCTCATTCCTGATCCCCTTTCCCACTCTTGATTTCCATCCATTTCTTTGCTTGATTTCTAGTCACTCCCAAGCCAATCCTAGTAGACATCATCTTTACTTCCTTTAGATCTCAGATTCATTCCTCTCATCTTCTTGTTGTTATTAGTGAATGCTATTGAGTCAGTTCAAACTTACAGTAACCCTGTATTGGGTTTCTAAGGAGTAGATGATGGGATTGAACTGCCAAGGTTGTGGTTAGCACTCCAGTGCTGATCGTACAGTGCCACACCAGGACTCTAATTTCTCTCAAAGCACACATAAAGCCACCATACACTCACATACTTACCATGTTCTCCTATCAAATTTGTGTACAGACGTCATCAGAGGCTGCACAATGAAGTGACTACATTACTGAGACCATGCCTAAAACCATGCTGACAGTGAAAAATTCAGTGTCCTGACTCTCAATCCAGCTGTTGCTCCAGTATATAGCTTTTGGATAAAGCATTAAAGACCGGCCTGTGTACGGCTATAATGCCATTTGATCTCGTTAGTGACATAAGGACTGTGTGGAAAACAGTGTGTTCCTCCTCAAGAAGCCATTTGGATCTCATTTAATCAAACACTGACAACATTATGTTGTATGGCCTCAAAATCAATGCACATGATAGGACGTTTGGTTTTAAGAACTGCAAGGTATCTGCAAGGTAGAAGGAGGAAGGGCACTGACTTTGCTTCATTTATGTGACCCTTCATTTTCATTTCTTTTGTACTTTGAAAAATACTAATAATTACACACAATGAATGAGCCTTTCTCTTCTCCTTCCTGGTCTCTTCTCTCTCCAGAGGCCTCTGTGGAATTTCAAGGACATCAATCCAAAAAAAGGAAACCCAGACATATAGAAAGGTCAAGGCTTTGAGGAAAACCTTTAACCCATCCCCTTTCATGTGGTACAGAACAGCTCAGTGATTTTACTTCTGGGAAATGCTGGGACTAGAATTCAAACCCAAGGTAGAGTCCAAAGCTTCTACTCAACACCGCTGCTGTGCTATTTCTGGTCAATTTAAATTTCATCTTAGGTTTCATTCTTGGGCATGATATTTCAAACAGGGATGTATTTTCATCATAATTCAAAAAAGTTGAATACATTTGATGAATTACTAACAAAAATGAAATTATTAAAGTTAAGCAAAGTTTGATCCCGATGTCACTAGGTGATTTTCACATAGACTTTCTATCAATTACTCTGATTTAATAAAAATGTACCTACTTTTCACAAAATTTTAAATCTTGCATTTCAACTCAGTAGGAAAATCATAGACTGAAGAAAGAAATACAGTTCTTACACTTCTACAACACTAAAAGTGTTGATCCTTAATTTGCTTTATATTTAAAAAGAGAACTTGGTTTTCCTTTCATTCAAATCAGTATAGTGCTGCAAATAAAATCTTAGAATGCAGACAGAAGGTCTGTGAAGCATAAATTATATGTGTTTTCCCAACTGGTTTGTATGAAGGATTTGCTGGATCGTAAAAGTTTAATTCATTGCAACTCAATTCTGAGAAATAAAGTAATTTGACTTGAAGAATGACATTCATTCATTCATTTAAAAAATTTATATTGAGTACTTAGGATGTGCCAAGCATTGTGTTTAACGCCATCAAAAACACACACACACATATGTATACTTAATATGTAATCTCTAGCATTTACAAGTATGAACCTAGCTAGTTGATACGTACTACTTGAAGAGGAGAAGGATGGAATGGTACATGTACAAAATTGGAAATGTTGGGAAGTCCTGTGTTCATAAGCATGACTTACGTTGAATTATTACTTTCCCATGTTGGTTGTATACACTTGATTATACAGTACATAATTATCCAGTGTTTAAGCCTTAAGGGAGATACAATGAAGAGTCATCCACGATGCCTGTCCTCAGAGAGTTTACAATCATTTTGGTAACAGTTTTGTGCAGTCCCATCACCTCTAACTTGAAGAGACTCAGTATGAACGATGTGACAGAGTAGAACTGCCTGATAAAGTTCTTAGGCTGCCACCTGCAAAGAAGCAGATCTCCATATCTCTTTCTCCCTCTGAGTTACTTGTAGGTTTGACCACTGACCCTTCACTTAGCAATTGACCATTTAGTCATTGAATCATCAGGACTTTTTATTTAATAACTAGATGATTTTAACTGGAAAAAAAGAGTCAATTTCTCTGCACCCTCAAAGCAAGAATTGGTTCTCCTAGATAAAGGAATTTGAGAGAAAAAAGATCCCAACAACATCTGTGTTGGACTTTATAGAGAAGGAATGGCACTAAAAATGTTGACAATTGAATTTAGAGTGTGAAAGAAGAAAGCAGACTACAAGGATCCAAGGCCAGACTCCGAGACTGGGAACTAACTGTGATTTGGACAGATGGATGTTGCAGACAAACAGGAATGTGCACAAATAGTCTGTATTGTTATACAGCTATTGTTGATACTTATTGATATTGAATACTTGTATTTCTTTATTAATAATAAGTTCATACCTGGGAGGTGCAAACCGTTAAGTATGCAATGTCTAATTATAAAGTTGGCAGTACAAGCCATCCAGAGATACTTCAGAAGCACTCCTGGTCACCTGTTCTAAAAGTTCACAGCCTTGCAAACCCTATGGAGCAGAGTTCTACTCTGAAACACATGGGGTCACCATGACTTGGCATCAGTTCATAGATTGACTTTAGAAGCATGAACTTAGTATGAACCCCCATGCCCGCCCATCCACCCTACTGCCTCACTTCCTACCCAACAGCACCGGCCTTTGTCTCAGCTCTGAAAGCACTCAAGCTAGGCATCTGAGAGGACTACATCATGATCAACAGGAACTACAATAACCAATTTAGGCCCTTAATGACTGTCATTCTGCGCTTTTTCACTATGCATAATATAGATGAAATAACAAGTACATGGATGAGGTAAGTGAGAAATGGGAATCATAAACCTGGACTTAAGACTGTACCTCTGTGCTGCTTCTAAACTTTAGATGGCCTATCTATTCATAATACACAACCAGGACACCAGCAAACGTTTTAAATATCTGAATCAAAAACACTTTCATGCTAAGTGGAATTGGCAAATGTGGATTAGAATCTATGACAGAGTGCCCTTCTGAAAACCTATGAATCACTTAGAAGCGAAATTCAAAGGAACAAAGAATCTCAAGGTTGGAAAGGGCTTGAAAGATTATATCTGTAATTGATTAATGGAGTTTTACTGAATATTCCTTATTATTGGTGACTTGTATTGGTAGTTAAGGGTTAATGAACCTTTCCAACATCCCCACAATCATCCTTTGTAATGCTCAAGTAAGAAGCTGTGCATCCTCATTGGTTAAATGAATTTGCAAATGGAATTCTATGTTTGCTTCCAAGAACCAGGACAAGATACTTTTAACATAGAATAAATTTGAATTTGTCTTTAGAAATGCTTGAGGGGAGCTGTCCATTCAAAATAGTAAAAAGAATTATGGGAAAGCAAACTTCTCTTTCCCTCATTCTTCTCAGGAACTTGAAGTTCTGGGTTGACCTTTTTATCTTTTGTTTCTCACACACTGTAGTCTGTGTTTACAGTTTTTACCTTTTCTACTTCAGTGTTCCAGTCCTCTTCTTCCTGACCCCCTTAAAGCCACATACTTGGAATTAAAGTCCTTATAGAGAAATAAAATTTGAAGATCATGAACAACAACCAAAAGAATCCTACATTTTATAGGTTAGAAATTTGAGGCATAAAGAATTTAGTGACTTGCTTGAGGTCATATACTGAAAAAAAATACACACACACACAAAAAACAGGCCCCAGCTTCTAGGAAGATTATATTCAGAAAGACGTTAACTCTGGGAACAGAATAATAATGAGCTAACGCTTATAAAGCATTCGACTTCAAACCTGGCATATACTAAATACCTAATAAAAATCATCATAATAAGTTTCTGTCCTCAAGGACCTCAATGTGATAAGTGTTAGGAAGAAAATAAAATCAGAGGCAGAAGGAGAGGACAGAGAAAGGGAGGGCTGCTACTTTCATAGAGTGTAGACCCTATAGAAATTCATCATAACTCTGCCTCTTACCCCCTTGACATAGGCTACATTTTATTATCATAGCTCTTCGATTTAAGATCATTTCTGGCCTTATTTCTTTTGCTTTTTCTGCTTCTCTGGTGACTAAACTTTGAGAATCCATTAACATTACAAAGATCAGCTGCATATGAATACAAAACCTATTTCAGCAGACTTCCTAGAACTTGGTCTATTTTTTTGTCAAAAGCAAATAGGCAAGAATGTTTCCAAGCTACAAATAGAAAACCAAAGATACTCAGTACAACTAAACTTTGTGGAAGAGTCATTGGGCTATGCTTCAAGATCCGTCATTTTTCTGGGTAGAGTTTCAGAAAAGTGAGTTGCATATGGTTCCTCTCACCCTCCATGCCTCTTCATTCAAGGCCCAGCTGGCATACTCTTGTTCTTGTACATATCTGACCCTGTCCCCCACATGAAAATGAAAAAGGAATTAGGTTTTAGGGTATCCAAATAACGTAGTCAGAATTTCTACACATTTGGCATTACTTTTGCCTTTCAAGTAAACAATTTACCTATATGATAAAACAAAGGTGCATTATGGGCAACCACTAAGTTCAGCCACGGCATTCCTTGGAAGCCAAGATGGCCAGACATTGACTTTCATACTTCAGACATGTTGTCAGGAGGGACCAGTCACTGGAGAAGGCTATCATGTTTGGTAAAGAGGAGGGTCAAAGAAAGGGGGCAAGAACCCCAAGGAGATGGATTGGCATGGTGGCAGCATCTAATTCTAATTCTAAATCTGTTTTGTTTTTGTTTTTTTTTAAAGAATTTTTCATCATTCTTGGTCACAATTTCCTCATCTATAACATGGTGGGTGTAATGGTTAGGATTCTATGTCAACTCAACTATGCCAGATTTCCAGAGATGTAGCAGCTGAGATGTCCTTATTCCCATGGTGATAGAGACATAGTTAACTCTATGATGAGTAGCTGTGAGCAGCCAATCAATTAAAGGGATGCTTCCTTGAAGGTGTGGCCTACTCCCAATATAATGGGCATGAAGAAGGGCATGTATAAGTATGTATGTTGTACTGATATTGCTTCTTTAGAAAACCTTACCTAAGACAGTGGGGTTATGCTAGATGTCCTTGAGTCCAGAATTTTGTGAAATAATTGAAATTGACTTCACAGCAACAAGTTTTTGGTTGTTTGTTTGTTTTCACTGTTGGATAAGCACTGCAGTGCTAAATGCAAGGCTGGCAGTTCAAATCCATCAATTGCTCCTTAAAACCCTTTACAAGGTTTCTGTGAGTTGGAACCGACCTGGTGGCGCTTAACATCTATAGTTTATTTCCTAAATATCATCCTTATCTTGTCTTAGATAGTACCCCAAACTAAACTATTCTTCTCCTAATATTACCCATCTTTTAAATGGAAATCAAACGTTCACATCCTATGAGGTTATTGACAATACTTTGGAAGACCATAGAATTGATGCATTTGAGTTATGGTGCTGAAGAAGAATATTGAAAGTCCCATGGACTGCTAGAAGAACAAGCAAATCTGTGTTGGAAGAAGTACAGCCAGAGTGTTCCGGAAGTCGGTGGCGAGACTGCGTCTCTCATATGTCAGATACATTTGCAGGAGGAACCAGTCCCTGGAAAAAGATGCCATGCTAGGTAAAGTGGAAGCTCAGCAGAAAAGAGGAAGACTCCTAAAGAGATGGATTTGCACAGTGGCAGCAACAATTGCCTCAATCTTAACAATTATGAGGATGGCACATGACCGGGGAGTGTTCCATTCTGTTGTGCATAAGGTAACTGTGAGTCAGAATCAGCTTGACGGCACCTAACATAACTGGAAACACTATTCCCCCAGATCTTCAGGCCAAATTCCTGTAAGGCGTCAATTATGAATTGGACTATAGCCACCAAAATATGTGTTGTAAATCCAAACTTCTGTGTCTGGGAATGGACTTTCTTTATGATGTTAAGTAACCACAAGGTCAGCAGTTCAAATCTACCAGTTGCTCCAAGAAAGAAAATGAGGCTTTCTGCTCCCGTAAAGATATATAACCTTGGATCTCCCAGTAAGATGGCAGACTAGGCAGACGTACTACACAGAACCTCTACAACAAAGATACAAGAGGCCAAACAAAATAGACACAGATGAAAATCCTGGAAGCCTGAATTTCAGAAGAAAGGTTAGAGAAGAGGACTGAATGCTTTCTGGGAAGAGAGGCTGAGCAGGGACAGTGAAAGAAGGAGCCAGTCTGGTGAACAGCCTGCCAGAGGGATGGGATGTGACACTCTTGAACATTTGTGAGCACCTTTGGCAAAAGAAGGTGGCCTGGCAGAGCACTGTTACACAGGCAACTAGAAAAGTATGATTTCTTCTTTATCCCCATGCTCCCCTGGTGACCAGAGGTGTAGCCAGCTCCCACCCTGGTCTACTCCCAGCACGACCCTGCTTTCTGGGAGTTAGGAGCCACGTGGTGGGAAGCCATGCCAGTGTGAGGGAGGGCCCGCTGTGCTGCTTTGGTGGGCCATTTTGGTGCCTGGATTCAGGTGTGGGGTCAGCTGCAGACCTACAGAACTGACAGAACCACCAGACCAGCATTTAACTAGTCACCCTGCTGCTGGCTACCCTGTGGTCCTAGCAGGTGCTGAAATCAGCACCATCAAAGGCCTCCACAGTATTCTGCATTGAGTGTTCTGAGTATCTCTAACACCCAGCCTAACAGGAACTCTACCTAGGGCCAGGAACTCCCCTGTCATATCCCTCCAACACCCAGCTCATGAGCTCCTTGGAATTTTATCATTTCTGTCTCTGCTTTTGTTTTTCTTTCTTTTCTTCTGTTTTTCATTTCTCCTCTTCTTTTTTTTTCTCCTTTTGATCATTCTTTACTACTCTCCACTGCCTTTCTCTTTTCATCTCCCTTCTCCCTGGTTTTTCTAAGCAATTTTTTCCCCCTCTTATTTCTTTTCTTATTTTTCTCTTCTATAGCTCCACTTCCCTGTCCCTCTTTTGTCTTTATAATTGTTACATTCTTTTTTACTGGTTGCTCCCTGTTTTCATTTCTTTTTCTGTATTGCTTTATCTTTTCATTGTTAGTTCCTTGTTAGTTTATTCTGTTTTGTTGTCTTGTATGGGAGTGGGTAGAAGGATTTTCTCTTCCCCACCCAACAAAGACAGCAACCTTACCCAGCCAGCCAGCCACAAGTGGACCCTCTGTAGCTCCGTCCACTCGAAAAGCACCAGTACCAGCTCCTATACTACCTGGTCAACAATAGACAGCAAACAACACCAACCAAACCCACCCTTAACTGTGGTGCATGAGCAGTGAATATGAACTGTGTTCACACTTCTATTCTCTAACTGGAATGTTACAGGAGATGGTTGTTGAGAGTCTAAGGACACATCAACATACAATCAATTAGTATAAATAAGACAGCCACACAGGGCCCTAGAGACAAAAGACAATTTTATCTCACACAAAGAAATGAGAGAATGGCCCAAACAAATGACCAAGATGCATAGTTTTTCTGAGGAAAATATTATAATGAAATGTGCAAAGACCTGGAGTTAGAAAACCAAAATGCTCAACATTTCACAAGCTGAAAGAACAGAAGAAAAAGGTCAAACCTCAGGTTGCAATATTGAAGGATTCTATGGATAAAAATGAAGGAGCTCTGGTAGCGTAGTGGTTACGAATCGGGCTGTGAACCTTAAGGTCAGCGGTTCGAAACTACCAGCTGCTCCGCGGGAGAAAGATGAGGCTTTCTACTCCCGTAAGGATTTACATCCTCGGAAACCCTGTACAGGGTCGCTATGGGTCGGACCCGACTCGACGGCACTTAACAACAACAACAACAATGGATAAAATGTGTGTCACTATAGGATAAGTACAGGGTTCAAGTTCACCAGTCAAAGCTCAGAAACCATATACTGGGTTGCTGTGAGTTGGAACCAACTTGACAGCACTAACAACAACCACAGTGTCCTCCAGGTTCATCCATGTTGTAAGATGTCTCCCAGATTCATCATAATTCTTTATTGTTTCGTAGTATTTTATTGTGTGTGTGTACAGCACTTTGTTTATCCCTTCATCCTTTGATGGACGTTTAGGTCATTTCCATCTTTTTGTGATTTTGCTTTAAATAACATGGGCATGTATATGTGTATTCATGTCACTATTCGTGTTTCTCTAGGAAATATACTTAGGAATATATACTTTGCTTAATCAAATGGCGTTTCCATTGCTAATGTTTTAAGGATGTGCCATACTGTTTTCCATAGTGGTTGTACCATTCTGCAGTCCCACCAGTAGTATATTGGTTCTAGTCTCCCCACAGCTTCACCAGCAATTGCTGTTCTCTGTTTATTGATCGTTGTCATTTTTGCCATGGTGAGGTGGTATCTCATTATAGTTTTGAGCCCTGATGTGGTGCTGTAGGATAAGCACTGAACTAGTAACCACAAAGTCTAGTTACATTAACGCGTCAAACTGCAAAGTCGTTTGAACTGCAAGGTCAGTGGTTCTAGCTCACCAGCTCCTCCTTGGAAACCCTATAAGGGTCGCTGTGGATCAGAATTGACTCGACGGCACTTAACAACAACAACAGTTACATTTATCCCTAAGTATTTTATCTTTTTGAGGACTATTGTAAATAGTATTGTTTTCTTGATTTTCTTTTCAGAGTTCTCTTTGTTAGAATAAAGAAAAGCAACTAATGTTTGCATGTTGATCTTATATCCTGCCACTTTGCTGAAATCTTCTATTAATTCCAGTAGCTTTCTTGTGAAATATGTAGAATTGTCTATGTATATGATCATGTCATATGCAAATATGGATAGTTTTACTTCTTCCTTACCAGTATGTATGCCTTTTTATTTTATTTTCTTGCCTTATTTCCCTCTCTAAGATTTCCAGTAAAATAATGAATAAGAGTGATGAGTAAAGGCATACTTGTCTTGTTTCCATCCTCAAAGAGAAGAATGTTTATAGTCTGTGTTCATTAGTAATAATGTTGGATGTTGGTTTTATATATTTATATAAGCTTTCAACTCTCTTGGAATTTCCCTTCTACTACTATTTTTCTGTTATGGTGTTGGAGGAGAATATTGAAAGTGCTATGGGCTGCCAAAAGAATCAAAAGATTTGTGTTGGAAGACGTGCAGCCAGAGTGCTTCTTGGTGGCCTGGATGGTCAAACTGCGTCTCCTATATTCGGACATATTGTCAGGAGTGACCAGTTGCTGGAGAAGGATATCGTGTTTGGTAAAGTGGAGGGTAAGAGAAAAAGAGGAAGACCCCAAGCGAGATGGCAGCGTCAATGGGCTCAAGTGTGGCAACAATAGTGAGGTTGGCCCAGGACCGGGCAGTGTTTCGTTCTGTTGTATGTAGGGCCACTATGAGTCGGTACTAACTCGATGGCACCTAACAACAACAACAACTATTTTTCTGAGAGTTTTTATCAGGAATGAGTATGGTCTTATCAAATATCTTTTCTGTTTTGATTAAGATGATCATGGTGTTTCTTGTCCTCTATTTTATTTACGTAGTGGATTACAGTGATCAGTTTTCTTATGTTGAACTTTCGTTGCATACCTGGCATAAAGCCTGCTTGGATATAATGCATCTTTTTTTTTTTTTTTTGAGATACTATTGTAAGTGTATACATTTGTGAGACCTTTAGCTCCTTGTGTGGTGCTGTAGAATAAGCACTAGCTGCTCCTTGAAAACCCTGTACAGGTCACTATGAGTCTGAATTGACTCAACAACACTTAATAACAATAGCAACAATGGATTCATGAAGGATAATGGTCTATAATTCTATTTTTCTTTATTTTGTGGTTTGGGTAGATGTTTACATAGCAAATTAGCTTTCCATTCAACAATTTTATGCACATTTCAGATTTTTTTTCCCTCACAATCAACCTTGTTTAAAGCAGAATATTATCTTCTTAGAATCACAAGGAGCCTGGGATTCATACATTGCAATTTCTTTCCTGGATTTTGCTCAACACTCTGTCATCATTGGTGACTCTTTCAGTGGGTTTACAACTTCCAAATGTGTGGTTGCACGTATCTGGTTAACATGTAATTGCAACACGTATTCAGCTAGAAAACAATTTACCACATACTGTGTAAGTGATGGAGCGAGCTAAGATGAAGAACTTCCAGTGAGGAGAGAGCAAGTCCCTGAGAAGGTACACACATCCAGAATGAGTGTAGCACAATTAAAAACTGCCTACTACATTTCCGTTAATTCACACTGTAGCTGTCAGCAACCAAAATCACTACTGTGCCAATTCAGCCTTCCTGGCAAATCAGGATCCCCCACAAGCCTGTGAGCATATGAGTCAAATGTTTGGCTCACTGTATTATTGATTTCTAAACGTATCCATGGCTGAGCCTCTGGGCCCATGTACAAAGAACAATACACCTTTTAAGTAACAGTTATTTTCTATAGGGTATAATTATAGTTATAAACCTGCCACCCTTCTCACTACGTTAGAAAAATGCCTTCCCTACACACTAACAGCCTCAGGCCCTGAAGAATGAAGAAGGCTGTGTACAATGTAAGAGCTCAATAAATTACACGGATGACAGAAGAATGTCGATTCCAGAAGCCAGATCTCACATCCTGTTCTCTGCATAGTGGGCTGGCTCTGCCTCATCCCAGTTAGACCAACAATGTGGGTTCCAAGCAAAGAAATGCAGTTGATCCTAAAAGTAAATTGAATTTGGGCAGACAGTAGATAACAATTGTTCTGTTTGGTCACTAATCTAAAGGAAATATTCTAGGGTCACTAAAGGCAGACCTAGGTACCAAGAGTTGGCTTGCGGAGACTATTCTTGAATCTGTCCACATTAGTTGTGGTGGTGGTTATGTGCTATAGAGTCGGTTCCGACTCACAGTTACCCTGTACAGGGTTTCCGAGACTGTAAATCTTTATAGGAGCAGAAAGCCTCAGCTTTCTCTCACAGAACAGCAAGTTAATTCTGCTGTCAGGGTTGTAATTTTTTTTTATCTGGAAGATGATGGCATTGTATAAGATGAGATCTAATTTCCATCCAGCCTTAGAATCTTATGATTCTATGTTAGTTATCCATCGCCAGTTTGTCAGGTTATATGTTGCTCTGATGCTGGAGTCTCTTTCACCGTGATGGATAGATTTCACCAAAGCTTTCAAGCTAAGACAGAGTAGGAAGAAAAGCTTGTTATGTGCAGTACTTCCAAATATTAACCATTGAAAACCCTATGGTCACAATAGAATAGTATCTAAGATGTTGTTGTTGTTGTTGTTTTTAAGTACTGTGGAGTTGGTTGAGACTCATAGTGAACCTGTACAGGGTTTCCGAGGCTGCAAATCTTTACGGGAGCAGAAAGCCTCATCTTTCGCCTATGGAACAAGGCTGGTAGTTTCAAACTGTCGATCTTGAGGCTAGCAGCCTGATTCGTAACTACTATACTACCAGAGCTCCTTTTTATCTAATATAGTATGGGAAAATGAGGCCACAGTGTTGACACTGAAAATACATAATGGTTACACAATGGATTTGTGTATACTAACTGGTGTGGTACTATAAAATAAGCACTGGATTGTAAGGTTGGCAGCTCAAACCAAGCTGCTCCTCAGAAGCTCAATACAGGGTTGCTATGAGTAAAAACTGACTTGATGGCGCTTAGCAGTAACAATGACAACTCTGAAAATTATGCAAGATTAAGCAGTATTTTGTTCTGTTGTACATGAGGTCATCATGAGTCAGCGTCAATTCTATGGGAACTAACAACCAGAATTAGTAATACCAAAAAATTGGTCTGATTAGTCACCTCTAAGAAATAGACCATAAAATAAATATATGGTAAATTTGTACACATAAATTAATAATTCTGTAGAGCAAGTAGCTTTTTATAAAATTGCCTTCTAGTTATAGTGTTATATTTGTTTCTAAAATAAACACCATGCAGTAATATATCCAACAAATATTTATTGAACACTGTTGCATGTCAGAAACTGGGCCAAGCATTAGGGCTTAATCCAGAGGACAAGGCAGATAAGGCCCCTTGTCCCTAGAAGGCTGAAGTCATATTATAAAGGATCTTGTCTTGTAGACCAAGCAGGCTGGGTCTGCAGACTATTTGTCAATGAAGAATTGAAAACAGGGAGTCTTATTAGAGAAAGATCCTTCTGCCAGCATGGTTGCTGGAAAGAGAACTTGGTAGCAGGGAGACCAGGAGGAATGTTGCTGCAGTGAAAGATGAAGAGACTCATGTGTATCTGTTACTATAGGATAACCATGTACCAGATAGACTCAGCTGTGTACTAGCTCAACACAAGAGGTTCTGGACTGAGCAGTTTATCAGGGCAGTGGGGTAGTTGTCTTCCACACATTTATTCAGTGGTCCAAGTCCTTTGATCTGTGACTATACAACCCTACAGTGTTTCCTCATTATTGGCATCAAGTGATAAAAGATGGAAGAGTATGGAGGGAACTCTACGACAGGTGTTTATGGGCCAAACATGGACAGATCATGGGCCATTTCTGTGTTGTTGAGGTCACAATGACTACAAGAGAACTTGGGAAACACAGGTACTCTTTGACTGCCCAGGGAGTCCAAGTCCATGGATTTTGGAGACCATCTAAGAGTTTCTGTTACAAGACCTAAGTTAAGAACCTAGCTGAGAGGATGAAAACAAGGGTTTGGAATTGGGAGACATTTCTGAAACGTCATCACAGGTGACAATTTAGAAGGGAGCTAGATGGTGAAAGGGAAAGTTTGGTGATGACTGTGAAGGTTCGAGCTGAGAAAACAGAAGTTTAAAATGGTGTAAGTAAATTATAATCATTTTGGAGGGCAATTTGGTGTTATCTTTCAAATTTTTCAGTGGAGCATACCTTTCACGCAAACATTCTCCAGGAATTCATTAAAAAAAAAGAGGGTCAGAAAGGTATGATATATTTAAAAAGACACTCATTGAAGCTTTGCTTGAATTAACCAAGAAGGAAAACAATCTAAATGTTTATCAAGATGGCACATTAGAAGGAGTTATAATACAGTTGTGCCTAAGAATAAGCGCTTGATGTCACGGTCAGTTTGAGCTACAAGGTTGGTGATTCAAATTCACCAGCCACTCCTCAGAAAGGGTTCCTATGAGTCAGAACCAAATCTACAGCACTTAACAACCACAACATAATACAGCTATGTAACATTGTAAACATTAAAAACAGTAAGATAGATAGCTATGTGGTGGTGGTGGTGGATATGTGCCGTGGAGTCGGTTCCGACTCATAGCGGCCCTGTACAGGGTTTCCAAGTCTATAAATCTTTATGGGAGCAGAAAGCCTCATCTTTGTCCCACAGAATAGCTAGTAGTTTCTGACTGCTGACTTTGCGATTCGCAGCCCAATTTGTAACCACTACACTACCAGAGATTTCTATGTATTACCATGGAAAGTGTCTACATTTTACTGTCCCATTTAAGAATGAAGGTAAAAGTATGTGTAAGAAGTTAAAACTCTGTTTACAAATAAAAATATATTGTTGTGGTTAGGTGCCATCAAGTGGATACCGACTCATAGCAACCTTATTCACAACTGCCCTGTCTGCCAACCTCAAATCCTTGAGATACTTGAGCCCACTGCTGCTGCCACTGTGCCAGTCTATCTCATTGGGAGTCTTTCTCTTTTTCTCCAACCCTCATTTTACCAAACATGATGTCCTTCTCTAGGTATTGGTCCCTCCTGATAACATATCCAAAGTATGAGAGACAAAGTCTGGCCACCCTAGCTACCAAGATGTGTTCTGTCTGTAATTCTTCCTACAAAAATTTGTTTGTCCTTTTGGTAGTCCAGAGTATTAATATTCTCCTGCAATTCCATAACTCAACTGCATCAATTATTTTATGGTCTTCCTTAGTCACTGTCCAACTTTCACTTGCATATGAGGTTACTGAAAATGCCATGGTTTGAGTCAGGTGACCTTAATCCTCAAAATGACATCTTTGATCTTGAACACTTAAAGAGGCCTTGTGCCACAGACTTGGTCAATGCAATAAATCATTTGATTTCTTGAATGTTGTTTATTGGTCCAGTGGTGAGGATTTTTGTTTTCTTAGTTGAGGTGCAACCCATATCAAAGGCTGTGATCTTTGATCTTCATCACCAGATATTTTAAGTCCTCTTCACTTTCAGAAAGCATGGTTGTATCATCTGTATATTACAAGTTGTTAATGAGTTTTCCTCCAATCTGATGCCACATTCTTCTTCATATAATCCAGTTTCTTGGATTATTTGCTCATCATACAGATAGAATAAGTACAATGAAAGAATACAACACTGGCACACACCTTTCCTAATGTTAAATAATTAGTGTTTCCTTATTCTGTTTGAACCACTTTCTCTTGGTCTGTGTACAGGTTCTTCAAGAGAATAACTAAGTGTTCTAGAATACTCATTCTCTGTAATGTTGTCCATAGTTTGTCATAAACCACACAATCAAAAACCTTTGCATCGTCAATAAAACACAAGGAAACATCTTTCTGGTATTCTCTGCTTTCAGCCAAAATCCATCTGGCATCAGCAATGATATCCATCATTCCATGCCCTTGTCTGAACACAGCTTGAATCTCTGGCAGTTCTCTATCAATGTAGGGTTGTAGCTGTTTTTTAGTTATCGTTAGCAAAATTTTACCTGTATGAAATATTAATTATATTGGCCGATGACCCATTCTATTGGGTCACATCTCTTTGGAATGGACACAAATATGGGCCTCTTCCAGTCACTTGGCCAGGTAATTGTCTTCCAAATTTCTTGACAGAGATCAGCGATTGCCTTCAGTGTTGTGTTAGTTTGTTGACAGATTTTAAATTGTATTCCATCAATTCCCAGAGCCTTGGACATCTTCCTTCAGTATCATTGGTTCTTGATCATATGCTACCTCTTGAAATGGTTGAACATTGACCATCTCTTTTAGGTATAGTGACTCTGTGTATTCTTTCCATTTTCTTTGAATGCTTTCTGCATCACTCAATATTTTGCCCATAGATAATTAAGTGCTGGAAGTCGAGGCTTGAATTTTCTCTTCAGTTCCCTCAATTTGAGGAATACTGAGTGAGTTCTTCTGTCTCCAGTTCTTTGCACATTTTATTATAACATTTAACTTTGTTTTGAAATAATAGTATATACATATATGTTAATTGACAAAAAGCTCTAAAGACTATACCAAAACATATTAGTAATTATTTGGGGAGTTATATGCTATCTAACACTATAATTTTAAAAATATTTTACTATGTATTTCACTACCAGCCGCTCTGCGGGAGAAAGATGAGGCTTTCTACTCCCGTAAAGATTTACACCCTCGGAAACTCTATACAGGGTCGCTATGGGTCGGAACCGACTCGATGGCACATAACAACAACAACAACAACATGTATTTCATTTAAGGAGCTCTGGTAGCGTAGTGGTTACGAATCGGGCTGCGAACCTTAAGGTCAGCGGTTCGAAACTACCAGCTGCTCCGCGGGAGAAAGATAAGGCTTTTTACTCCCGTAAAGATTTACACCCTTGGAAACCCTGTACAGGGTCGCTATGGGTCGGAATTGACTCGACAGCACTTAACAACAACAACAACAACAATGTATTTCATTTATTAATCCAAAAATATATATATATACAAGTTGGTGTGAATTTTCCTTTATTTATTTTTTTCTTGTTTTTAGAATTAAGGTGTACTTCCAAAATATTGCAAATTTGGTTGCAGACCACCACAATAAAGCAAATACAGAAATAAGGTGAGTCACATGAATTTTTTGGTTTAATAATGCATATAAAATTATGAGCTCTGGTAGAATAGTGGTTACAAATCGGGCTGCGAGCCACAAGGTCAACAGTTCGAAACTACCAGTGGTTCCGCGGGAGAAGATAAGGCGGTCTGCTCCTGTAAAGATTTACAGCCTCAGAAACCTGTGTAGGGTCGCTATGAGTCGGAACAGACTCCACGGCACATAACAACAACAATAAAATTATGTTATATTATAGTACATCTATCAAGTATACGATAATAGCATTATGAAAAAGGTGCAATATTGTGAGAATTGCTCAGATGTGACACAGAGACATGAAGGCAGCACATGCAATTGGAAAAATGGTACCAATAGACTTGCTCA
The DNA here is from genome assembly GCF_000296735.1 of Chrysochloris asiatica. Taxonomy (NCBI): domain Eukaryota; kingdom Metazoa; phylum Chordata; class Mammalia; order Afrosoricida; family Chrysochloridae; genus Chrysochloris; species Chrysochloris asiatica. Next base: position 6,828,162 of record NW_006408682.1, read on the forward strand.
ATGCAGGCTTGCCACAAACTTTCAGTGTGTAAAAATGTAGTATCTGTGAAGTGCAATGGAATGAGGAATGTCTGCATGTGAGACTTTGCATGTTTGGGCTTTGGAGAGGGGGAGGATATGAGCTCCTTGCATGTATTTGTATGTGTGTGTCTATGTTGTTACTATTGCTATTCCTCCAAAACACCTTGTAGCATCAGCATTTTTCCCTTTTTAGGAAAGAGAAAACAGAGGCTCGGAGAAGCTAGTGTTATCCCCAAGATCACTAATATCTTGAGAATCTTTACTCAGTTGATACAGAGATGGTCAAGTTCTCTTTGCCACTGTTTTACTATGGCACAAGTCCACACCAGCCAGACATTTACGATGACATGATGGGGCAGAGGAGTGGGTGGGTGTGTGGGAGAGAGAGAGGCAAGAAAAAAAATTAAAAGGGACAGTGTCTTTTCCCAAAGAACCTGTGGAATGTCAGCTCAAATACCCCTTTTGTCTGCTTTCACTTTGCCCATCCCCGCTTATTTCCTTTCCTCTTCTTGCTCCTTTTATTCTCTTTAGAGTCTCCCTCCTTCTTCCTCCCTCCTTCTTTTCTAATTCTGTCTCACAAAAGAAATCAGACAAATGATGCAGAGAGGAGATCTAAAACTCAATAAAGCTTTGCATCCTTTTCTAGAATTCACAAATACGGCTGAAAGATGCTTTTTGTTTTGATTTTAAACATAAACCCAAGAGAGAAATGGGCAATGTGGCTTAAGGTACTTGGTAGCTTGTTTCCTAAAGTGGCACAATCATGCCCATAAAAATATTATTAAACTCTTGATCACAGATACCATTTGAGAAATAAATGACAGTTGTAGGTTTTTAAAAATTCCATCTTGCTGCTAGCAACTAATGTCTGTTTGTCTTTGCTATCTATATTTACTCAATCATGTATTAAGTAAAATGAATAGGGTGTGTACTTCATAAGGGCATGCGGTGGCTCCATATAGTAAGCACTGAACTGCTAACCACAAAGCCCACATTTTGAGCCTACCAACCGCTTCGAGGGATAAAGATGAGCCTTTCTGCTCAAATATTTAAAGCCTCAGAAACGCTATGCAGGGTTGTTATGAGTCAGAACCAACTAGGTGTCACGTCACAAAAACAAGTTACATATGAAATGTTTATCCTAGCTCTATAGTCACTACGCACACAGATAGAGTGAGAGAAAAAGAGAGGAAGGAAGAGAGAGAGAAGTGTGATTTAGTAAACATGACTATTCAGTGCACAATATTATTTCAACTTCATCCCTACTGTTCCACTTATGTTTAGATAAGAGATGTTGTGCATTTCGTGTAATACTGAGTTGATCACAAAACTGTTGCAATGCAGATGGTGATACTTCATTTCTAACTAGTTAACAATAATTAGCAAAAACTATTGAAGTTCTTTTTTCCATAAACGGAAACAGTAAGCCTCAGTCTGTGTAGCATGTGCCCGCAGTGTGCAGATTTACTTTGTGCCTAGGAACTGCAGTTTCTCAAAGTTGCTGTTGTGTGTTCATACGAAGCGAAATTCAAATATTTGAATTTTTCATAAAAGCCCTTGTAGTATGCTTTTCAAAAAATATTCTTATGTGTGAATATCATAAATTGCTGTAATTTCTGTGACTCTCCTTCCAATCTCTCTGCCCTCAAGAAAAGCAAATAAATTAGACTAGACTAAGGATTAATTGGTTGCCAAGATTCATTTTTGTAAAAATCATTCTGGAGTTATAGGCATTCATGAAAAGACTAATTGCAAAGTGGTTTAAATTATTATTATGATGATTTAATTGTTCAAAACAATTTTCCCTTAGGATTATTTTTTCCAAGTCATTTATTTCACTTTACCAAATGACCTTTGAGGAAGTTCTGTAATCAGCATACTTTGTTAAAACCAAAATAAGAAATAGATAGACCTTGATTAGCTTTCTTCTCTCTCTCTCTTTTCTTCTCTTCCTCCTTTCTTTCCTTCCTCTTTTTCTTTTTTTCTTACCCAAACCATGCATCTCATTATTAAAACAACTCAAACATTATAGATACGTATAAACTAAAACAAACAAAAACCCCCTTTGATTTCATAAAGTTAGTCTGTTGTTATTAGGTGCTGTTGAGTCAGTAATAACTCATAGTGACCTTATACACAACAGAACCAAATACTGCCCAGTCCTGAACCAAACTCACAATTGTTGTTACACTTGATTCCATTGCTCTTGCTACTGTGCCAATCCATCTCAATGGGATCTTCCTGTTTTTCGTTTACCCTACACTTTACTGAGCATGTTGTCCTTCTCCAGGGACTGTCCCTCCTGATAATATGTCCGAAGTATAAGAGATGAAGTCTGGCCGTCCAAGCTGGCCTCTAAGGAGCATTTTGGCTGTACTTCTTCCAATTCAAGTGTGTTTGTTCTTTTCCTGGTCCATGGTACTCATATTATTCTCCTCCAACACCATAACTCACATACATTAATTCTTCTATGGTCTTCTTTATTCATTGTCCAACTATCACGTGCGTATGAGGTTATTGAAAATACCAGGATTTGGATCAGTACACCTTAGTCCACAAACTGACATCTTTGTTCCTGAACTCTTTAAAGAGGTCTTGTGCAGCAGATTTGCTCAATTTAATATATTGTTCTGATCTCTTGACTGTTGCTTCCATGAGTATTGATGGTTGATCTGAGCAAAATGAAGTCTTCAGCAACTTCAATCTTTTCTCTACTTACCTTGACATTATTGATGGGTCCAGTGATAAGGATTTATGTGTTCTTTGCATTGAGTTGCAACCCATATCGAAAGCTGTGGTCTTTGATCTTCATCACCAAATATTTTAAGTCTTCTTATCTTTCCGCAAGCAAGGTTGTATCATCTGCATATTGCAGGTTGTTAAATGAATCTTCCTCCAACCCTGATGCCATGTTTTTCTTCTTATAATTCTGCTTCTCAAATTATTTGCTCAGCATACAAGTTGAATAAGTATGGTCAAAGAATCCAACACTGGCACACGCCTTTCTAATTTTAAACCATTCAGGGTTTCTGTTTTCTGTTCTAACAACTGTCTCTTGGTCTATGTACAGGTTCGTCATGAGCACAGTTAAGTGTTCCAGAATATTGATTCTCCACAATGTTGTCCAAAATATTTTGAAATAGTATACTGAATATTTGAAAATGTTTAAATATGGTTATAATATAAACATATACTATAAAACATATATATAATATTAATTGTTGTTGTTGTTGTTATGTGCCGTCGAGTCTGTTCCGACCCATAGCGACTAATATTTATACTTATTTTCCTTTTACACAAATCATCTTAATATTGAATCAACTATAGTATTTTATATTTTGTTGTTGTTAAGTACCACTAAAAATCTCAATTAATGAATATCTTTGAAAGTTTTGAAAAAAATTCCTTTCCATAGAGTTGTTGTTATTGTTAATTGCTGTAGGTTTGGTTCTTACTCAAACAACCCATATAGCATTTACAGGAAGTGGCTGGTGGGTTTGAACAACTGACCTTTCAGTTACTAGTCCAGCCTTTATCCTAAAGCACCAAACAAAAACTCCTTCCATAGATTACAATTTAGTCGTTTTTTTTTTTTTTCTTTTGTGCACTAAGTATTCAAGTAATTATAAAATAAAATATATGCAACACAGGTATATCATTGATATAAAGAAATTCAACACAGGGCTATCATTGCTGATGTCAGATGAATCTTGGCTGAAAGCAGAGAATGTCAGAAAGATGTTTACCTGTGCTTTATTGACTATACAAAGGCTTTCAATTGTGTGGATCATGACAAGCTATGGACAGCATTGCGAAATTTGAGTATTCTAGAATACTTAATTGTACTAATGAGGAATCTGTACATGGACCAAGAGGCAGTTGTTTGAACAGAACATGGGAACACTGAATGGTTTAAAATTAAGAAAGGTGTGCGACAGGGTTGTATTCTTTCACCATACTTATTCAACCTGTATGCTGAGCAAATAATCCGAAAAGCTGGGTTATATGAAGAAAAACATGGCATCAGGATTGGAGGAAGACTCATTAACAACCTGCAATATGCAGATGATACAACCTTGCTTGCTGAAAGTGAAGAGGACTTAAAAATTGATAAAATCAAAGACCACAGGGTTTGGTATGGATTGTATTTCAATGTAAAGAAAATGAAAATCTCACCACTGGACTAATAAACATTATTATCAATGGAGAAAAGATGGAAGTTGTCAGGGACTTCATTCTTTTTGGATCAACTATCAACACTCACGGAAGCAGCAGTCAAGAAATCAAACGCTGTATTGCATTAGGCAAATCTGCTGCAAGATGTTAGCTTGAGGACTAAGGTGTGCCTGACCCATGCCTTGGTATTTTCAATAACCTCATATTCATGTGAAAGCTGGATGGTGAATAAGGAAGACAGTAGAAGAATTGATGCTTTTTAGTTATGGTATTGGAGGAGAATATTGAAAGTGCCATAGGCTGCCAAAAGAATCAACAGATCTGTGTTGGAAGAAGTACAGCCAGAGTGCTCCTTGGAGGCCAGGATGGTCAAACCTTGTCTCCCATACTTTGGACATATTGTCAGAAGTGACCAGTTGCCAGAGAAAGATATCATGTTTAGTAAGATGGAGGGTCAGAGCAAAAGAGGGTCAGAGAAAAAGACCCTCCATGTTTAGTAAGATGGAGGGTCAGTGATATGGATTGGCAAAGTTGCAGCATCAATGGGCTCAAGTGTGGCAACAATTGTGAGGTTGGCCCTGAACCAGGCAGTGTTTTGTACTGTTGTATACAGGGTCACTATGAGTAGGTACCGACTTGATGGCAACTAACAACAAAACAACAACAATGTGAAAAGTCATAGACTTCAAGATGGTGTATATTTGAATGTAAATAAAAATATTTTCAAAACTGGACCAATACACAATACTATGTTGTTGTTGTTGAGTGTAATTGGGTTTGTTCTGACACATAACAACCCTATATAGGGTTTCTAAGGAGCAGCTGATGGGTTTGAACAGCTGATCCTATAGTGCCATGCCAGGAGTCCAAATACTACCATAATAAATGGCAAATAAACTGAAATTGTCAAGCATTTCATTTTATTTTGAGCAACAATCACTTTCTATGGCATTGCAGCTAAGAATTCAAATAAGATTGCATTCGAAAATGCAGCTGCAAAAAACTTTGATGACTAAGTTGCACCTGACTCAAGCCCTGGTCGGCTCAATTGCTTCATTTGCATGTGAAAAATGTACAGTGAAAGAGGAATAAAAAATAGATACATTTGAATTGTGTTGCTGATCCCGAATACTGAATATGCTGTGGGCCGCCAGATGAATAAACCCATCTTGAGGGAAGTACAGCCAGAATGCTCTTTAGAAGTGAGAATGGTAAGATGTCATCTCATTTACTTAGGAGTCATTATAAGGAAAGCTAATCACTAGGAAAGGATATCATATTCTGTAAAACGGAAGGTCAGGGAAAATAAGGGAAGTCCTCTGTCAGATGGATTAGCAAGTGGCTACAATAATGGGCCCACACATACCAAAGACTGTGAGAATGACACAGGACTAAGCAATGTTTCATTCCTTTACACATGGAGTTGTCCTGCATTATAGCCAATACTATAAAACTAATTAGAACCTGAAAAGTTTTATTATTTGGCATCTTATCTCGAGGACAGAGGGGAGGATTCGAGACTGACAGTCTAGCTTTGAACCAGAGTCCACTGAATCGCTATGAAGATGTGGCTCATCTGACATTCTGATTTTGTACACTTGAGGAAAAAAATAATGGAAGTGAGAAATAGCATGGGATTAATGTTTAAATTATCAAGCTCAGTGTTTGATAATGGTTAAAAGTTGTGAGCATTTAGAATATAATATACTCTTCATAATCATTTATGTTAAAGTTCCATCTACATAAAAGAAACTAAACACACACACAGATTTATCAGGCTATCTTTTAAATCAAGGAGCTCTGGTAGCATAGTGGTTACAAATCTGGCTGTGAGCCACAAGGTCAGCAGTTCAAAACTACCAGCTGTTCCGTGGGAGAAAGATGAGGCTTTCTGCTCCCATAAGGATTTACAGCCTCGGAAACCCTGTACAGGGTTGCTATGAGTCAGAACCAACTCCACAGCACATAACAACATCTTTTAAATCAAGTCTTATCTTGATCTCGTGTTCTTACCTGGCATTAGAAGACAAGGAGGCCACCAGTATCACACGTATGTAAAAGGAATCCTGGAGCTACAGTGTACAATAAGCAGTGGACCTCAAGGTCAGTTTGAATTGCAAGGTCAGCAATTCAAACTTACCAGCTACTCTTCAGAAACCTGATACAGGCTTGCTATGAGTCTGAACCAACTCCAGAGCACTTGAAAACAACCACAGAAATAGAAAACAGCATATGCAAGCTACTTTTGAAAAAGTTGCACTTATGATGGGATAATGGAGGGAAAGCAGAAGGTAGAAAGGTTGTTGTTAAATTGGCCCATGATTTCAAGATGATGTCACGTACAGTTGGCTGGTCCTTCATCCTTCCTGTTATCACTTACAGATTGGGTCATTGTGATCCATAGGGTTTTATTAGTTGATTTACAAACAACCTTTCTTCCTAGTCTGCCTTAGTCTATAAGCTCAACTAAAAATTGTTCTTCATCATAGTATCATAAAAGCCTCCACCGATAGAGTCATGAGCTGTATTGGCCAAGAACTGAACTAAAGTCCCTTATTGGAAATGAGAATTCTAGCACAGCACCACCACTGTGTCCCCCAACGTCCACCACTGCCCTTAGAAAGGTTTGTTGTTGTTGTTGTTTTTAAGTGCCGTTGAGTTGATCCCAACTCATTGGGTTTCTCATGAGCAGCCGGTGAGCTTGAACTGCTGATCTTGAGGTTTAAACCAACTTGTGGTTCACTGCTTTATCCTGCATTGCCACACCAGGACACCCTCAGAGGCGATCAGAGGTAATGGAATCAGGTCTAGACAAATTGTTCCAGAATCTTATAGACAGGGACTTAGAGAACTTAATAAGCACTTTGAATTTTAGAATGTATGATACTAAAAAAATATATTTCCAAAGTTGTATCATCCTCCTTTATCTTAGAAGAGGAATTCACTTTGGTCTTTCTTCTAAACCTAAGCCTTCTATGTGCATTTAGGATTTCAAACTTCCCAGTGTTAGTCTTCATAGCTGTGCCTCTCTCAGTGCTTTGCCACCAACATCCAGACTCTACGCTCTAGCCTAGTATTTTCCAGTCCCTTGTGACTTGTGATGCTCATAATAATCTTGCAAGTCAGGTCTCTTAAAATTTTTTATGGTATAAAGTGAAGTCGTTTTAAGCTTTAAAAATGTAGATCTGTGTTTTATTTAAAGATCATACTATAAAATTTGTTTTAATATAACATTTTATAGTGTTCATTCTATGTATAATTGTTTTTTTTAGGTTTTCCATTTATTATGTGATTTAGTTTAATTATATAAGAAAAAAGAATGGTTTAGCAACAAGTTTCAATGATAATGTATGTGATTTGGGGGCTGTTGTATATTAAAATGTAGATTAAAATTTAATTATGTGTTACATCATCAGGATTTGACTAAAGACACTTTGCTAGCTGATGTTTAGAATTCCGGCATTTTGCAGTTTAAAAATCAACTGGCTCATTTTTATAATTGTTAACTTCTAATGATGATATAAAAGGAGTTTTTAGGCTGCTATTTTCAAACACTTCCAAAAATAACACATTTTTATTAGATGAAAATCCAAACAGGCTGTGGTTATGAGTATTCATTTTTTTTCAACTGTTGATTTTTTTAAGCATTTGAGATATCTTTAAGACCTTGATAAGAATGTTGATATATGACTTGTGGATTTGGTCAAAATAATTTTGAGGCAAATTTGCAGAAATATTATCGTCTGTTTCTAAAAACATATTCTAGCATCATGTCCCACTATTCATCTGTCAGTTTGTCATACTGTGGTAGTTTGCATGTTGCTGTGATTCTGGAAGATAGGCCATGGATGTTTTAAATACCAGCAAGGTCACCCACAGTAAAGAGGTTTCACCTGAGCCTCCAGACAAAGAATAGGAAGAAAGAGAGACAGATTACTTCTGTACATTTAGTTACTGAAAACCTTATAGATAACAGTGGAACACTGTTAGCACCAGAATATTGAATATTGAAACATGATGAAGAGCACCAGAATATTGTCAGATACAGTGCTGAAAGATGAGCCCCTCGGGCTGGAAGGCACTCAAAAAATGACTGGGAAAGGGCTACCTCCTCACAGTAGAGTTGACTATGATGACGCAAATGGAGTAAAACCTTTGTGACCTTCATTTGCTAATGGGGCACAACTCGAAATGGAGAGAAATAGCTGTAAACATCCACTAATAATCAGAACATGGAATGTACTGATTCATGGAGTATGCATCTAGGAAAACTGAAAGTTGTCAAAAATGAAATGGAACATATAAACATAGATATCCTAGGCATTAGTAAACAAAAATGGACTGATATTTGCCATTTTGAATCTGACAGTCGCATGGGTTACTATGCCAGGAATGTCAAATTGACAAGGAATGGTGTCACATTCATCATCAAAAAGAACATTTCAAGATCTTTCTTGAAGTACAATGCTGTTTGTGATAGGATACGCATAAAAAGAAGACCAGTTAATATAACTATTATTCAAATTTACACACCAACCACTAAAGCCAGTGATGATGAAATTAAAGAACCCTATGAACTTTTTCTGTCTGAAACTGATCAAACATGTGATCAAACTATATTGATAATTACTGGTAATTGGAATATAGAGGTTGGACACAAAGAGGAAGGGTCAGTAGTTGGAAAATATGGCCTTGATAATAGAAATGATGTTGGATATCACATGATCAGAAATCTGCAAGACCAGGCATTTCCTCCTTGCAAATACCTTTGTTAAACAACATAAAAGATGACTATACACATGGACCTCACAAAATAGAATACACAGAAATCAAATTGACTACATCTGTAGAAAGAGACAGTAGAAAAGTCCCATATCATTAGCCAAAACAAGGCCAGGGGCAGACTGTGAAATAGAGCATCAATTGCTCATATGCACAGTCAGACTGAAGCTGAAGAAAATTAAAACAAGTTCCCAAGATCCAAAATATGATCTTGAACATATCCCACCTGAATTTAGAGATCACCTGAAAAATAAATTTGATGCATTAGACACTAAATACCAAAGACCAGAAGAGTTGTGGGATGACATCAAGAACATCATACAGGAAGAAAGCAAAAAGTCATTAAAAAGACAAGAAAGAGGGAAAAGACCAATATGGATTTTAGAAGAGACACTGAAACTTGCTCTCCAGCAGAGAGATGTTAACTCAAATGGAAGAAATGAGAAGGCAAAAGAGCTGAATAGAAAATTTCAAAAGGCAGCTCGAGAAAACAAAGTCAAATATTACAATGAAATATGCAAAGACCTAGTGTTAGAAAACCAAAAGGGAAGAAAACCCTTAGCGTTCCTCTAAGCTGAGATAAGTGAGAAAAAAAATTAAAGCCTCAACTTGCAGCATTGAAGTATTCTGTGGGCAAAATATTGAATGGTACAGAAAGCATCAAAAGAAAATGGAAGGAATATACAGAGACACTGTACCACAGAGAGATGGCTGATGTTCCACCATTTGAAGAGGTAGGTTATGATCAAGCGCCAATGATACTGAAGGAAGAAGTCCAAGGTGCATTGAAGGAATTGGCAAAAACAAGGTCTGGGGATTGAAATCTTTTAACAAAGTGATACGGCACTGAAGGCACTCACTCATCTATGCCAAGAAATTTGGAAGACAACTACCTAGCCAAGTGACTGGAAGAGAGCCATATTGTATTCATTCCAAACAAAGGTGACCCAATGGAATGTGGAAATCATTGGACAATATTATTAATAACCCATGCAAACAAAATTTTCCTAAAGCTAATTTAAAATGGCTGTAACCATACATTAACAGAGAACTTTTAAAAGTTCATGCCACATTCAAAGGAGTACAACTTACAAGGGATGTCATTGTTGACATCAGATGGATCTTGGCTCAAAACAGAGAATACCAGAAAGCTCCTTACTAGTGCTTTATTGCCTATGCAAAGGCTTATGATTGTGTGGTTCATGACAAGATATGGACAACATTGCAGAGAATGAGTATTTTGGAACAGTTAATTGTGCTCATGAGGAACCTGCACATGGACCAACAGGCAGTTGTTCGAACAGAACAGGGGAACACTAAATAGGTTGAAATTAGGAAAGGTAGGCTCCAGAGTTGTATTCTTTCACCATACTTATTCAATCTGTATACGGAGCACATAATCCAAGAAGCAGGATTCGATGAAGAAAAACATGGCATCACAATTGGAGGAAGACTCATTAACAACCTGCGGTATGCAGATGATACAACCTTGCTTGCTGAAAGTGAAGAGGACTTAAAATACTTACTGATGAAGATCAAAGACCACAGCATCTAACAAGGGTTGCACCTCAACGTAAAGGAAACGAAAACCCTCAACACTGGATCAATAAATAACATCCATATAAATGAAGAAAAGATTGAAGTTGTCAATGATTTCATTTTGCTCGAATCATCCATCAACACTCATGGAAACAACAGTCAAGAAATCAAATGACATATTGCACTAGGCAAATCTGTTGCACAAGACCGCCTTAAAGTGTTCAAAAGCAAAGATGTCAGTTTGAAAACTTAGGTGAACCTGATCCAAGCCATGGTATTTTCAATAACCTCATACACAACTGGAAGTTGTACAGTGAATAAGGAAGACCATAGAAGAATTGATGCATTTGAGTTATGGTGTTGGAGGAGAATAATGAAAGTACCATGAACTGACAAAAGAACCAACCAATCTGTGTTGGAAGAAATACAGCCAGAGTGCTCCCCGAAAGCCAGGAAGGCTATATGTCATCTCTCATACTTTGGACATATTATCAGGAGGGCCCAGTTCCTGGAGAAGGATATCATGTTTGGTCAAATTGAGGGTTGGAGAAAAAGAGAAAGATCCCCAATGTGATGGCGTAGTGATGGGCTCATATGCAGCAGTGACTGTGAGGTTGGCACAGGATCAGGAAGTATTTTCATTCTGTTGTTCAGAGGGTCACTATGAGTCGGTAGCAACTCAGTGTCACCTAATAATAAACGTCTTTTCCTTTTATAACTTAAATCAAAGATCTTCTTTTAAATCCTCAGTGTACAACTGAAAAATATCAATTAAATAAATTATACCAATTAAAACCTGTAGGATGGTTGAAACCAGTGGTGTTCAGGCAAGTCACAATCATGCTTATTCTTAGCTCTATCACGTGCTACACTTGCTTCTTGGATATGTATGGTGGCTCTTGACTTGGTCTGTCATTGTTACATCATGAACCACTTGGAAGACTTTTGCAAATCTGTGGGTGTCTCCACATCACCATTGATTCTAGACCAGTGATCCTTAAAGTACAGCCATTGAAGGGATGGATAAAATACAGGTTGTGAAGTTCCACCTCTAGAATTTTCTAAGTCAGTAGCAATTTGCATTTGTAACACATTCTGGAATGATAGATGCTGCTGATTCGTCCATCTGGCAGTCCACAGTATGTTCAGTATTCTTGGCCACCACCCCACTTAGAGTATCACTGTTCTATCATAATAAACCATTTATGATCTCTATTTGTTTCCCCAGCTCTGTGCCTTTGTTTGTTTTTTTATCTTCCCACTCCATCCCCCTGAGCTCTACCTATTGAAATACTACCTGTCTTTCAAGGCAAAGTTCACTGCCACTTTCTATAGCTAGCTTTTTCCACTTCTAACCAAAGTTGCATATTCTCTCCTCTGTGAGACATCAGTGTGGAGGTTTACTCTGCATGAACACAGTGAACACAAATTCTGAGCCAGGCTCCAAAGTAAAATGTCCAACTGTAAAGATGCGTAAGTGGCTAACCTTGTTTTTGAAGGGACCCAATTCCTATATCTCACTCTCATCCACTGAGTTAAAAATTCCTTGACTGTGAAAACTATGTCTTATTAACCTTCATATCCCGTGAAGAGCCTAGTGTAGGCTTAAGCATTTAATAAGCTTAGTTTTTTAATTGACTTATGAAAAATATTATTTACTTATTCAACGAACATGTATTGGATGTGCGCTGATGGATGAGGCAGAACTGACTCCAGCCCTCATAGTAATAATGACAATCATAATGATTTACTGAGTACTTATTATGTACCAGGCACATATATGATAAGGAGTTCTTTTGGCTAAGCACTGAACCTAAAGGTCGTTTGGGACCACACAGTGGGTGGTTCAGACTCACTAACTGCTCTTCAGAAACTATACAAGGTCGCTATGTGTTGCAAGCACTTCGACCGCACTTAAATGTGGTAAAGGAGCACTGGCAGCATATTAGATTATGAGCTGGACTGCTAACCACAAGATAAGTAGCTCAAATCTACCAATCACTCCATGGGAGAAATATGAGGCTTTCTGCTTCCATAAAGATTTACAGCCTTGGAGACCCTATATAGAGTAACTGTGAAACAGAACCCACTGGGTGGCACCGAACCACAACCTCCATATATAATAAAGAGTCCTTATAAGGAGCTCTGGTAGCGTAGTGGTTACAAATCGGGCTGCGAACCACAAGGTCAGCAGTTCAAAACTACCAGCTGCTCCGTGGGAGAAAGATGAGGCATTTTGCTCCCGTAAAGATTAACAGCCTTGGAAACCCTGTGCAGGGTCACTATGAGTCGGAACCGACTCCACGGCACATAACAACAACAACAATGGCACTATAGGGTAAGTATTGGGCTATTCACCACAAGTTTGATGGTTAAACTCACCAGCCATTCCTCAGAAACCCTATACAGGGTGATAATGAGTTGGAACTGTCTCAATGGCACCTAACAACAAACTAAAGAAACAATCCCTGATGATGTTATAGGGTAGACATTGGACTGCTAACCACAAGGTTGACAATTGAAATCCACCAGTCGCTCTCTAGAAGAAAGAGGACACTTTTTGTTATGAAACAGATTTGTTGTTGTTGTTAAATGTTGTCAAGTCAATGCCAACTCAGAGTGACTCTGCATAGGACTTCTGAGGCTTTAAATCTTCACGGAAGCAGAAAGTCTTGTCTTTCTCCCTCAGAGTGTCAGGCAAGCTCAAACCACATACCTTGTGGTTCTCAGTCTAGTGCTTATCACGTTGTTGTTGCTGTTATGTGCCTTGGAGTCGGTTCCGACTCATAGTGACCCTGCACAGGGTTTCCGAGGCTGTAAATCTTTATGGGAGCCAAAAGCCTCATCTTTCTCCCACGGAACAGCTGGTATTCTCAAGCTGCTGACCTTAAGGTTTGCAGCCCTATAGGTACCCACTATACTACTCTGGTAGCATAGTGGTTAGGAATTGGGCTGCTAATCTTACAGTCAGCGGTTTGAAACTACCAGCAGTTCGGTGGGAGAAAGATGAGGCTTTTGGCTACCGTAAAGATTTACAGCCTCGGAAACCCTGTGCTGTGTCGCTATGAGTCGAATGGTCTCCATAGCACATAACAACAACAACATCCTACCAGAGCTCCTTGTTGAACTGGGGTGGGGAACCATTTTTCTGCCAGGGACCATTGGTTATTTATAACATCATTCGTGAGCCATACAAAATTATCAATTTAACTTGCTATATTTATTCAAACCTTTAATTAACTCACCCCTGAAGTCCTGGTGTGGCGCTGTGGGTTAATGCGCCAGACTGCAAAGCCATTTGAACTGCAAAGTCAGTGGTTCAAGCTCACCATTTGCTCCTCGGAAACCCTATCCAGGGTAGCTATGGGTCAGAACTGACTCAATGCATTTCACAACAACAGCAGCAATGTGATGGCTTGAACTGCAGTTGCCTTAGCATGGCCAGACCAAATGATTTCTTGGATGTTCCCCACCCCTGCTGTAGAAGAACATGCTGAATGGGATGAATACCAGTAATTCTATTTTTGATGTATTCTGTTGAAGCATATATTAAACTTTCAAGAGAAAAGCTATGCTAACCTTTAGTTATATGAATTCAGAGCTCACGACCAGGGCAGGGCATACTTGGGAGTCTTATTTAAAGCCATGATGGTTGATAAGAGCAACAGGTGAATGGTCACTTGGCATAAAACAGTCCACAAAGACAAGCTTCTCCATTCTACTTGGGTGGGAAGTGAATGTGATCTTAAAAGCTCATGAGAGAATTGAGGGGAGATGCACAAAAACACCCAAATTTGCAGATGATACCCACTTGACCTAGCCTCGATTGCTTGACAATCAGAACTCGACTAGAGGAAGATTAAAAAACAAAACAAAACAAAAACAATTTTTGATAAAGGAAATGAGGTTAAATTGCTACAATTTTATAAACTTGACCTATACTCATGGAAGTTGTTGTTGTTGTTGTTAAGTGCCATTGAGTCATTTCCGACCCATAGCGACCCTGTACAGGGTTTCCGAGGGTGTAAATCTTTACGGGAGTAGAAAGCCTCATCTTTCTCCCGCGGAGCGCCTGGTAGTTTCAAACTGCTGACCTTAAGGTTCGCAGCCCAATTTGTAACCACTACGCTACCAGAGTAGTAACTCTAAATACCAACAGAGAGGGAAGGAGTCTTCACATCACGTATCAATGCTATCCCTTCTGTACACAGGGTAGATAGAGATGGGCAACTTAGATATTGGCTACCTAAAATGAGGGGGCAATGAAGGCATGAAGTTACCGGCTTACAAGGTTTCAAAAGGGAGTTTAATTTAAAAGTATGGGCGGAGGGAGAAAGAGTCCCCACTGAATAGTTTTCATCTTGTCTTAATGGGTCTGGTTAAAAGAGATGGGGATAAGATTCTTATGATTCAGTAGTGAGTAATAGTTAATCATGACTAATTGCGATGGTCACAATTATAAAGGTAGAAGTTTTATAACAAAATGGGGAAGTCATTAATTTTACAGTCCAGAAACAAAGGACCGTAGGACCATCAAGGGAGAAGAGCACAAGCAGAATGTGGGACCTTATCCAGAGAAGCAGCAGTGCCAGAGATGGGGGCAGAGATGGGGACATGGAGAGAAGTAACAGCTGAGGACTCTAGATCCATGGGAAGAGAGGGACTGAGAGCTGGCTTTCAGGACGCAGAATTGCACAATGTGCCCTTTGGTGGTGTAAATTATTATATATGCCTGAGTGTTTAAAAAAAAAGAAAAAAAGCTAAAGTGAATAGAGAGAAATACTGTTATCTGATGGTACATAGAGGGGATTATAATCATTGTAATGAAACAAGGTGTATGATTTGTTGAGTGTAAAATCGATGATCTGCCTGTAAACTTTCACTCAATTCACAATAAAAACTTAAAAAAGCTCATGAGAGACCATCTAAGGTGCAACTATTGGTCTCTCCATGTGTGGAAGAAAGAAGAGTGATGAAAATTTGAAGATGCGTGGCATCAACTAGGCCACTGGACCAATAGAACATGTGAGCATCAGTCACCACAAGAGAGACAAGAAGAACTAAATGGTGTCCAGCTACCAGTATCAACTGTTCTAAAAAAGGGATCACATTAGAGGGTCCCGGATAGAGTGGGGAACAAAACTCAAAGTTATCAAAAAGACCTGGCTTACTAGTCAGAAAGAGACTAGAGGAACCTGAGACTGTGACCCCCAAATTTTAAAAGTTGGCCTTCAGGCCTTGCAAGGAACAACAACCAGTTGTTAAGCCCCGTTGAGTCTGTTCTGACCCTAGCATCACTGTATAGGGTTTCCCAGGAGTGCCTGGGGAGTCTGAACCACCCACCTTGAGATTCAAATCTACCGTTCGGTTCAGTGCTTTATCTTGGAGCACTGCAGTAGGACTCCTAGTATATAGCTATATAGCGGGAACAACACTAGTAAAGTATGCTCACCACGCAATGGTCAATCATTCAAAATCAAAAGGGCAACATTTACTTAAGGACAAAGTTGAGACAGGATGAGAAAGAGGGTGGAATGGAGCTAGGAACCACAGAGAGGAAGTAGGATCACTGTTGATGCAGGGAGGGGATTGCACTCATTGAGGTGAAACAAAGTGGGTGATTTGTTGAGGGTAGAACTGAAGACGTCCTCTGTAAACTTTCACTAAATTCACAATAAAAGTTAAAAAAAAAAAAGATTAACTGGTAACATAGGGGATAGGAGAGAGCTCAAAATCTAATTCGGAGGCATCTCAAATTTTAAAAGTTGACCAGACTGTAAGAAGAAATAACTAGAAAGCTAGGAGATTTGCACAGAAGTCAAGAAAAGAACATATTACTAATAGACAGACATCAAATTATGTGAACTGAAAGCTTAAGATAAACATAGGAAAGTGACCGCCTGCAGGTCACTGGTAGCCTTAACAAGGGTGTGTTTATGGTTTGGTGGCAGTGATGGCCTGATAGAATTGAGATGAGAATAGAAGAAGAGAAAGTAAACATTAGCAACTGCTTTTCTTAATTGCATTGTGAAGGAAATCAGAGAAAAGGCAAGATACCCAGAGGAGATATGGAAAAAAAAACCCTATCACAGATTTCTGGAGTTCTGATAGTACACACAAGTTAAATGATTAGCTACTAACTTGAAACGTTGGTGGTTTGAACTCACACAGTGGCTTCATGGAAGAATGACTTGGTAATCTTCTTCCATAAAGATTACAGCCTAGCAAACCCTATGGGGCATATGCACTCAGTCATATTGGGCGTTACTGAATCATAACTGACTCAACAGTACACAGCTGCAACATCTCATATTTGTGTTCACGTATGGTCGGCGAATACATTGAGGATGCAGATGAGCGAGGGAGAGTGAGAGAGGGAAACTGCAGGGTAGCTCTTAAGAAAGTCAGAGGAAGAGACATAAGTAGAGGAGATAGCTTTCACTGGGAACTAAGAAAGTCGCTTATTATAGTATGAGAGAAAGAGTACTAGATGGGGACAGATGCACTTAGGTTGGCATATTTGGTGGAGAGGAGATGAATTAATTAGTTTTCATTTTTTGCTTACATTTTGTCAATGAAGCATGAGTTGAAGTCATCAGCAGAGCAGATGGGCAATTGAATACACACATTTTAAACGGAGACAAGAAGGTGTTACATAATCAGAGAAACAAGTGGGAGTAAGACAGGGCTGTATGACTGTGTTCATTAGAGGTGGTGGTTGTGAATTGCAGTGAAACTAGTCAACACAGTGATAGGAGTTTTCCAGCAGTGTTTTGCTGCTCTGGTAGAGGCCCAGAGTCAATGGATAATTGGTTTCAACAGGACTGGAGATGTGCCAAGCAAGGGAAATGATGGGGAGAGACACAAGAAAACTAAACAGAGAGTATATTAATGGGCTTTGGAACATAGGGTGGGTAAGGAGGACAAAGAGGAGTCTATGAATGGCACAAATAATGTACGTGCTTGGCCACTAACTGAAAGGTTTGTGGATTGAGTCTGCCCACAGGCTCCTCAGAAGAAAGCCTTGGTAATCTACCTCTGAAAAGTCAGCTATCAAAACCTTTATCAAGTGGGGTCACCATGAGTATTAATCGACTCAACAGCACCTGGTATTAGTGGCGATACTGGTAAGGAAGAAAGCGGGGGAATCATTGTATTTGAGACATTGATATCATTTAAGAATCACTAAAAATGCAAGTATGACATCCTGGTGTGGTGCTATAGGTTAAAACCTTGGACCAAACGGTTGATTTCAACCACAAGGTGTTTCAAACTCAACTGCCAGCTTGACGGCGCTTAACAACAACAATGACAGAAAAGCTGGTACTAGAGCATATAAGTTAGAGGACTAGCAAACAATGTTTAGAGAGTGGGATGTTTGAAATCAAGATGGTTTCTCTTGCATTGCAGATCCCCAACCACTTACCTAAAGCCCTGGAGGCCAAATGTATTCACACTTAAGAATTTTTTGAATTTTACCAAAGAAATTTAGTATATTGTTATTGTTTTCAAGTGCCCTTAAGTTGGTTCTGACTCAGTAATCTTGTCTAGAGTTTCCAAAGAGCGGCTGGTGGGTTTGAACTTCCAACCTTGTGGTTCAAACCGACCTTGTGGTCCAGTGCATTATCCTGCAGCACCATACCAGGACTCCAGTATACCCAAATTATGTAACATCCTGGTAGAATTCAGGGTTGTTGTTGATGTTACATACCATTCAGTCGGTTACGACTCATAGCGACCCTGCATTGGGTTTCTGAGGAGTGGCTGGTGAGTTTGAACTACCAACAGTGTGGTTCAAACCGACCTTGAGGTCGAGTGCTTATCCTATAACAACACACGTGGTAGCATCCTATAACTAAACACATTAATATTTCTCTAGTAAAACTATGAATTTCCATATTAAGTAGGAAAAATAAAGACTATGAAGAGCCTCTCAGGAAATCACGCCAGATTTTCTTGCCAAATCGGCTCATATCTGTTCAGCCATTGCCTCCAACTGCATGGCCAGTAAGTAAGTAAATAAAAAATATTTCAGAACTCTTTAAATTTTGGGGTTTCAGATAAGAGAGTAGGACTGTAATCATTCGAACTGCAGTTTCCACATCTGTCTGTGCTTTGAGTGGCTTGATGTTTTATTGTTCCTTCTTTTCTCTTTTTCCCACAAAGATACTTCTCACATTCTAATAATACCATCCTTGAGGAAGAGAGACACAATATTCAAACAATAGACATAATTTTAATATGCTATTTCTCTGAATGTCACTCATGTTTACCATGGCTCAGCTTTTGAAGTAAAAGTCTTCTAAGCCTTACATGCAATCCATGAAACACTTAACCATCCATGAAAAATATGTGATCAAAAGTATGCTGGCTTCTAAGGGGCTGGGAGGTTGGGGAGAAGTGATACTGGATTGTGTCAGTTTGGGAGTTACTCTGAGGTCAGCCCTAACCCTCTAGTTTCTAGTTGTAGGGAGGATCCACCCTACAGCTGTGTTTCAATCATCTTTAAAGATACTTGCTTCCACCCTCTACCCTAAATTAGTGAATTGTAATCAAGAAACACAGAGTTGAATATGCTGTGAAATCTATATTATGCTCCATTGTGTAACTGTATAATTACTGTACTATACATGCTGGACCAGAAATTGACTGAAAACTGGAGAATGAAACAAAGTTGTGGCTAATCCTGGACCCAATCCAGCAGGCAGATGATCAGTGATGATCCTGATGTGCTGCCAAGACCAGAACTATGAGTGTAAGTTCCCACGAAGAGTGGATTGATGACTATGGCAAGATTGTTCCGGAGGATCACTGAAGTTGGGTTGTTAAAAAAGAAAATCAAACAGCAAGAAGAAAAGAGTTAGGCAAATAAGCAAAACAAAAATAAACCCAAATCAAAAAAATCTCTTCTCTATCTTTAAGGTTTAGCAGTGTTTCCAAGGAGTTAATGAGACTATCACCTTCCATTTTATTTTTTTTAATTTACTGACCTGAGAGCTACACTTTTCAGTGAAAGCCATTAAGTACTAAATTGTCCAAAAGCTTAAGGAAACCATATATTTAATTATGATGAGGCTAAGCAAGCTAATTAAAATTGCAAGTGTGTTCTTGACAAAGAACATTCCAGGTGGGAGAGAAAGAGTGAGCAGAGGCATCGAGGTAGGGAGGTGCATATGTTCAGGGAGTTAGCAGTCCAGCTGGACAGAGACTTTAGGTAGAGGTAATAGGAGTAGAGGACAGACATGAATTTACTATCCAATTTCGAGGCTTTTAAATGCCAGACCAAGGAAGTGGAATTTCATTTGTTAGTGAAAACAATACAAAGAACTTCAAGTTCTTTTGAGTCATTAAATATGTATATGGCTTTAGGGTAACTTTAAGTCAATTTGAGTCCTAGTCCTAATTTTTACTGGCTTCCAAGACCTGGAATCTATAAATTAGTGTCTGCCAGTGACTCAACCTTTCTGAAAGTCATTTTACTTATATGTAAGTGGGGATAATAATACTAATCTTATAAAATTCCTGTGAGGATCAAATAAGAGAATATATAAACCACATTGTGCAATGCATAGCGCAAAGTAGATGTTCATTATAAATCCTTTCTCTTCCCCAGGCCTTCCCTGTCTTCCAGTAATTTAAATGATAGCATCAGAAAGAAAATACCCCCATATAAACCTTTTCATTATTGTTTTATTCAATTTAGCAAACTTTTATATGGCAGTAGGCTGGATCATGGGATACCAAGATAAATCAGAAAAGGCCTCTCTTTCCCCAAACCACACCAGTTAACAGAGCACCATAAGAAAGAGAATTAACAAAGGGCTTGGGAACGTAGAGGAGGGAGACACTAACGCCAGATAGTGGTATCTAAAGACTTCATAGGAAAGCTGATATTTGGGTTAGCTGAATTTGAAGAATGAGGAGGTATGGATATAAGCAAGAAGCAAAGGCATGGAGGGAAGAATTCCTAAAGCAGAGGTGGGCAGGTTGAACTGGCACAATAGGATCCTACAAGGTATGTGAGACCAGATCACTAAGGAATATGCTTAATGTTTATCCTGCTCCGAGTATTATTGTATATACAAGATTATTGTTGTTGTCAAGTTGGTTCCAACTCATAGAGACCCCGTACAGGGTTTCCAAGAAGCAGATGGTGAAAGGAGAAACCATCAAAGGTTTTCAAGCAGACAGTGGTACAATAGGATAGTTGGAAGTGACAGGAGAGAAGGGACCCCAGAAGAGGGTAATTAATAAAGAGGTCTTAAAAAGAGATCTGCTCCAGCCTGAGCAGCTAGAAGAACAGAAAATACTTCTTGAAAGAAGAACCAACATGAAAAACTCTAACAGCAGTCTGATTGACTACCACAAGAGCAAGCAAGTTGTTTACTGGGAACCATCAAGGCAAGCCGTCAGGTCCCCTCAGGGCAAACCCCCTTCCAAGACTAAGACACAAGGGGAATAAACAAGCAGGCTTGGGTTTTGGCTGGTGACCACATTGGTCACAGATAAGGGGAAGTGGGGGAAACAGCAATGAAGTTGTGACCTAAGTCAAATCACGTTCAATAGACTCCTGTCAACCTGGGTTGAGACCTGGTTGGCCACCAGTATGGCAATACATGGAGACTCCTGGGCCCAGAGACAGGGACATGGCCACAGAGGACTAGAGTAGAGAGTGGAGCATCCAGTTAATATGAAGTGAGGAGAGATGCACAAGAACACCCATACTTCCAGATAGTACCCACTTGACTTGCCTTCAATGGTTGAATGATCAGAACTCAACTAGAAGAAGAAAAAAAGAGTAATTAGCTACAATTTGATAAACTTGACCTATACTAATGGATGTAGTAACTCAAATGAGGGAAGAAATCTTTACAGCGAGGATCATTCCCATCCTCTCGGTACACAGGGTTGACAGGGACAGGCAAGTTAGACATTGGCTACCCAAATAGCGGGGGCTACAAAGGCAAGAATGACAGGCTTACAAGTTTTCAAGCCTAGTTCCAGTAGGTGCGCTGGAAGGTAGACTCTCCACTGAGTGGTTACCAACCTGTCTAGACTGGGCTGATGAAAGGAGATGGGCATAAGACTCAATAGTGAATAATTGCTATCAGGACTAAGTATGAGTGTTGGAAATGTAAAGGTAGACATTTTGTAACAAAAGCAGGGGAATGGTTGATTTTGTAGTGCAGTTGCGGAAGTCCCTGGGACCATCAAGGGAGAAGAGCGGAGTGCGGAACCATACCCAGAGAAGCAGTGACACTAGAGATGGAGGCATAAATGATGACATGGAGAGATGGAGTGGCTGGGGACTCTGGACTCAGGGAGGTAGAGGGGCTGTGTGCTGACAGCCAGGGTGCAGGCTTGCAGGATGTACCCTTTTGTTGTTTGATGATGCATAGAGGGGATTGTAATCATTGTAACGAAACAAAACACGACAGGATGAACGTAAAGCTAATGTTCTCCCATGTAAACTAGCACATAATTCACAATAAAAACTTTAAAAAAAGGTTGGGTAAAAGATGTGACCCATAAAAAGGTCTGGTAAAAGATGTGACCCATCAGTGAGGAAAAATGGTGAAATATGGGCATGAAATATGGTGACATTTTATTGTTGTTAAGTGCCATCAAGTCGATTCCAACACGTAACGACTCTGTATAGGGTTTCTGAAACTGTAAATCTTTGTGGGAGCAGAAAGTCTCATATTTCTCCTACAGAGCAGCTGGTGGACTTGAACCACTGACCTTGTGTTTTAGAGATCTTGAACTGCCGACATTTTGGGATCACAGGTCTTAAAAAGAGAGATTCATAAATGTCTCCAAGTTCTCTAGCTTTGATGATGACTCAATGGGAATTGTAACTGAGGGAAAGAATTGGCCTTTCATAGTCAATAAATCAGAAGTAAACATCTTTCTGGTATTCTCTGCTTTCACCCAAGATCCAAATGATATCAACAGTGATATTACTCATTCCACATCCTCTACTCAATCTGACTTGAATTTCTGGCAGCTCCTTGTCTATATACTACTGCAATTGTTTTTGAATTATCTTCAACAAAATTTTACTTGTATGTAAGATTAATGATACTGTGTGGTAATTGCTGCATTTTGTTAGATTATCTTTGTTTGGAATGGCACCAATATGAATCTCTCCCAGTCTTTGGCCAGGTAGCTATCTTCCAAAATCCTTGGCATAGACGTGTGACTGCATCTAGCGCTGCATCAGTTTGTTGTAACATTTCACTCCGTATCCCATCAGTTGCTGAAGTCTTGTTTCTCACCAATGCCTTCAGTGTAGCTTAGACTTCTTCCTTTAGTACTATCAGTTCTTAATCTTATGTTGCCTTTTGAAATAGTTGAATGTAGACCAATTCTTTTTGCTACAGTGACAGTGTATGCCTTCCATCTTCTTTTGATGTGCCCTGCTTCCTTCTGTATTCAATAGAAGAAGGTACTGTTATTTGTAACCACTTCACACTGAAAATAAAAATATGTGAAAAATAAAAGGCAAAAGCATTAAGTCAAAATATATATATATGAAAAATAAAAGGCAAAAGCATTAAGTTACTTGCCCAAGCTCACCCTGTCAGTAATCAGGAAAGCCAAGATTTGTGGCCAGACTGACTAAATCTTGAATAGTCGTTTAACCTATACAGACCTGTCAGGCATGAAAGGTTTTAGTAATTAAAAATAGATGATATTTCTTAATGTTTAGTGTTTCCCAGTGATGAACTGATAAAAATCAAGTGGCATAACTCTTAAGAAGACATTGTATTGTAACAGTCAAGAAGTTAGACATTCGATTGTTGTTTTTGTCAGGTGCCATCGAGTCGGAACCAACTCATAGTGACCTCATGCACAGCAGAACGAAACAACGTCCGATCCTGGGCCAACTTCACTACCGCCGCCACACTTGATGTGGCTGATCCATCTCGTTGGGGGTCTTCCTCTTTTTCTCTGACCCTCCACCTTAACCAGCATGACATCCTTCTCCAGCGACTGTTCTCTCCGGACAGTGTGTCCAAAGTATGAGAGACAAATTGTTGTTGTTGTTAAGTGCCATGGAGTCAGTTCCGACTCATAACGACCCTGCACAGGGTTTCCGAGGCTGTAAATCTTTATGGGAGCAGAAGCCTCATCTTTCTCCCATGGAACCTCTGGTAGTTTCGAACTGCTGACCTTGCGGTTCACAGCCCAATTCGCAACCACTACGCTACCAGAGCTCCTTATGAGAGACGAATATCTACTCCCAAATTAAAAGTCTCAGATCATGATTTTATGTATATATCCATATCTATTCTCTTCAAATGAAATATGACATTCTTGGAGTTATAGTAAGGTCTTATGCTTTTCTATGGAGTCCTAGTGTGGTGCTGTGGGTTCATGCGGCAGACCGCAAAGACATTTGAACTGCAAGGTCAGTGGTTCATGCTCACCAGCTGCTCCTCGAAAACCCTATACAGGGTCGCTATGGGTCGGAACTGACTTGACGACTCTTAGCAACAACAACATACTTTTCTATGCTTTTCCCTTCATAATGTTCAACACATATTTGAGGTCAAATCAGAAAGTATTGTTACTTGGATTCCAGTTCATACATGCACATTCCAAATGTTTAAATAGGTTTCTGCAATGAGTAGATGGCTGCAGATAAGTTCTTTCAGTAATAGACTTGTTTTAGTCTCGTTGGGGTACCTTCAAAAAATAGTCCAATCTACACAGTGGCTTACAAAGGGACCTGATGGATCAGTTAAATTCAAGGCAAAGAAGTCAGCGGAGAGGTTATGGCAACTGTTTGTGGGGCTTCCAAAGGAGTAATCTAGATAGATTTTCCTGAAGGACACAGGACAATCATGAGGTCTTATTACAATGGAATTCTAAGAAAATTGAAAACTACCTTGAGGGAAATTGGACTGAGGAATGTTTTTCCCATCATGACAATGCACCTGCTCATCCTTTGAGGGTAACAAGGGCTGTCCTTATGAGAATTTCACCGGGAAACCTTACCCCATCCACCCTATAGGCCTGATCTTATTCCAACAAACTCTTTGAGTTTGGAGCATTTCAAAGGAACATGATTGAGTTCCTCAAGCTTGTCAAAAATTCCGCTTTGATGGGTTGTAATTCACAGAGTGAAAAAGTCTTCAGAGAAGGCTTGGAGGATTGGAAGCATCCTCTTGAGAAATTCATAGACTTAAATGGAGGAGACATTGAGAAATAAGTTTCACATTTTGATATTTTTGTTTAATAAAGGGTTGTATGATTTTGTAGCACAAATTTTTGACTTACCCGCATAGCAAGTGCACATATTTGTTGTTTGATTTTGATGTGCTTTTCACTGGTTGCCTTTTAGAACAGGGACAATTATCTCCTCTCTATGAGGTTTAACATGAAGGCAACGGGACAGATTAATGACTTCTAAAGCTCCCTTCCAGAGCACTGATTTTGTAGGGGACAAAAATAGACAAGAAAAAGTACTAGTATCCTATGTCCTTTTGTGACACAGTTGGAGAGTGTTACACCAGGACTTCTGATTCTGAACGTTGCTTTTAAAAAGAAGATAAAATGCAATTCTGAGAAATTCTCAAAATGGGCTTATTGATCATGTCGCCAAGGTCTCCTAAACTCCACCCAGGGTATGTGAGAAATATCAGATAGGTGCTAGGAAGAGAAGTAGTCTTTCTGACAAGTTCAAGAACATGTCAGATAGAACAGCATAAATACTGGGCTACTAAATTTAAAGGCAAGAAAAGAGGAGCAATCCTAAAGATTTTACAAAATAATTGTCAGCACTAAGAACGCATCTAGGAAACACTGAAGAGATTGGGCTAATATTAGGTAGATTGTTGAAAATAGATTAAAAC
The DNA here is from genome assembly GCF_000296735.1 of Chrysochloris asiatica. NCBI lineage: Eukaryota > Metazoa > Chordata > Mammalia > Afrosoricida > Chrysochloridae > Chrysochloris > Chrysochloris asiatica. Next base: position 6,853,541 of record NW_006408682.1, read on the forward strand.
GACAACTTTGTCTCCAAACAATGGCAATCTGATATTATAAATAGCATAATAAAATCATTTTGGAGCAAAAGCTACTGGGTCACTTTGCAATTGACTTTTCTACTTGGATACATTATTCTATTTTCTAAGGCTAAATGAAAGTGTAAAAAATGTTATTAAGAGTCGTGAAAGGAAAAGAGTAGGGGATAATGATAATAACTCTCCAAATCTACTCTTGAAAATGTAAAAATAGTACACTGTACATAACCGTTTCCATTCAATAACAAAATCATCAAAATGTGAATTGAGGGAAAAGAATTACACACTCTTGCTTCAAGAGAAAATGAAGAGAATGCATTAAGTCTTTGAAAATATCAAATGATCCTGCAACAGTGAAATATGTTTGATTGTAAAGTCATAACTATACCCACGTTGACTAAGGCAGCTCCTGACTTGAAAATAAGTAATTTACAAATAAAAACCAATGTTGGTTACCTGTTGGCCTCTTGTAGACCACGAAGCCATCCCCAGCCCCACTGATGATGCTTTCTTTCGCTGGCCCTCTTCTTTCAGTTGATATGCTCAGCTCTCAGGACCCCTCCCTTCAAGCAGTTATGAGTACTGCTGGGGTCTCAACCTCAATCTTAAAAAAAGCATGACCACAAAACCAGTTGCCCTTGAGTCGATTCTGACTCCTTTGCCATGTGTGTCAGAGTAGAACTGTGCCTCACAGAGTTCTTAATGGTTGACTTTTCAAGTGTTCTTCCAAAACACCTCTAAGTTAGCAGTCAGAGGTGTTAACTGTTTACACCATGGAGAGTTCTAGCTACCGCTTGGCTCTTGTTGGTTTAAGTGTCCTAGCATCAATTCCAACTCATAGCGATCCTGTATAGGGTTTCCAAGGAGTGCCTGATGGATTTGAACCAATGACGTTGCGGGTTAGCAGTCCAGTGCTTATCCTACAGCACCACACCAGGATTCCTTGTTGTAGTTATTGTTAATCACTGTCAAGTCTGTTCTGACTCATGTGACCTTATCAGTATAGGGTTTCCAAGGAGTGACTGGCAGGTTTGAACCACCAACTTTTAGTAAGACTCCTTGTTCTTGTTGTAAAGTGCTGTTGAGTCAGTTCTAGCCCATAGCGAACATGTGTAGTATTTCTTAGGAGCAGTTGGTGAGCTTGAACTGCTGACCTTGTGGTTCAAATTGACTTTGCATTCCAGCACATTAACACACAGCACCACTCTTAGAACCCTGTTATTTAGGATACTCTTCCCCCCTTGCAATCCTATGACTATAGTCCAAATTGGTTTTTGTTAGCATGCCCCTTAGAAGCGAGGATGGTTAGATTTCATCTACCTTATTTTGGACATGTTGCTAGGAGGAACCTGGAGAAAGACATCATGCTTGGTAAAGTGCAGGGTCAGAGAAAAAGAGGAAGACTCCCAAATGAGTTGGAATGACAAACTGGCTGCAACAGTGGATTTAAACATAGCAGCAATTTTGAGAATAGTGAGGAACCAGACCCTGTTTTGTACTGTAGTGCTATGAGTAGGAACCTACTCGGTGGCACCTAACAAGGAGAACGAATCCTACTAGTAACGTATTCCCTTATCTTCCTTATTCCCTTTTAAAAAATAAGGCAAGCAAGGCTTAAGACGCATTCTGGGGACATGAGTGGTCTCACAGCTCAGAGTTGTCACTTCCCTTGGTGGACTTGGCTATGGGTCTTAGCTTTATGACATTGTTTCTGTGGGGAACTATTTGGAATTCTAATCAACTCATTTTGAATCAGATAGATAAAAATATAACCCTTCTAGGTAAGTAACCATTTGTTGTTGTTGGTATGTGCCATCAAGTCAGTTCCAACCCATAGCAACCATGTATAGGATTTCCAAGGAGCAGCTGGTGAACTTGAACCACCAACTCTGAGGTTCAAACCAACTTTGTTGTCCAGCACATTAGCCCACAGTGCCACACATGATAAAAATCACCAAAAATTGTTGTTGTTAAGTGCCATTGAGCTGGTTCCAACCCACAGCGACCCTGTACAGGGTTTCCGAGGCAAGAGTAAATAAATAAATCCAAGAGTTGAAAATATTCTAACAGACAAAGAAGAGGCACTACAATAGTGGTTGTAGCTAATGGTGCTATAGAATAAGCACAGGATGCTAACTGAAGATTAGCAGTTCAAACATATCAGGTGCTTCTCAAGAAAAGATGAAGTCTTTACTCATAAAGATATACAACCTCAGAAAATCTGTCAGGGTTGCCATGAATTGGCATCAGTTCAGTGGCAGTTGGTGGTTTTTGTTTTTGTTTCTAGCTATAGAAGGAGAAAGTATATTGGGGGAAAAAAAATTAGCAGTCTTTTAGGTGAAACTACTAGCTAACAATGCTGACATATTATAAATGCTTACATTGCATTCTAATAGATCCCAAAGTCTTCTAATTGTTTAAAAAATTTAGATATTGGGAGCGTAGAATGCTTAGTATTTAGAATGTCCTTGCTGCTTTAGGCTAAGAAGTGTATCAACAGTAAATATAATACTAATCCAAAAGAAAAGAAAGTAAACAAACAGAAAAATTATTTTCTTAGTTCTACAAGACCCAGACAGACAACATAGCCAGTGCTCAGTAATAATCTGACTGGAATTGAAAGGGACATACCAAAGGTCACTGTTGTGTAGAACACATGAACTCAACACCAAGAGAATTTGGAAGCCACTCAGCTTTGACTTGATACTGTAAAAGGATGTGTGCTTAATTATAAAAACCCTTGGGTTTCTTTCCCTCTTCAAACGTGAGTAGTCATCAGAAATGGAAATTACCTGGTTGTAAGATTAAGGAAGACAATGGGTCGGACACCAACCAGGGGACCAACATGGTTCTTACCAATTACAACCTAGCCTCTATTTTAGGCCAGCGGGATATCACTCTGGGGGATTTTTCCATCAGCCAAAGTACACCTACCTGGATCTTTGTAGATGTGACCTTCAATTAAGGCAATGATTTCCTCATTACCCATTTTCCACAGGCTTATTTTACAGAGATACTCCCAGGGAGCATGAAATGGGAAAACTCAGAAGGAACAATAAAACGGATTTTAAAATCACGATAGTCTTCACAGCCTCAGGGGAAAGGTTGGAATGTTTGGGAGCCTTTATAAAACTTTTTAAAATTTATTTTATTTCCAAGGACAGCTTTTACTAAGAGTTATGGTTGTCAACATTGCAGCAAATATATGCGTTTTGAGTGATGGAGAAGTTCTTCTCTGATGACCTTGCATGCTTTGAATCAGAATGTCACTAAGCCATATTTTTTATGCACCAAAGAATGAAAACCTATCTCTGGGAATTCATAGTATTCAAAGTGTTTGTTGTAGTCACATCTTAATCAGCAAGAGCCCATCCAATATCTCTATGGAGAATTCAAATGCTCCAGAAACATGGTACCCGCTAGGTAGAACTTCCAAATTTGTAAGGATGGCTGCTATTAAGCTCAAGTTCGGATTGAAAAGTACTATGATGTATACATACTGTGATGTGCCCACATCATACTGTGGTGTGCCCTGACATTGTGATTCAGAACCCCAGGCCCATCAACTCATTTCCTCAAGGTGTTCGGTTAAGGATAAGAAGTTTTCATAACGTTGCCTCCTACATACTAAACTATATTCATAGACTTTTATTATTAGGTATTTGATTCCAACTCTTTGTGACCCTATGCACAGCAGAACAAAACCCTGCCCAGTCCTGGGCCATCCTCACTGTTGTTACACTTGAGCTCATTGCTGTGGCCACTGGACCAATCCATCTCACTGGGGGCTTTCCTCTTTCTCACTGACCCTACACTTTATCAAGCATGATGTCCTTCTCCAGGGACTGCTCTCTCCTGACAGTGTGTTCAAAATATGAGAGACAAAGTCTTGCCATTCTTGTTTCGAAGAAGAGTTCTGACTGTACTTCTGCCAACACAGATTTGTTTGTTCTTCTGGCAGTCCATGGTACTTTCAATATTCTTCTCCAAAACCATAGTTCAAATGCATCAATTCTTGTATTGTCTTCCTAATTCATTGTCCAAATTTCACATGCATATGAGGCGATTGTTGTTAAGTGCCATCGAGTTGGTTCTGACCCACAGCGACCCTGAACAGGGTTTCCTAGGCTGTAAATCTTTACAGGAGCAGAAAGCCTCATCTTTCTCCCGCGGA